>NC_134864.1:4062500-4412500 GCF_049852395.1 Peromyscus maniculatus bairdii
GGTCCAGCTGGGGCTACATCCTGAGATCTCACCCTGGGGGAAAACCACACAGGCGAGCAGATGTCAGGTGCAGGTGCCCAGCTCTGTCTGAAATGGACTCGCCACAGAGGAGGACACCTGTCCCATAAGTCTGTCCCAGTAGCTCCTGTGTGCACCAATGGTGCCCTTTCCTCCCAGATCCTGGCTCTGTCCATGGCCCATTTTCCTTAGGTGAGACTCCAGAACTTACAGTGTGTCATGAGATGGGAAGAGAGACAGGAGACGTGGGCTGCCTTAGTTGCTGCAATAAAATACTTTGGCAAAAGCAACTTAAGGGGAGAAGGGTCTATTTGGCATTTGGCTCACAGTTTCTGATTACAAATTATCGTTGTGGGGAAGTCAAGGCAGCCGGAACTGGAAACAGCCAGTCATACTACATCCATGTGCAAGAGCAGAGAGCAGTCAGTAAGTACACTTGCTAGTGTTTGGCTTGTTGTCTTCATTCTTACACAGTCCAAGATACCCTGCCTAGGGAATGGTTCCACCCACAGTGGGAGCATCTCCCTATTAATCAAGGATGCCCACCTGATCCAGACACATCCACATTGGGACTCCCTTCCCATGTGATTCTAGACTGTGTCATGTTGGTAATTAAAACTAACCATCAGAGCTAGGCAGTGGTGGCTCACACCTTTGATCCCAGCACTTGGGAGGTAGAGATAGGCAGATCTCTGAGTTCGAGGCCAGCCTGGTCTGCAAAGTGAGTTCCAGGACAGGCTCCATAGCTACACAGAAACCCTGTCTCAAAAAACCAAAAAAAAAAAAAAAAAAAAAGAACCTAATCATCCGAGCTGGACAGTGGTGGCACACACCTTTGATCCCAGCACTTGGGAGGCAGAAACAGGCGGGTCTCTGAGTTCCAGACCAGCCTGGTCTGTGGAGCGAGTTCCAGTACAGCCAGGGCTGCACAGAAAAACTGTCTCAAAAAACAAAAAACAAAACTAACCATGAACTTTGTGTGTTGGTCACATCTTAAGTATCAGCCCTAGAGAGGCAGAGGGGCAGATCCCTCTGAGTTCAAGGTTAGCATGGTCTACCTACTGAGCTACAGACCTGTGAGAACCAGTCTCAAAAAAAAAAAAAAAAAAAAAAAAAACATAAATAAAAACTGGACTGGCTTAGGTGGCTTGGATTCCCAGCACCCACAGTTCCAGGGGGTCAGATGCCTCCTTCTGACCTCTGAAGGCTCCTGCATGCACATGGTACTCAGGCACACACATATACCCATAAAAAATAAACAACAAACAACAGAGGCTCCAGGGAGCTCACCCTTGTTCCTCTCTCCAGAGGAACAATGTCATTGTGCTGTCCCTGACCCCAGGAAGCCCAGGGCCTGGAGGTCTTTCCTGCCCTGGTGGTAGCCTTGGAAAACTGTGCGTGGAGGTTTTCCTGGGAAGAGCTAGTGCCTCGGTGTGTGTCCACCCAGATGGTCCGTAGTAGGCCCAGCCCAAAGGTCTCCTGGTCTTAGTTCCAGCACACTGCTCGGAGAGTGCAGACAAGCCATGCCCTGGCCCCTCAGAGAAAGGAGTCAGAAGCCGAAAATTCTAGGCCCACATAGATAGACTGTAGACCAAACTACCCTTTAGGTTCCATATCAGAAATGGATTTCTTGTTTGAGTCAATAAAAAAAAACCTCTTGCTCTGGATTTGACGGGAAATGCAGGACTTAATACTTAATATAGAACTAAGAAGAGAAAATTTTAAAATGAAAAAAAAAAAAAAAAGACTAGGTGGCGGTGCACATGCCTTTAATCCCAGCACAGAGGCAGGCAGATCTCTGAGTACCAAACCAGCCTGGTCTACAAAGTGAGTTCCAGACAGCCAGGTCTACACAGAAAAACCCTGTCTCAAAAAAAGAAAAAGATTGGGCCAGGTGGTGGTGGCAGATGGTGGCGCACGCCTTTAATCCCAGCACTCGGGAGGCAGAGGCAGGAGGACCTCTGAGTTCGAGGCCAGCCTGGTCTCCAAAGCGAGTTCCAGGAAAGGCGCAAAGCTACACAAAGAAACCCTGTCTCAAAAAAACAAAAACAAAACAAAAGAAAAAGGAAAAGATTGACTAGTCACACCTCAGGGGTGGGGACAGAGGCACTTTGTATGTGGAGACTAGAGAGAAGCTTGGATCAAGGGGGTGGCAAGCCCAGACCCTGTCATAATGCCACCTTAGCAGTGCCTGGGCCAGAGGATGGGTATATGACCGAAACACACAACATGGCCTGTCTCCAGGCCTCCACAGAAGCTCAGCAGAACGTTCTGATGGCCTGGTAACCTGAACATGCCCGTGACCACTTGCTAGCCCTCCTATGAGCATGCTGAAGGTCCAACCTGGTGGTGTCTCCTCAGGCAACTCAGTGCCCGGCTTATTTCTATCTTAAATATGAAACTGCCAGATTTAACAATTCTGGGTACAGGCCTGGGGGTGAGTCTTCCCTGATTGTGCAGCCCAGCCCAGGAAAGAACATCCTAGAAGGCTCCAGGGTGGGTATGTACTGGGCTCTATCTCCTCCTAGGAGGCTCCAGGGCAGGTGTGTACTGGGCCCTATCTTTTCCCCAGCAGTTATGAATTCCAAGCCAAGAGAGTGGTTGTTACCTGGACATCAAGAAGAGCCTCGCTTGATCCCCACAGCAGCCCCCAGCTGGCTGAAGGACGTGAACCAGGACCCAAGCAGTGGACATACCACCAGGTAGGATGTCGTGAGTCCTGATATCCCACTTAGATATCGGGTACCTGGGATCAGCTCCCAAAGGCTAGATATACGGAATCGTTTTTCCCCCCTTGGGACAGGGTTTCTCCATGTAGCCCTGGCTGTCCTGGAACTCGACTAGGCTGGCCTCAAGAGATCCGCCTGCCTCTGCCTCCCAAGTGCTGGGATTAAAGGCATGTGCCACCTCTGCCCAGCTGACATATAGCATCTTAGAGAGCTTCTGTGTCCCCACAAAAGTCAAAGAGACTTCTCTGGAGCCTGAAACACAGTAAATAATGCCCAGTGGGAAGGCCTGGTGGCCCGTCAGTGTGTCAGAGCCCAGGGACAGCGGGGATCCGAGGGCCATGGTTGTCAGACTGGACGCTTACTCTGTTGGTTTGGGTTTTAGTTTTGTTTTTTTTTTTTAATTGTATTATATTTTATATGTGAGTGCTCTGTATGTATACCTGTATGACAGAAGAGGGCATCAAGTCCTATTATAGATGGCTGTGAGCCACCATGTGGGTGCTGGGAATTGAACTCAGGACCTCTGGAAGAGCAGCCAGTGCTCTGAACCGCTGAGCCATCTCTCCAGCCCCCTTGCTTTGGCTTTTGAAACAGGGTTTCACTGTGTAGCTTTGGCTGGTCTAGATATCACTTAAACCCGCAGAGATCCACCCGCCTCTAAGGACATAGCTTGATAAATTGTCAAGAAGCCACACCTGACGGTGGACACCTCTGACTCAACACTCTGGAAGCTAAGGCGGGGCGATCAGGAGTTTGAAGCCAGCCTGGGCTGCGTGGAAAGACTTTGTCACAAAAAAAGAGAGAGGTGGGGGAGGGAGGGAGAGGGAGGGAGCGGGGAGAGATGAAGGAAGGGAGGCAAGCTGCTGGGACTGTCCAGGGGATGAGTGACCTGCCGCAGCAGGCTCTTTGCTTCCACAGGAGGTGGGACGAGGGGAGAGACTGAGAACGGCATTAGGAAATGGCTCAGGCGGAGGTCAGACTCCAGACAGAAACTGGCCCTGGAGTAGGACGAAAGGAGTTTCCTTCTCTACCCCAGTGAGCACCGACAGGTCCTCGGTGGATCGCTACTGTCTTTCCGTCTAGAAGCTCCTCTCTGAGGGTCTCAGTGGCCCCTTCAGACTTGAGACAACCTTGTCCATCTCCTGGCCTTCCGTCCTCTGACCTCATGAGCCCGGCAGGCCGAGTGACTTCAAGAGGGAGGATTCAGTCTCTAGCACGGAAGTAAAACTGGAGTGTGCTGGGTGAGCAATGCCCTCTACATTGGAGGAACGCGGCAGCGGCCTCATGGGCCTTCCCTGACCGGCCCTCCTAACAGACTGGGAGATGCTTCCATCCACGTCTTCAGTGAGCACCCCCAATGGTATCTGCAGGAACCTCCCACCACCACACACACCCCTCACAATGGTGTCTGTGGTCAACAGAAGCCTCTCTCCTGTGGGGTCTGCAGTGCACACTCTACCTCATTGGCCAGTCTGCCATGGCCCTCCTTCCACCTCTTGGAGTTATTAAAAGAGAGCTTGTCTGCCAGCTCAGGGGCCCCTTGGCTCTGGGTCTCCTACAGTGAGGGTAAGGATCAAAATGAGCAAACTCGGAGGGGTAGGCACCGGCTGCTCACTTTGCTGCTTGCTCACACAGCAGAAGGGCACTCGCCGCTCTTCAGCTGGGCCAAATCTGCCCTTCCTGTGCCCAGGCCTCTTTCTTCTGTAAATGCTGAGCTCATTTCCGAAGCTGCTCGCCACTCAAGACAGCCCTTTCCCTAAAAATAGCCGTTCTCACAGGGCCAGGGCACCTCCACAGGCTCCCCGGAGACACTCCCTCGCTCCACCCGGCTGGCCCCAAAAGCGTCCACTAGGCACAGATGCCCCCTGGAGTGGAACTCTTAGGCGCCTCCATCTTCCTTCAGTGACAGAATTCAGCCCTTTCTAAACGTGGGGTTCTGTATGAGGAAGAGTGGGGTGGAGAGAGGGGAGTGGACACACTGTCGTCGGCCGCCACCCCACACTGACCGTGCAGGGAATAGTATTTACCTTCCCCCAGCCTCTTGTTTGCTGGACTGACCTCAGCTCATCCCCCTTGTGGATCTCAGCCAAGCACCCTTCCCTCCTACCTGACCACAAACTGGTCACACCCCTGACCACAGCCACAGTCCTGTCCCACAGTCAAGGAGTCAGCTATGCCGTCAGTGGCCACAGCTGATCCCACTGTCCTCAGAGATAGCATGGGTGGGGTTCCTAGCTGTCGGAAAGCGTGTTAGATGAATACACAGGAGACAGGGGAAGGCCTGGCTGTCCCTGGGGTAGGGACAGTGCTTCGTCCCAGAAGAGGGGCGTGTCTGGGCAGCCGGAGCCCTACTCCACTGACCCAGAGCTGGGGCCTTTGGACATGGTCGCCATGCAGGTTCCAGTACTGTCCAGCACCTCGTCTTGCTATAAAATTGCTTTTGGGGGAACCAGAAATGAAGTTCAAACCTCACTGTCCCCTCTTCTTTTTTAAAATATCCACAGTCAGTTTGTCTATGTGTGTGATGGGGAGTTGGGACGTGTGCCACGGTACGTGTGAAGCCAAAGGACAGCTTGGCAGAGCTGGTCTTGCCTTCTACCGCTGTGTACTTCCTGGGGATTGAATTCGGGTCACCAAGCTCAAGCACCAAGCACCTGATTTACCTGCTGAGCCATCCCACCAGCTCCTTCTTCCTGCCAGCTCCTTCAAATCCCTGGCATTAAGTCACTGGAAAACACTGATGACCAGACTTTAAAAATACATTTATTGCACCAGGCTGTGAGTTGAAGGCCAGCCTGGGCTACATAGCAAGCTCTTGTTCCAAACTTCAAAAAACAACATGAAGTCAGCAAGTTGGATCTGTGAGTATAGGCACCTGCTACCAAGCCTAAAGACCTGAGTTTGAGCCCCAAGATTCACATGTTAGAAGGAGTGAACTGACTCCCACACATCGTCATTGACTCCACACATGGGCCACAGTATGTTCACACCCACACACATGCACACAAAATACACAAATGAAGTGTTTTAAAAGACAGAGTAAGCAAGAAGAACGCATTTGGGCCAAGGCATTGCCCCAATCAGCACTCGGCCCCAGCTGCAGGTCCTTGCTTGTTCCTTGGTTTGAACATTGGCTGGTTCCCGGACGTTAGCACCCAGGAAGGAGATCACCTTGAATGCACCTTGCCATTCCATCGTCTTCAGGCCTGCCACCACAGGTTGGCATGGTGCTGGCACACGGGCTGTAGGTGGCCCTGTGAGACCCAGAAAGCAACCACAGCTGAGTGGGAGAGGAGATCCACAGATGGAGTGCACATGTCTAATCCCAGGCCCAGAACCTTCCTTACATAGAAAAGAAATGATTATTTAATAAATAGAGCTTAAGGGCTGGAGAGATGGCTCAGAGGTTAAGAGCACTGGCTGCTCTTCCAGAGGTCCTGAGGTCAGTTCCCAGCAACCTCATGGTAGCTCACAACCATCTCTGATGGGACCTGATTCCCTCTTCTGGTGTGCATGAAGACAGGTCACTCATATACATAAATATTTCAGTAGAGCTTAAACATCCTTAATCTGAAAGACTGAAATCCAAAATGCTCCAAAATCTGAAACTTTTGAACACTGACTTTATAGTAAGTAGAACTTGTTTTTTGTTGTTGTTTGTTTATTGGGCAGGAGGGGTGGGGTGGGGTATACTTGAGTGTGTATGCAGGTTCCTATGTGTGTGTTTGCTCTGTGGGGCAGGAAGTTGACATCGGCTGGCTTCCTTGATTGGTTTCCACTACATACGTTGGGTCTCAGGTGAATTCAGAACTGGCTGAGTTGGGATTTCCATTTGTCTCCTGTATCCAGGGATTCCAGGCGACTGGCTCACCACGACTACCCAGCATTCATGCTTATGTGGGTCTGGGGATTCAAATTCCAGTCACACTTGCATAAGAGGTGCTTTCCCTGGGGAGCTGTCTCCCCAGCCCTGTTTAGTTTTTTGAGACAGGCTTTTACTGTGTAGCTCTGACCGGCCTGGATCTCTCTACGTAGGCCAAGCTGGCTTCGCTGTTGACCATACTGATGCTGCAGCCCCCGAGTGCTGGGGTTAGAGCGTGCACCACAGCCACACCTGGTTTAGTTTTAAGGACAATGTTCAATGCTGTTTGAAGCAGGTGCTCTAGCACCGTGTGTGATCCCAGCACGTAGGAGGCAGAGCCAGGACGACGCGGGGTGCCAGCACGGGGCTGGAGAGAGCGTTCACTGCACAGCCGCAGAGGCCTGAGTCTGGTCCAGCACCCGTCCGCGTACGAGCAGGTGTGGCTGTGTGCACTGTTGTTCTGGTGCTGGGAGGCAGGGAGGAGAAGACAGGATTGCTGAGGCTTTCTCACCAGCCAGTATAGCCAAAAAACCAAAACCAAACGGAACTGTGAGCGTCAGGTTCAATGAAGAGACCCTGTATCCAGGGGATAAAGTGGAAGGGATAGGAGAGAGACCCGCACTGGGCAGTGGTGGTGCACACCTTTAATTCCAGTACTTAGGAGCCAGAGGCAGGCAGAGCTCTGAGTTCGAGGTCAGTCTGATCTACAGAGTGAGTTCCAGGACAGCCAGGGCTGCACAGAGAAACCCTGTCTTGAAAAACCAAAAAAAAAAAAAAAGAGAGCAGAGACTAGCTCTTGAGCTCTGGCCTCCAGCAGGCATGATACATAAACATACACACCATGTACACACACACACACACACACACACACACACACACACACACACATACACACCATGTACACACACACACACACACACACACACACACACAAAGAAAGTTCCAGCCTAGCTTGAACTACATAGCTACACTCAGTATTTATTTTTTGATTTTGTTGTTGTTTGTCTGTTTCTTTATTTTGAGACTGAGTCTCACTGTATATCCCAGGCTGGCCCT
The DNA here is from genome assembly GCF_049852395.1 of Peromyscus maniculatus bairdii. Lineage (NCBI taxonomy): Eukaryota > Metazoa > Chordata > Mammalia > Rodentia > Cricetidae > Peromyscus > Peromyscus maniculatus. Next base: position 4,070,166 of record NC_134864.1, read on the forward strand.
AGATCATAGCCGGCCACTATGCCTCACAAGATTCTATCTTTAGAAACTACAAAGTTATATTCAGGTTATACTGTGTATATTCATATAATACACACATGAAACATAAATAATTTCTTGTTGTTTTTTGAGACAGGGTCTCACCCAGTAGCCTTGGCTAGCCCGAAACTCACTATGAAAACCAGGCTGACCTTGAACTCATGGAGAGCCACCTGTTTCTGCCTCTTAATGTTGGGATTAAAGGTGTGTGCCACCATGCCAAGCAGCATAAAGGAATTTTTGCAATAAGATGTGGTCCTGGGACTGGGAAGACGACTCAGCAACTAAGGTGCTCACCTCAGAGGGAATAAGAGTTTATTGTAGGGCCAAGTAAAGTGGCCGTGGCCCAGAAACTCAGATTTAGGTCACCCCAAATCCAGTGTTCCAACGGTAACAGTCTGATGGTGTTTTTATAAACAGAACAAAGAAAGCCCTAAGCCAGGTCACTGCAAACACCTTGGTGGGAACATGCAGGAGGTGGCTGGTGAGGAAAGATCTCTGCTCTAGGTTTCAGATCTGTCTGATGACTCCCCAGCCTTTTGGTGGGTGGGAACTGCAGTTTTGTCTATACATTCCAAAAAGCTTTATCCATTTGTCTCGGATGTCAGGTCAGATGTGGAGTTGGGCAAGGAATGGCTATTTCGAGTGCTGAAGATGCCCGAGAGGAACTGTACTAGCCCTGCATCTGACACTCCAGCCTCACCATAGCTTACATTCTAAGCAGTTAATGAGCTCTGTAGAAAGTGCAAGAAATGATGGCTTTTTCCTGGGAACTTTACACTGTGCTAGCAGAGGACCTGGCTTTAGTTCCCAGCACTCACCCCAGATTACCGCAGTCTGTAATCCTAGTTTCAGCGAGATCTGGCTGCCTTGTCTGGCCTCCCAGGCCAGGCACACATGTGGTGCACATGCACACATGTGGTCCTCATGCACACACGTGGTGCACATGCACACATGCAGGCCCTCATATATAAAAATGAGAGAGAGAGAGAGAGAGAGAGAGAGAGAGAGAGAGAGAGAGAGAGAGAGAGAGAGAGAGAGACTTGGATCCTACATGGCCAGGCATGGTGATGCACACTTTTGATCCCAGCACTTGAGAAGCAGAGGCAGGTAGGTGTCTGTGAGTTCAGGGTCATCCTGGTCTACGTAGTGAGGCCCTGCCTTCCCCACAAAAAAAGACTTGGTTCCTGTCCCCTAGACATTTCATTATACCTATGAATATGTTCCAAAATGTTTTTAAATTAAGTCCAAAATACTTCTAGCCCCAAGCATTTCAGATAAAAGAGATTCATTCTCTCCTGCACCTTTGCTTTTTAAATAGGAGAAAAGAGTTTATGTGTATGGCGTTTTTTCTCCCTCGTGTCTCCTCCAGAAACGTGGCAGCTCAAGATTCTGTACATCCAGATAAAAGTGACACTTTAGGCCCAGAGGCCGTGTAGAGCAGCACCAGAGAGCCGAGTGTGTGTGCACAGGTGTGAACTGTTGGTGCATGTTAGACATCTGCCTTCACCCAGTGTTTTTTTCTCTCCTATTACCCACCTTATCTCTGCCAACGTCTAGGTTTCATTATTCTCAGGATGAGGTGTCTGTAGCAGCAACCAAGAGCCAGTTCCAAATCTAGTGAGCAGAGAGGACAGAGCAGTGCCCAGACACCTCCTGTGGCTTCCTGCATGAGGAGAGGACATGGGATCCTCTGCTGGGGTGCTCAGCTGCTGGCATGCTGGCTCAGCAGCATTCCAAACACTGAAGCTGCAATCGCCCTGGCGTCTTGTACTGCTCTTCCCTGCCAACACAATGTCCCCATTGATGAGTTGACATAAAGTGGCACCCTAATAAATCCTCGCCTATATTGGGGCACCTCCCAATGAACACAAACGTCAAACTGACATGTGTTCCTGCAGCAAATGACTTTAGGGAGCTTCCGGGTGAGTCCCTCCTGGACTTCCGTTCTGCCCACCTAGTCTGCTGTCCCCTAACCGCGTCCTCTATCCACCCAGGCCGTTTCCTGGTTCCAGCCCTGGCTCTGGGCAGCTCGTCCACCATCCTGGGGTGGGGACCCAGAGGCTGCTCCGCCTTTGGCAGAGTCCTTTCCATCTCCCCTGCAGGGGCTGATGACAACCCCTTCCAACACACCGTCCTGCAGCAGCAACCAAGATTTGGAGTGCTCTGTCGGGGTGGGTCCTGCTGAGCTGAGGGCTGGTTTCCTGGTGTTGTGGGAAGGACAATAGTCCCCGTCACCAGCTCATTCCTGGGAGGCCCCAGAACCCGGACCCCAAAGTTCTGGTCTGACAACACCAAGCTGTGGGGAATTGGTGGAAGACAGCTGGAAAGCGGCTGTTCTCAGCTCCTGCGTCACTGCCTGCCTGCTCTGTGGATGACCTCAGGAAGGCTCCTGACCTTTGGACCCTCAGTCTACATCTGCTAAGATGGAACACCTGAGTCACGGGGCTTGTTGGAGGGTTTACCATCACCGTATCAGCAAGGCCTTCCCTGGCTGCCCCTCCTAAAACTGGTTTCCTTGTGCTGCAGAAGCGAATCTCCCATCGTGAGAGGCGGATGTCCTGACTGTGTCTTTCCCGTTCTGGGTGGAAGTCTGACGCCATGCCCTTCAAAGTGCGCCATGGACTCCTTCACCCTGGAAAACTGTCTCCTCCCCTTACCTGTCTCTAGGGGCTGCCTCTCCTCCTGAGCTCATGGCCCTTACTCTATCCTCAAGGTTTTGGGATCCAGCCAGCCTGGCTGACTCTTGCCTGCCAGGTGATCCTGGCATGCATTCCAAACCCTTTAGGATAAGCAAAGTCACTAAGATAGCCAGCCATGCTCAGTGTCAGCCACTGATGTGGAGACCTTTATTTTTTCACATTTACTGACTTATTTAATGTGTATGTGCGTGCATGCGCATGCACACTCGAGTGCCCATCTCTCCCACCCCATTTAAAGAATGTTTTAGGAGACACTTGTGCCGTATAGACTATTGAGACAATGCTCCCCAAAGGGTTTGCATTTCTCCCAGGAAGCGATTCCTCACAGTTCTGACAGCCATCGGTCCACCTTCGGGAGAGACGGGGGCTGACAGGGACGGCTCAGGGAATGACAGGACCACTTCTTGGCCAGGACTTTAAAGCTGAACCAGGATCCTGTAGACAGGTTCAGGACTTGGAGTATCCACTGGACCTTTTTATTTGTTTTCCTTCCTACTCTGACTTTGAATAAACCGCCTTTCTTTGTTTTTCGCTGCTATGTGTGTCTTTAACAGTCCTACTGAGGACAAGTGACCAAGCGTAGCTTGTTAGGGCCGCCAGAGCCCCGACTAACAGGAACAGCTCCTATAACACTCCTACAACAGTGTTCTCCTGGGCTCGGGAGCGTGTGATATGGACCCCTTTGGGGCCATGGTTCGGCTGCCTGCACCTCCCTGACATGCGGTCTGAACTGTCGCTGCCGGTGGGCTGGTGAGATGGCTGAGTGGATAAAGGCACCTGCCACCAGGCCTGATGACTTCATTTCATCCCTAGAAGGGAAGGACTGACTCCAGCAAGTTGTCCTCTGACCTCCCTGTGTATTCTGTGGCATGTGCTCCCTCTCCCAAAATAAATCAATCAATAAATAAATATAAACATTTTGGCAGGGCATGGTAGTGCACACCTTTAATCCCAGCACTGGAGAGGCAGAGCCAGGAGAATCTCTGAGTTCCAGGTCATCCTAATCTACATAGCAAGTTCCAGGGCAGCCAGAGCCATATACTAAGACCCTGTTTCAAAAAAACCAAATAAGTTAATTAAATGTCAGTACTCCCCCAGGCCCTCATCCCCTTCCTCACCCTGTTAACCCCTTAGCTGTTATTTCTTCCTCATCATTTTCCTCCTCCCCTGTAATATGACTCCACATCTTGGGGCTCACAGAGTCAGTGGCTTCCCTCTTATAATCCTGACTTTTTGTTTAACAGTTGTGACTGTAGACTGTACATTTCTTTTCTCCTAGGGAATTCGCGTCAGCTTTCACCTTCAAGCCCCGGGTACCCAGTACTCCAGAGACCATGGAACTGAACACACTCAAGGCGAAAGCATCGTCTCTGGCCCCGCAGGTCTCCTCAAGTGGTCCCCAACAGGCCAGCCGCCCAGCCTCCACAGCATCCTCCACGAGGGGCCTGCACAGTAAGTCAGCAAGCACCTTGATGGGAGCCTCAGAGGAAGGGCCTTGTGCTCCTGTATTTGGGCCCATGAACTACTTGTGCCCAGGCAAATGGGAAAGGCACATTTCCCTACAGGACCAGGGCCTTTTCCAGTGACTTCCTTTGCCCGGGGACCTGTCCTTTATTAACATTTGCTGTTTATTCAATGCTCTTAGTTAGGCAGCTAGTGTATAAGCTAGCTGAATGACACCCTGAAGATCATATCCCTTAGAAATAAGATTCCCACATCTGGGGCCTTGCAAAGGCCATCCTCACCTGTCTTGGCTGCATAAGGTTGGTCTAGAACTCAGATCCACCTTCTGGTGGGAGGCTCCGCTCAAACCCAGCCTCTCCATCTTTCTCACCCTACTTCAGTCTCAACCAGTTGACTGATCTCCCCAGCTGGGCTTTACTAACAAGAAGAACAAAGATGTCAAGCAGCAAACCGTCGCCAGCTTGGGTACAGCCTTGTCACCGCCCCTCCCTGGCCAGGCCCTGGCATTCTAGCCAGACAATGAGCCACGGCTAAGCCATGATGGGCTCTCCCTATTCCCTCTGGTTCAGGTCAGGCTACTTCCTCTCAGGCCCTGAGGAGTGCCAAGGGACCATGGAAAGCCTAGCCAGGAGGAAGCGGTCAGGCCATTCTGACCCTGCTGTTTCCAGTCTGCACAGGGTTGGGAGTCTCGGTTGACATTCATCACAATAATAACACCCTGTAGCTGATAGCTGGCCATACCCCACATCCAGCAACATCACATGGCCCAAGCCTGGTGTACAGAGTCCCGGAGTGGTAGATTCCATATGTCCCGTGGACTCAGCAAACAGTGAACTATTGCCAGGAGGCACATTGAGCAAACCGACCAGGCAGCAGCTTCCTGTGAGGAAGGACCAGGGCAGGCCACAGAGCCAGGACCCGGGAGGGAAAGTTCTTATTATTCATTTGCACAAGGGCAGTTGAAAGAAGGGATTGTATGGGATAGAGGGGTTTTGTGCGGGGACCACTTGGCACTGGCATCTAGCTCTGGCTTCTCTCCTCCAGGCAGTCAGTCCTACAGGAAGTGAAGATGGCTTCTTTCCCAAGCTCACTGTCACGTGTCTGATGACCCATCGACTTCTGGTTCTCTACCAGCAGCTGCAGGGGATGGATGTGAAGAGACACTTGTCTCTGAGATCCTGGGTGTGGAGGATCCCAGGAATGCCAGCCCCTCCAGGCTGCCCAGGCGTGAGGCGGTCAGAGCACCACTATCCAGGCACCGTCTCCTCAGACCGAGCCATGGGAGGAGGGTTGGGAGAGGCCTGGACTGCCCTCCTGGTGAGAAGAGGTTACCTGGTCATCCTTTGCGCCCAGAGGAGAAAAAGGGGTAGCCTTTGACCTCAAAACACTTTGTGGTCACAGGGAATGGCAAATTCCAGACTCAGCTTCCCTGGCCTTCGTAGAGTCTAAGCTAGACATGAAGCACACCATCGAGCCATCCAGACGGAGAAGGCTATACCAGAAGAGCCTTTTCCCAGATGCTGGGCCAGGGTGGCTGGTGAAAGGTGACTCCTCACTCCTCACATGAACCAACTACCAGCCAATAAGGAGCTCAGGGGAGCCTCGTTCTCAGAGGCTCAGCCTCAGCCAGGGTGTTTGCAGCCTCTAAATCAGTGGTTCCCTTCGGGGAGGGGGGGGTCAAATGACTTTTTCACAGTGGTCACATATCAAATATCCTGCATATCAGATATGATTATGATTCATAACAATAGCAAAACTCAGTTATAAAGTAGCAATGTTATGGTTGGGGGTCAGCACAACCTGAGCACCTATTGGACAGGGCACAGCATTAGGAAGGGCGAGAACCACGGCTCTAAACTCCGAGGAAAGATATAACATTGCCGGAGATGGGATGAAGGGGACGGGGAAAAGATGTGGACACACTGCTCATGTAAAAGTTCTGAAAAAATAAATTTAAAAACAAGACTATGCTATGGGCCCAGGGATGTAGCTATGGGGTAGAGTGCTCGCCTAGCATGCAAGCCCTGGCTTCCATCTTTAGTACCAGAGACCATACGTGGTCATACTCACCCGTCACTCAGCACTCAGGACGGGGAGCCATGGGACTGAGAAGTTCAAGATCATCCTGTGCTACATAGTGAGTTTGAGGCCAGCCTGGGCTACATGAGACCTGGTTTTTAGAAGAAGGATAAGGTGTGATCTAGAATACAAAGTAGACTCAGGCTCCTCAAACAGTTGTTTGGGTTTCTGTGGTTGTTTTCAGATTGGTTGGTTTTATGTATCTTGACCTGAAATCTTTGTGTGTGCACCTGTGTGTGCCTGGTGCCCACAGAGGCCAGAAGAAGGTCTCAGAAGCCCTCACACTGGAGTTAGAGGGGGCTGTGAGCCACTTTGTGGTCCCTGGGAATGGCACGGCCTCTGCAAGACCAGCAAATGCTCTTAGCCACTGAGCCATCTCCAGCCCCCTGTACATCTGTAAAGGGCTTAGAAATGTGGCCAGCTTGACCTGTCTCCTGCCCCACCCGGGTCTGGCCGTCACATCTCTCTCCAATACTCCAGAAATATGTGCCTCTCTCTGCACTTAAGGCCTGAAGCGCCTGCTGACCTCCTAGCTCTGCCTGTGGATGTCCAAAGTAAGGGTGTCTGAAGGGCACACAGCGTGTGGCAGAGGACTCTGGTGTCAAGTCACTGTGATGGGACCTGGGGATGAACTGCTAAGGAGCATCATGGAGAAGGCACTCCACCACACCAGCCAACGCCCCCGAGATTCCACAGGTGCCAGTGCCTGGCACAGCCTTTCCCTGCCTGGCGTGGGAGCAGCAGACACCCAGGCCGGCGAGAGTCATCTTTTCAGGCCCCCACCCGGGTGGAAGTCAGGCTGCTCGTCTGTTGTCTGGGGAGGAGAAGAGGTGCTCTTTTAGAGGGACGAGGGAATCCTCTGAGGGCTCAGCACACTGAGATCACCGAGCAAGGAGTGGGTTGTTCTCTGGGAATGTAAGCATTACCGTTAGTGCTCTTCAAGGCTGCTCGAAGCACACACTTGGACACCCCACAACTGAAACCAGCAATAGGCCTGGTTTTAATAGGTTCCCCTGTGTGACCCAGGCTGGCCTGGAACTTGCTGTCTCCAAACCCCAGATCCGCCTGCCTGACCCTTTTTAAAAGGTTTGACAACTTGGGTCTCGATAGACGCTCAGTGGTTAAGAGTGTGTACCGATCTCGGAGAGGACCTCAGGGCCAGCACTCATACGGCCAGGCCCCTCGCATACACACATTCATACATGTAATTGAAAATAAGATAGAGCTTTTGAACAACTTTTTCATAAATAATCAAGTACTCCAAGTGTCTGCTTGCCCTGCCGAGACTGGAGATGAACCCAGTCTACAGGGGGGAAAATCAAATAAAACATTTGCTTGTTTGTTTGTTTTTCGAGACAGGTTTTTCTATGTAGCCCTTAGCTGTCCTAGAACTTGCTCTGTAGACCAGGCTGGCCTCAAACTCAGAGATCCGCCTGCCTCTGCCTCCTTAGTGCTGGGATCAAAGGTGTGCACAACCACCACCCAGCTCAAATAAAATATTTTAATTTCATTTATTTATTATTATGCAAATATGTGGTCTGTGAGTGAGTACAGGTTTTCCAGTTGCCATGGTACACACGTGGAGGTCAGAGATCAACTTCGTGGGGTCACTTCTCCTTCCCCTATACGTGAGTTCTGGGGATTGAACTGGGATCATCAAGCTTGTAAAACAAGGGCTTTTTCCAGCTGAGCCGTCTCTCCAGCCCCAGCAAGACTTTCTAAAAAGTAGTCTGGACGTCCAAACCAGGAGCGGTGGCGCACACCTTCAGTCCCTGCTCTTGGAGGCAGAGGCAGATGGATCTCAATGAGTTCAAGGCCCACTTGGTCTACCAAGCAAATTCCAGGCCAGCCAGAACTACACAGTAAGACCCTGTTTCCAAAAGAAAGTAATCTGTGGAGGGTTAGTCATGTGGCGCCTAAAAAATGCCAGTGACTGAGGAGGACATTGGAGGACTTCTGAAAGAATGGGGACCTCAGGTGGCTTAGAGGAGCCTCCGTCCTGGAAGCTGAGCCCAGCTCTGCGGCCCCATGGCAGTTCCTTCTAAGCATTGATCCCCCCCACCCCAATTTTCTTGAGACAGGGTTTTTCTGTGTAGCCCTGGCTGTCCTGGAACTCACTATTTAGATCAGGCCGGCCTCAAACTTGGAGATCCACATGTCTCTGCCCCCCAAGTACTGGGATTAAAAATATCACCACTTTTTAAAAGTTTGTGCCCAACTCAAAGTATGAATAAATAAATAAATAAAAGGAAGTCTGACCCTGCACTTGTATGACACTACCTGCTTGCCTAGTCCTAATCCTGGTCCCTGTTACAACAAAACTTCATTTATAAAGTAAGCAGCTAGGCACATGGGCAAGTTTCCTTATTTGACTTTTTTTTTCTTTTGGTTTTTTTTCGAGACGGGGTTCCTCTATGTAGGTTGGGTGCCTGTTCTGGAACTCACTCTATAGACTAGGCTGGCCTCGACCTTATTTGACTTTTTAAATACTGCATTAAAGTATTATTTATCAAAAAAATAAAAATTAAAAAAAATATTATTTATCTTGATCTGTGAGTTTTCAGGTTCTTTCTCAAATCTTGAATGAACATGAACGTCTCGCTTCCCGTAGTCCTGGTTCAGGATCTGGAGGGACCCCCGGGGCCTCCCAGTGTGCATGACAGCACCCCTCTGGCTTGGGTGGCTGCACCTATTTGCCCGACCATTTTAATCTCACTTGATGCTCTCTCTCCATGGTGAATTGTATTGAGTGTTACACTTCGCCTTTGCATCTAACAAACCATTTCCCAAACAGCCATTTCTTAGCTTTACAAATGGGTACATCGGCAACTCGGGCTGCGCTTGGATCGTCTTCAGAACTTAGCTGGACTGCTGAACTGTGCATCTGCCAACAGGGACCTCCCTCTTGTGTGGCAGTTAGGCAGCTGGGCCTTCAGTTTTCCTTCAGTGAGGCTTCATCTTCCAGCCAGGTGGCTGGGCTTGTTCACAGTAATCTCGGGTTTCCCACTGCCATGCCAGGTCACACTCAGGTACTCTGAGTCTCTCCTGGTTCCATGAGTACTTTTCTCCCATGGACCAAAGCTGCCCAAAGCCTGATTCATTATGAGAGGACACAGATGCAGGCTTCTGACTGGACAGAAGGCATTACTGACTAGCTGCCACATAGAAAGTGCCCCATATCTACTCCATTTGACAGAACTGAACCTGTAAGGGTCCCCGCACACACTGTGACGTTGCTCCCATTTTCATTCAGTTGAACAACTATCCTCTCCCTGAGATGTCAGGTGTGGGCTGGGAGAGCATGGGATCTGAAGAGTACAGAAAAAAGCAAAGAGAACCAGAGTGTGAAAAACAAGAGGCAGGCTGGGAGATAGCTACATCCATAAGGTCTCATAAGCATGAGTCCAATCCCCAGAACCCATGTAGAAAATACCAGGATAGTGGCAGCATGCATGTAGAAAATACCAGGATAGTGCATGCATATAATCCCAGCACCAGGAGGTCACACCTGCCCATCCTACTTGGCAGGCTCCAGACCAGTAACAAATCCTGTGTCAAAAAAAGAAAAACAACAACCAAGTGGTGGTGATGCACACCTTTAATTCCAGCACTCCAGAGGCAGAGGCAGGCAGATCTCTGTGGCTTCGAGGCTAGCCTGGTCTACATAGTGAAACCCTGTATCAAACAAAATATCAAAATGCACAGAGAATAGTAAACAACACACCCTGGCAGTTATTACTAGCCTACATATGACATGTACACACACACCACGTGCACACATACTCACACACATGAATGTGTGCACCTACACACACAGAAATGGGCAGGGCTGGGAAAGAAGGAACGTTTCAGGAGCTTCAGAGACGGCTTGGCCCTTGCCATTTCCAGAGGACCTGAGTTTGATTCCCACATCAGGAGGCTCACAACAGCTATAACTCCACCTCCAAGGGGTCTGATACCCTCTTGGGCCTCCACAGACACCCATACTCATGTGTGTACACACACACATAAAAGTAATAATAATCGGGAGGACTGGAGAAGAGATGGACCACTGCCTCTGAGAGTACTTTCCTTAAGAGAGTTGGCCAGAGGTCATCAGTACCAATAGACCATGGACATGAGCTGGAGGATGAGAGCTTTGAGCTGCAGTAGAGACCGTGGCTCCAGAACCTGGAGGGCACCTGGGAGCACGGAGCCCACCAGGACCTGAGCAGGAGGCAGCACTTTGCTGGGGTCGCTTTGCAAGAGCTTCTTGCTAAATTGCCAGGAGTTCTGTGAGTGGCTTTAAGACTGCTCTTTGTTACAAACTACAGAAGGGGCTGGAAAGAGGGTGCAGCAGTTAAGAGCACTTGCTGCTCTTGCAGAGGACCTGGGTTCCAACCCCAGCACCCACATGGTATCTCACAACCATCCATAACTCGGATTCCAGGGGATCCAACATCTTCTTCTGACCTCTGTGGGCACTGGGCATGTGCATGGCACATATACATACTTGCAGACAAAACATTCATACACATAAATAAATCTTGGGGGGAAAAAACTTTAACAAAAAAACTAAGGAAATGGGCTGAGGACGTAGCTCGGCAGGTAGAGTGGTTACAAGAAGCCGAGTGTGATCGTGGGTTCACACTGTAAAAGGCGGGCGTGATAGCATGTGCCTGAAATCCCACAGCACTGAAGGTGGAAGCGGGGATCAAAGATCGTCTTGAGGTGAGAGCTTCCTCAGGCTGACGTGGATGTTCCTGCCACATCGTCCTGCTGGCACACTGCCTGTGCTCACACTTCTGAGGTCCTGCTGTCCATGCTCACACTTCTGAAGTCCTGCGGGTCAGGCTTCCCCCTGAACCACCACTTCTCAGGCCAGGAGAGGGCTCACCAGATATGCAGTTGGATCCTTGGAGCTTTTGTTATGACTCTTGGCTTCAGGGGCGGGCTCTGACTGAAAAAGAGACAAGTAGGGGTTATCCCTCAGACTAGCAGGCTCCCAACTAGCCTGAAGTCTGGCAACAACAATTTCTTCAAAGAAAGCCGGAGGAAGGTCCCAGTGATTTACAGATCAGGAAGTGTAAGTGGAGCCCCAGGTGTGCTGGTGGAAGGGAAGCGTGGTAGTCACTGCGAAGAGACACCGTGATCACAGCAACTTTTATAAAGGAAAGCGCTTAATTGGGGGCTGGCTTCCAGTGTCAGAGGTTCAGTCCATCCTCGTCATGGAGGGGAGCCTGGCAGCAGCCAGGCAGGCAGACGTGGTGCTGGAGAGGTAGAACTATATCATTATCTGCAGGCGGAGAGAGAAAGGCGGGTAGGCAGGAGAGAGAGAGAGAGAGAGAGAGAGAGAGAGAGAGACAGAGACAGAGACAGAGACAGAGACAGAGACAGAGAGACAGAGAGCGCACCAGAGCCTGGCATGGGCTTTTGAAACCTCAAAGACCACCCTGGTGGGGCTGGAGAGATTAAGAGCACTGACTGCTCTTCCAGAGGACCGGGTTCAAGTCCCAGCATCCACATGGCAGCTCACAACCGTCTGTAACTCCTCTTCCAGGGGATATGATGCCCTCATACAGACATATGTGCAGGCAAAACACCAGTGTACATAAAATAAAAATTAATTAAAAAAAGACCACCCCAGTGACACATTTCCTTCAACAAAGTCCCACCTACTCCAACAAAGACACACCTCCTAATCCTTCTAATCCTATCAAATAGTGCTTCTCCCTGGGAACTAAGCATTGAAATATGTGAGCATATAGTGACCAGGATAAAGTGTCTTTGCTATAAGCAAAAGGAGCAGAGGCAAAGGCCATCAGAGAAGAAGCCCCAGGGCCAGGACAAGGCCTGGCTCAACACTGGTGGTATAAAAGGGACTCCTGGGCTTAAGGCTTGACTAGTGGCCTCGTATTGCACCCTTTGGCTCCTGTCCTAGGACCTTACCCGACTGTGTCATACGGCATATGCCCTCAGGAAGAGGATGACTGTCCAGAGCATCGCTGACCTATGGTGACTGTGGGCACAGTCAGCTAAGGCTGAGTGTGAGTCCTGGGCTCTGTGAATCCATCTGAGGCTCAGGGTTCAGGTCAACAATGTGCAGCCAGCTTTGACAGGGCATCAGTGTTAGTGCGGGGCCACCCAGCAACCGGGACCCTCTCTCCACAAAGTCTTGGAGTGGGGAGGGTCAGGGAACTGAGTATAAATAAATAGCAAAAGAGAAATGAGGCATTCCTGTCTTTGTGGGGCCCCAGGGGACCCCTGGAGACAGGGCTACAGCACACTAAGAGGGGGCAGCCGTGGTATCGGAGCACACCAGAGCACCAGCCACCGGTGCCCCATCCCAGGAGAGAGAGAGAGAGCAGTGTCATGAGCACACTGTACTAGAAACACACAAGTGTGGCGACCACTGGATAACGGTAAATTCACAAGCTTCCTACCTGGGTGGCCTGGCCAAGGGAAGTGCACTTTTTTTTAAGTCTTTTTAGTTCTTTGAGACAGGGTTCCTCTGTGTAGCTCTGGCTATCCTGGAACTCGCTCTGTAGACCAGGCTGGCCTCAGACTCAAAAAGATTTTTCTGTCTCTCTCTCCCAAGTGTTGGGATTAATGGCATGTTCCACCACCGTCCGGCTCTTTATTCCACTCTTATTATTGATATTAACTCTTAATTTTACACATCACATACACAATAAATATATTTTGATAGATAGATAGATAGATAGATAGATAGATAGATAGATAGATAGATAGATAGATAGATAGATAGATAGGGGTTATGGAATAAATACGTTCAAGCTGGTGTGTGTGTGTATAGTACTACAGTACTATAGTAGTATAGATATAGTGTATAGATAGTGTATCCTACTATACACACACACACACACACACACACACACACACACACACACACATTATTCCTGACTGGCCTGGAACTTGCCATGTAGACTATGATGGCCTCATATCTCCTGAGATCCACCTGCCTCTACCTGGTGCTGGGATGGGATTAGAGGTATGCACCACCACACCCAGCCATTTGTATATATATTTTTAAATTATGTTTTCATTAATTTTGCGTGCATGTATATGTGTGGCTATGAGTGTGTATATGTGGAAGTCTGAGAGAAAACAGCCAAGAGGAGTTGGCTCGATTCTTCTACCATGTGGGTCACCTTGGCGACAAGCTCCTTTACCTACTTAACCATCCTGACAGCCCTCATTAATACACTGTAACTAATCAATAGTTGTGCACTGCCCTCATTAATACACTGTAACTAATAAATAGCAGTTGTGTGCAGCCCTCATTAATACACTGTAACTAATAAATAGTAGTTGTGCATATTTGTGGGGTACAGTGTGACATTTCAGTACATGTTAACAATGTCTGCTGATCAAATCAGCGTAAGAGACTCATACTGGCTGGGCGGTGGTGGTGCACACCTTTAATCCAGCACTTGGGAGGCAGAGGCAGGAGGATCTCTGTGAGTTCAAGGCCAGCCTGGTCTACAGAGCGAGATCCAGGACAGCAGAGCTGTAACACAGAGAAACCATGTCTTGAAAAAGAAAAGAAAAAAGAGAGAGAGAGATAGTGCACCTCAGACATTTATCATTTCTTCCTGTTAGAAACTGTCAAAAATCCTGTCCACTAGCTGCTTTGAACTAGTCAATGAATTACTTACTGTCAACTGGTCACAGTGTAGACTGTGTTCTTCCTACCCAACCACACCTGTACCCATCAACCCTCCTCTCTCCACCCTCCCTCCCCACATGCTCTTTACAAAAGTTTACCAACGTTGAGAACAATGAACACACTATGATACACTTGGATACCAGTCATTACTACAGCCGCCCTAGGGGACCCACGTCACTCCTGTGGTTTCTTCAAGCTCGTTCCTGGCCGCTTCCCTCTGCCTCACCCTATGTCAAACAATTCATCTTGGTCACCATGGATCTGTTTGCAGTTCCTAGAGTTTTGTACATACAATATAATCGCAGAGCATGTGCTCTTTTGACTTGCTTTCTTTTGCTCTTGTTTTGTTTTGTTTCCAAGACAGGGATTCTCTGTGTAGCCCTGGCTGTCCTGGAACTCACTCTGTAGACCAGGCTGGCCTTGAACTTGGAGATCCGCCTGCCTCTGCCTCCTGAGTGCTGGGATTAAAGGCATGCGCCACCGCCGCCCCGTGCAGCTTCTTCTTCTTTTAATCATGATTGGTATTTTGAGATCCTTGGTATGGCATGTATGGATAATTTATTCCTTATTATCATTTAGCATACACTGCACAGATAAACCACAGTTGGAGAAGAGCCACTCAAGGACAAGAAGAAAGTCATCAGTGGGCAATTTTATCATTGTCTGAACATCAAGAAATATTTACACAATATTTAGTTTATATAAACTTAGACAATACTATATCACTAATCCAGACACCTCCTCAGAACCATCATCAGATCCCTGTTGACTAAAATATCCTTTGTAGATGTAATCAACTGCCTTATTAAATAAGAAACACAGAACCAATGTAAAAGAGAAAGCCAAGAGATCAGAGATCAGAGCTAAAATCTCACCCTTCCTCCTGCGGTGGTCCTAGCTTCCCAAAAAAGAGCTATTTCCTGTGTGTCTGTCTTTTCATAGTATTTTGTTCTGCCTTCTCATTGGTTGTAAACCCAAACACGTGACTGCCTCGTCACTGTCTGAATGTACAGCCCCCCAGGTCTTAAAGGCGTATGTCTCCAATGCTGGCTGTATCCCTGAACACACAGAGATCTATGGGATTAAAGGCGTGTGCTGCTGCTGCTGCCGCTGCCGCCACCACCACCACCACCACCACCACGCTCTGTTTATGGCTCTAATAGCTCTGACCCCCAGGCAACTTTATTTATTAACATACAATTAAAATCGCATTTCAGTACAATTAGAATACCACCACAATCCCTGACTATGCTGGCTGTTTAAAACAGTCAATCAAACAACAACCTATCAGGCATGGTGGCCAACAACTGTAATCCCAACAGAGAACTGAGAGTTCGAGGCCAGCCTGGGCAACAGGAAATCTAAGGCCAGCCCAGACTATAATAGCAACACCGACTCAAAAATAGGTTACTTAAGCCAGGCACGGAGGCACACACCTGTAAACTCAGTATTCAGGAGGCTGAGTCAAGAGTTCTAATGTAAGTTTAAGGCCAATGTGAGCTACATAGCAAATGCCAGGCCAGTCAAGTCTACGTAATGAGACCCTGCCTCGGGTAAGATGACTCGGCCAGTAAAGGTTCAACCCCTAGGAGCCACTTAGAGAAAGGAGAGAAAGCTCCTGTAAACTGTCCTCCAAGCTGGACACCCACACCTCGGCACGTGTGCCCACCACGCACGGTTTCTAAACTCGTGCTGATTCACGTTCCCAGGCGTGTACGAGAGTTCCAGCTGCCACACACTGCATTGAACTCAGCCCCTGTCAGGTGCACACTGGCTTGAGTTCACATCTCCTCAGTGACTGACACTGCTGAGCGGCTGTCCTCTGTGTGCCTTCACTGTTCCTCTGAAGGATCTTAAACTTTTTTTGACAGTACCCAGCACTGGCTGCAATCCAAGGTTGGCCTCGACTCAGGATGTTTTTCCTCCTTCTGCCTCTAAAGTACTGTGCTCACGGGCATGAAGGCACCACCACGATGGCTTTTATTTGGAGCTGAGTGTGGGCCCAGGGCTTCAAGCACAACAGGCAGGAACTCTACCAGCCGGTCCACATCTCCAGCCATTCAAATATTTTACCCATTTTTCTTTTTCTTTTTTTTTTTTGTTTTCTTTTCTTTTTTTTTTTTTTTTTTTGGTCAATATGTTTTATTTATTATTATTTTAATGGGTTTTTAAAATTAGGGTCACACATTGAGTTCATTCTTTTTTTAATATTTTATTTATTCATAGTGTGTGTGTGTGTGTGTGTGCATGTGTGTGTGTACGTGTGTGTGTGTGTGTGTGTGTGTGTGTGCATGTGTGTGTGTGCGCGCCACATGCATATAGGTACCCAAGGAGGGCAGAATGGAGCATTGGATTCCCCAGAGCCGAAAATACAGATGATTATGGTCCACTTGACATGGGTGCTGGGGTCTGAACTCCGGTCCTCTGAAGGAGCCGTAAGTTCTCTTCTGAACCATCACTCCGGACTCAAGTTGATTACTCTCGATCATAACACGTTGTCAGAATTGTGCTTTGTTCCCCTCCCCCTCAAGCCTTGGCTGTCCTGGAACTCAACGTGTAGACTGGCCTCGAACTCACAGAGCTCTGCCTGCCTCTGCCTCTGCCTCCTCAGTGCTGCGATTAGAGGTGTGACCCATCACATCCAGACAGAATTATGCTTCAGAAGTGGCTTCTCCCAGACAGTACTGGTCTTCTCCCATTCTTCCTCAGATGTTTTTCAGAACTTTGTGATTTAGATGGAATCCAGCTCACCGGGTGTGTTTTGGTGCTGTATCTAAGAAATGTTCGTTTCCTCCCATGCCTGGCCCCAAGCCTGCATCCCCTCCTTGCTCAATCAGTGGGCGTGATGCGCAGAGCGAGGGAGGGAGGGGAGGAGGGAGGACGCAGGGGAGGGGACCCGAGATGGGAGAGCAGGGACTACAGGGATTCTGGATGCACAAGTAATGCTCTTTTCTTTCTTTCGTTGAACCCAGGGCTTTGTGCATACCATGCAAGGGATCTGCCGGCTGAGTCACATCCCCGGCCCCACATTGCTTCCTAGAGACCCTTACGAGAAGAAAGCTCAGGATCCCACAAGTGGGTTAGGGGCAGACTGCAGATTCCAGAAGGAGCCCTGGCAGAGAGGGTGGGAACCCAGGGAAAACTTGAGGGACTCTTAGTGAAACATGACCTCTCTCTGTCTCTCTCTCTCTCTCTCTCTCTCTCTCTCTCTCTCTCTCTCTCTCTCTCTCTCTCTCGCCTCCAATTTTTCTTTTTCAGATTGATTTTATTTTTAACTATGTATATGTACGTGTGTGGCAATGTGCACATGATGCAGGTGCCTTCAATAGCCAGAAGAGGGCATCAGATCCCCTGGGGTTGGGATTACAGGTGGTTGTGAACTTCCTAACGTGGGTACTGGGAACCAAATTCTGGTCCTCTGCATAACAAAACATACTCTTAGCAGCTGAAATATCTCTCCAGCCCCTCCCCCAATTTTCCTTTCAAATAAGGTATCATGTAGTACAGGCTGGCTTCAAACTCACTTCCTTGAACTCCAAATCCTCCTGCCTCCACCTCCTAAGTGCCAGGATCACAGACATGCGCCACCATAGCTCTAGCCTCTCCCCTTCCATCCATCTCCTCGGCCCCCCCCCCTTCCTTCTTAGCTGTTTGCAAGCTGACTTTGGCTCTCTTCTGTGAGCTCTTAGCTCACATCCTGTCCTGGGTTCTTCCTGGCTTCTCCTGTGACCTAACAAAGGTCTAGGACTCTGGACACAGTGAGCTAGCTTTAGTCTTTTGTGTCCTCTTGTCTGCCTTTCCCTTACACGTGGCTCCTTGTGTCTTAACCAAGCCACCATAGAATGTTCACAGGCATTTTTAATGCCTCCCTCCTCAATGACCTCAGGTCTGTGGGGGAGGAAAGAGGGTCCACACTGGCAAGGAAGGTGTAGACATGGGCTGTCTGGCAAAGCCTCCGAATACCTTCGAAGATTCAAAGGTCCTGGAGGGATTTGCTGTCCACACCCAGTCTGCCAGGACACGCTGTTTGGGTCACAATAGCACCATCATTCCAAAATCTCGAGTCATGTTTGATCAAATCACAGGTGACCAATTCCTGGTTCCTGAAGCCAAACCAGGGGAGGGAGGGAGCTCCAGCACAGGGGACCATGTCAGCTTCCTCATGCTGCATTGATCACAAGATGCAGCTTAGAGCAGCACACCTTTGGACACCTCTTCCTTCCTCTCTTCTTCTGAGACAGCACCCAACACTGGCTGTAATCTGAGCTGCTCAACGGATTATCTGCTCAGGATTTTATATGATCATAACCAAAGCGTCTACCATCTGGGCTCTTTCTGGGCTGGGGAAAGACCCTGTTCCAGGCTTTTCAGAGTGACAGCAGGCTCTAGTTCCTTGAGGTTGATGGACGGGGTGGAGGGTGGGGGGTTCCTGGGTCCTTGCAGGTGTCAGCAGAAGTCATCCTTGGCTCCTCATGGCCACTTTGGTCTCTTGGGTCTGCACTACCTTCAGGCAAGAGAGGGGCCAGGGCCTTTACTCACTCCGGTCTCCCTGGCTGTCTTTCTACTCCTGAGACAGTTCCTGTGTCTCAGGACTCATGTAACTAGATTAGATCCTGATTACCAGGGTATCCAATTCAAGGTCCATGATCCTTTTAATTTTTAAAATTGTATGCATGTGTTTGCTGGTGTGTATGTTGTGCACCATGTGCATGTCTGGTGCCCATAGATGCCAGAAGAGGGAGCCACTGTGTGGGTGCTGGGAGCCAAACCCAGGTCCTCTTCAAGAGCATCCAGTGCTCTTAACTGCTGAGCCGTCTCCCAGGCCCATGATTTAATACAGTCTTTTGCCTGTGCCTCTGCATGATCCTCAGGACCCCTGGCACGGGAGTCCAGCCCTGTTCTCACCCCTGCTGTTTTCTGTGTGTCTCATTCTGCCCCTCAGCCAAGAACCAGGAAGCTCAGATGCCTTCTTCCAGGATATTCAGTCTCATACTCAGTGGGTAAAGGTGCTGCCCGACAACCTGAGTGCAATCCCAGAATCCACCTGGTGAAAGGAGAGATTGAATCCCTCCCGTTGACTTCTGACCTCCATAGGTATTCCATGGTATGTGTACACACACAAACAAATGTAAAAAAAAAATTGCACTTATCTGATTCCAGTCCACTTTGAACATCCAAGGCAAAGCCCTGGCTGGCCAACGCTCTGAACATGCACACTCTGGGCAGGAAAGGTAGAAACGCTGGACAAGACCCACCCCGAGGGAGACCCAGAAGTCAAGGAGTCAGCCCCTGAGACTACAGGAGCAAGCTCTGTTAGATCCTAGGTATGAAACCCATCACCAAGGTTTGGGGGCATCATCACCACATGCCACCTCTTCTCCGGGTGTGTGGCGGCGGGGTCTCCTTCAGGTCATTGCAGTTCTTTCAGATGTGATCATTCCAGATTTTTGGTCCAGGGCACAGCTGCACAATTGCCTCACTCTAAGCCTCATGGCATTCCTCTGTAAAATGGAAATAATAATAATAATTAATAATAACAATAATCTGCACCTGGCCTGCCTAGTTAGGGCTTCAGGGGGAGCAGAAAGGAGGGTGTGTTGAGAGGATTCTTAGGTGTGTGTGTGTACCTTCAAGGCATGCATCTCTGGGTACCTCAGCTCTCCAGCCCACCCCTCATCTCTCTGGCTAACAGTACCATAGGCACAGATATCTGGCAGGCTGTCATGGGAGCAGGGCAGTCCAGAATGCACCTGGCCAAGCTCTGGTCTGAAAAGGCAGCCATTCAAGGTTGGCTTGGCCAGGAGCCGGGTGATGAGAGATAGGGAACCCTGTGCTCCGGAGGGAAGGAGGCCCATGTGGCCTCAGTGTGGAGCTGAGCTGTCAGCCTGGAAGGGGAGCAGGCTGGCTGGGAGGGGGAGGTGTCTCAGAAGGAAGACTGAGCTAGTGTTTGAGGCCTAGGGGCTGAAAGGCCTCTGTGTGTCCCATGCTAGCTGCCTGGCAGGCAGGGATGTGACCCGTTGGTGGCCAGGGGAGAATGCAGCCTGGGCCCGGCTGTCCTGAACTGGGAGCCACTGCCACCCGAGTGTGAATGTGTCATGATACGTTGGGTTGGGTGTGGTCGTGCTGGGACTACAGCCTTGCAAATCTGCCCGGACTCTTAGGACTCCTTGCAGTGTCCACATCCTGTCCTCTTCTGACTGTGGCTGTGGCGAGACTGTCCCTCCTGCCTGGCAGTGGCCCATGCTGGCGTTCATTCCCTGCCGTATCCCATGCATAACTTCCTGGGTGCTGCACACAGGGAAGGACTTGTCCCTAGCCTTGTGCCCGCTAGGATAGAACAGCTTGTTGAGGCGATGGATGCTAGCCGATCAAGAGGACGTGTGAAGTCGACTTTTTTGTTTGGTTTTGGGTTTGGGTTTTTTTCGGGGGGGGGGGGGGGTGTTTTTTGAGACAGAGTTTCTCTGTGTAGCCTTGGCTGTCCTGGAACTGTAGATCAGGCTGGCCTTGAA
Source organism: Peromyscus maniculatus bairdii (assembly GCF_049852395.1). Taxonomy (NCBI): domain Eukaryota; kingdom Metazoa; phylum Chordata; class Mammalia; order Rodentia; family Cricetidae; genus Peromyscus; species Peromyscus maniculatus. The sequence continues at coordinate 4,090,625 of NC_134864.1, forward strand.
CTCACAGGGATCCACCTGCCTCTGCCTCCTGAGTGCTGGGATTAAAGGTGTGCGCCACTACCACCCGGCTTGAAGTGGATGTTTAAAGGCAACCAGGAGTTCACTCAGTTTAGAAGGATGTGATACATTTGAGCAGAAGGAAAGTTGGATCTTGGAGAACCACGGGGAGACAGGTTTGCTGGAGTGGTAGCTGGGGGACCTATGTAAGCTATTAAGGGTTTGTGGGTAGTGCCAGGGGTCCTGGAGGAGGCAGAGACTTGAGAACTGGGGATGATAAAATACGCTGCACAGGATACACAAGGGACCTGTTGGGTCCTGAGCCTATTCCCAAGGGCCTGCCAGGCAGGGTTTCATTGGTAAAAAAGCAGCTCCTCATGGGCAGGAGCGTATTTATATGTGTGTTACTGGATGTGCAAGTATCTCAGAATTTAGAGTATGTGTGTCCATGAGTGTTCTGTGTGTCTCTGAGTGTTAGTGTGTTCAGGTGTAATTTTATCTTACTGTACATGTGAATGTCTAGATACATGTGTTCACAGTCTGGGTCATACTGACATCTGTGTGGTTTTATATTCTTCAGTGTAGGAGTGTGCATTTGTGTATGTGCCTATGTGAGAAAGAATGTTTGTGTGTGTGCCCTACCAAAAGGAGCTGGGGTACAGCCTCAGGACACAAGCAGTACCAGGAACCAACTGGCTATCAGTCCTTCCGCTCCTGCTTGGCCCTCCCTGCCAGGATTCTTCTGCCTTGCTGCCCCTGGATCCTGAGTCCTCTCCACTGAGTGGCAGCCCAGCTCTGCTTCCACTGGACCAACACCCCATAGTTACAAAGCTATGGGTGGCCTCCGCTGTCCCCAGACTAACTTATTTATGTTTGAGCACAAAAGGGAACCAGAAAGCTGCCCAGTCCTGGAGGTGGTGTGTCCATCTTCCCCTGGCTAGGCCAGGGCTCCTCCCCATTCCAGAAAGTTATGTCTAGACAACCTGAAGGAGTTGTCCACACAGTGCCGCCCCTTCCTCCTTCCTCCTGGGCTCTGCATCTGAGCCAGAGTCCTGCAGGCTTGGCCTAAGTGGCAATAGTGGCTGGAACACCTCCAAGGTATCCGTGAACCTCTGAGCAGAGTTTTTAAGACCAGCAGACTCGAGGTGGTGGTAGCTCACACCTTTAATCCCAGTACTGGGGATACAGAGGCAGGTAGATCTCTGAATTTTAGGCAAGCCTGGTTTACAGAGGGAGTCCCAGGATAGCAGAGAAACCCTGTCTTAAGGGGAGTTGGGGGACAAAAACCAAACAAACAAACAAACAAAAACAAACAAACAGAAAAAAAAAATGGCAGACTCCTTTGAAGTTCTACCCTTCCCAGCTGTTCCTGGAGGCTGCCAACCTCAGGACCTTGTGCCATCCATAAAAGGGGAGTTATGACGCAGGCCTGTCCAGTCACACTACCTCAACCCTGGGATATGCTCACTAGCCTAGAGCTGGGCAGATGCACAGAGAGACCAGCGTAAGTCCCTCCTGGGATCCTGTATGTGGACGTGGGGTGGATGGGAGCTGAGATGAGGGGATAAATATCCAAGAACATTCTGGAGCCTGCCTTGTCCTTCTTGTGAAAAGACAGGGTAGCTATAAAGTGTTGGTGGTATTTCTGTTAGATCAGCTAACAAGTTCCTTTTGCTTAAGCTTCTTATGGTTGGGTTACTGTGACTGAAAGTCCTGGACTGTTTCTTGCCTGAGCCACATGCTGGGTCTTCAGGATGCCGGAGCTACCTTGCCTGGCCATTACATGGCCCTTCTCGACTTACACAGCTCCTACCTAGACATCTTACTACCTGTGTCCATTCCTCTCAAGCTTCTAAACCTACCCCTGCTTTCTCTAGCACCACCCACTGTAGCATGAATATTAAGAGTTCTTATTAATAAAATCAAATCTGAGCCGGGTATTGGGGTGAACGCTGGAAGATCAGAGAGACAGAACAAACCACAGCCACCTCACCTCGCCAGTTCCTCAGCTAATCCTGTTTCCTCAGACTGGAAGCCTCTGAGTCCTCATCCAGAATGAATCTCAGCTGAACTGTTGCTAGAAGCCTAAAAGCTTAACCAGCCAAAAGCTTCTTGTTTCTGGTCTTCACGCCTTATATACCTTTCTGCTATCTGCCATCACTCCCTGGGATTAAAGGCTCGCTTCTTGGGATTAAAAGCGTGTGTCACCATGCCTGACTGTTTCCAGTGTCGCCTTGAACTCACAGAGATCCATGCCTCCAGAAAGCTAGGATTAAAGGTGTGAGTGCCACCATTTTCTAGCCTCTGTATCTAGTGGCTGTTCTGTTCTCTGATCCCAGATAAGTTTATTAGGGTGCACAATATTTGGGGGAACATAATACCACCACAGCCTACTTCAGTGAGGTCATGGAGCTTCCTCAGCTCTCTGGCCCCAGTTTCCTCCAGAACTACTTCCGTGTTCTGTTTCTTCCCAGGCCCCTATGAAGACACGTCCCTCTTCGGCCCCTTGCTCATAGCTGACCAACAGGGCTCCAGAGTGCTCCAGACTTCCCCACATCCGAGTTGCCTGGGAAGCTGGAGCGCTGTTTTCTCCACAGCTTCCTAGCTAGCTCTCCCGTCTGGCCTTGGGATCAGCACTGTGAAAGCCTGTCAGTGACTGGCACTGTAATTTTGGGTTCCCTGGAGCTGGGACAGGTTGCCTGACCTTGTCTACTTCTGGTCACTCCCTGGTGATCAGCAGTTCTTCGGTCCTGAGCACGCTATGTCAGAAACATTGAGGGCCATGTTTGTGCCTCTCTACAATGTCAGGATTTACTGAATAACAAATTCATGAAGGGCAGAAGTCTCACTGATGGCATTTCATCAGCTGGTCCCACTTTCCTCCACAGCCTTGGCAATGAAAGCACAAATGCTCTCATTCCAATCTTAATTACTAACATTAATGCATTACATGTTGCATAGTAAATCCATGTATGTATATGGGTATAGTTGTAAGTTGCAGAATAGCCACTAAGGCCAAAGAGATCCCAGCAGGCCTGGGTCCCCCTTTAAGTCAGAGGCCAAGAAAGAGCAGAGTGAAGTGGGAGGAGGTGGGGAGCAGGGAGTGGGACTCCAGAGCAGAGGGTGTCTTCTCAGAAGTTAAAGGAATTTCAAAGTGGCCTGAGCTGGAAGCTGATAAGGACACAAAGAGAACTGGGGTGGGGGTGGGGAGGTGAGATAAGGCACCGGGCTGGAGAGCCCCGGGGACACTACTGACTGCTACCACCACAGAGCCGGGCTGCCGGTCAGAGCGGCTCTGAGCCTCAGGGTTGAGTCTTGCTGCAGGAGTGAGGATCAGGACCAGTCAGAAGGATGGACAGAGGGACAGCAGGTCCAGATGGACAGACAGGCAAACGGAAAGACAGCAGTTCAAGTAGGCTGGGTCAATAGCAGGGAGCCAGCCAAACTGAAGCCCCTGAGACAGTCAGGAGCTCGGTCAGGCCACTGGCACATACACTAGGTGGTCAGTTGACGGACAGGTCAGTGATCGTAGCATGACAGCGTTAGGTGCCCGCCTCTTCACGGGGTCCAGACGACAGTGTTGTACCATTTCTTCCATCTGGTGTGTTCCTTCAGTTCTCAGGCCTCGTTCTCCTGATATGAATATGTCCATGTTCTCAAATGGTCCCAATTTACTTGGATAAATGTACAGGACAACGTCCTTTCCACTTTTAGGAATATGTTATTTATCAGTCAGTATCTCGTGTACAGAAGCATTTGTACTCAACATGGAGTCAAAAGCTGCTTGTAAAATGGTGTCTCTCGCCGGGCAGTGCTGGCACACACCTTTAATCCCAGCACTCGGGAGGCAGAGCCAGGAGGATCTCTGTGAGTTCGAGGCCAGCCTGGGCTACAGAGCGAGATCCAGGACAGGAACCAAAACTACACAGAGAAACCCTGTCTCGAAAAAAACCAAAACCAAAATCAAAACCAAAACCACAGTGTCTCTCGAGGCACAGTCTGGAAAATGCTGCTATAAGCACCATGGAGTGATGGGGGCAGGGCACAGCCTGCTGCAGCAACGTGACTGAAGGAACTTGCGAGAGTTCAGCTAGACTCTTAGATGGAAGCCATCCCATGCTCTGAAGAGTCTCCTGCTTCCCATCTCCTCCCATCTTACTCCTTGCTTCTGCCTGGGCCCCTACTTACAGAAAAGACCTAGGTGGCAAGACAGTCCACACTTGTGCCAAGTCCAGCAACCTCATGAAGGAAGGAGAGAACTGACTCCTGAAAGTTGTCCTCTGACTGCACACACACACACACACACACACACACACACACCCATAAACATACCACACACAATTACATATATACATATACACATAAACACATACATGTGCATGTACACATGCAAGCACACACACACTATCTCTCTCTCTCTCTCTCTCTCTCTCTCTCTCTCTCTCTCTGTGTGTGTGTGTGTGTGTGTATACACATTTAAATGGAAAAATAAAGAGGAGCCAGCCTCCAAGGAAACATGTCCCCTTTGTTCAACTCTAAGTATTTCCCTAGCTCCAGATCCTACCTCTCCTTTTCGGGGCAGCCAGTCTCTGGGGAACACTTGGAGAAGACAGTTTGCCCGCCAGTGCTTTTCCAGTGCGGATTTGAACGGCATCTCTGGGGCCTCGCTGGCCTTCAGCACCATCCTGTACTGTGTCAGGTTCTCAGCAGGGGACACGCGGGGACCATGAGGACCAGAGCTCTCACACTTCATCAGAAACCGAATGTCAACCCCAGATTCACCCTCTGCAGACTTCCAGAACTAAACACAAAGCAGGCATCCTACCATGGCTCTGAGCCTGGGGGAACACCTATCAAGATCTGTGCAGGAAAATATGTCAGGGCTATTCTCAAGGTCACCCTGACCAAGAGGTAGCCCTGAAGTCACAGAAAGTTGCGGACCCAGGATGGAGTCTTCATGGAGCTGGCCTGGTACAAGCAGAGGAGTTGTGCAAACAGAGGAGTTTCTTGACAGGCAACACACCTTCAGGAACTCTCTTCCTACCAGCAAATGACCTCTGACCCTCCAGCACTGATCCCCTGGCCCCCAGCTGTGAGTGTAGGCAGCTGGATCTGAAACCCCAGCTGTGATTACTTCTGGAGTGTAACACTAACTAAAACTAATTAGCATGCCTTTCAACAGCTCACTGCTGAACTAAAGTTCACCATCAGCTCCAAGTCTCTGCCCATGGTGGCCTCTCTCCAAGGTGCCCAGGGCTCTCCAGTTCCTTCTAACCCAGGGCAGCCCCCACATTATCCCGCAACAATACCTACCCAGTATACCCTCTGGTGGGTCAGTGTCTCCCCACATCTGAAGTCTCTGCAGACCCAACAGGAAGGGGAGGGCGGAGCAGGGAGAGGGAGCCCCTCTTCCACTGCCATCAACATTTCCTGTGACGTCCATCTCCTCCCACCATGTCCCCACCCACAGCATGGGGGGCGGCAGCGGCAGAGTCGCCTGCAGACTGGCCTTGCTCAGTCACTCCAGCTGTCTGGAGACAGTCCATCGCCTTCTGCTCTGCCCTCATGGCTGGGCAGGTGGAGGGGGCCAGACTAAGTGAGCCAACAGTGGAGCCTGTGCTTTTGAGTAGGCTCACAGAGAGCAGGATGAGGTGACTGTGGAAACTGACCGGAGCCTGGCCAGGCATACACACACACACACACACACACACACACACACACACACACACACACACACACACACTCATGTACTTAACTGTCATTCATTTCCCCATTCTGAATTCATCCTAAGCTTCTGTGACAAACTGTCTCGATTGACCAGATTTGACAGGAAAACACCAAGTTGACCTTACGCAGCTCCCCTGATTACTGCTCCCATGTTCCCTTGTGGTCCCAGGATCCCCTGGGGTAGGTCCAACACTAGTGATCATAATACCCAAAGCAGTCCACCTATCAAGCCTCTGCGTGTAGAGGACACTGGTCTCTGCTTCCTCTGCGTCATCTCACATAACTCTGTACTGGCAGGAAACTGAGGTCTCAAGAGGATAAGCCACCTGCCCCCCAGCAGCAGCCAGGAAGTGCTCCAACACTCAACCCCCTGTCACTCAAATCTGAATTCACAAGCCCTTACCAGAAACACCTGTGTCCACCTTCACCTAGCACCTGGAGAAAGTTCCACACAGGGTGAGAGGTCAGTGAGAGGCCAAAGGGCGCCTTGTGAAGAGCTGGGACAGAGCACAGATTCTTCCTCAAAGCCCGGAACAGGGAGGGTGAGAAGAGCGAACCCCAAAGCCTGGGCAGTCCAGGTGTGTTGGCACATGTCTAACCCCGTCGTTCAGGAGGCTGAGGCAAAATGATCTGCAGTTCAAGGCCAGTCTGGACTGCATGCCAAGACCCTGACTCAAAACAAACAACACACAACACCCTGGGTGGTGGAGTGACATGGGCACAGGGAGCCAGTGCCAAGCCAGGATGATGGGGACCAGTAGAGCTGCAGTGACTCCTAGGGGCAGGCCGCCAGGCCAGGGAGACTTAGGCTTCGGGCCAGCGCTTCTTGGGAACTTCAAGAGGGCATTGTCCCAGGAGTCTCCTCTGAAATTAAGTCCTTTCTGACTGGAGCTTACAACGTTCCAGAAAATTCCACCGTATGTTTAAGCACATAGCCTAGCCCAAGGAATCACTAAGGGGAAGCCAAAGGGAGCCTTCAACCTTGGGGCTCACAGGCGCTTTCTGGTCTCCCTTGTGTTCCCTGGGGAAGGGGGACTCACAGGAAAGCAGTTCTTTATTCCTGCGGTCTGAAAGAAATGGCGTAGGCAGGGACCACCTGCCGAGTCAGGCAGACCTCCTGGGCTGCCTTAGCGGAGCCGGTTCCATCAGCACCCCAGAGCCTGGGCCAAGATGCCCCCACCCTCCTCTGCTGGGACTGTGTGTCTGTCCCAAGAGAAAATGGTGTACACACAGCAGATTAATAAAGGCCTGGAGACAAGGGGGGAAGGTATGTGGAGGGGGGTACGTTAAGTGAAAGATCTGCTGGCAATACAAGAAAGGAGGTTTTTGTTTGTTTTGAGACCGGCTCACTAGGGAGCCCTGGCTGGCCTGGAATTCACCATGTAGACCAGGCGGGCCTCAAACTCACCGAGATCCACCTGCTGGAATTAAAGGCATGTGCGAACACTCTAGCAGAAGAATGGAGTTTTTGCAGAGGCAAATGGGCCTCCTGTTGGGGGGTTGTAGTGGAGAAAGAGTGGAGGACCCAGAGCCTTCCTGGGTGATCTGGGCTGGCTGGGGTCTGAGACAGGCAACCCAGCCTCCTCCTAGCATCATCTCCTCTTGTGATGGCCGACAGGCCTAAGCGACCTGGTATGGAGAAAAGTAAACAAGGCATAGAGAAGGAAGCATTAGGGAAGACAGCCTTTACCCGCCTTCCTCCACCCTACACACCCGGGACTACTTCAGAAGGAAGCAGCCAGGCCGCTAGGCGCCCGGTGGGCGTGGAGGTGGGCGGCGTCCGACGTCCCCACGTGTCCCGGAGAGAAGCAGGCGACCCCGTGAAGGCCCAGCGGGGAAGTCACCGCCTCAGGATGTTGGTGATCCTCAAGGTCTCTGAGATTCCGTCTCTTCCCCCCGCGATCTTGCGGGGCGTGCCTCTGAGCTGACCTGACCTGGGCGTAGTGGCTGTCCCCACGGTGAGCCGGGACGCGAAGGGTTAAGGTACCTGGGCCGCCGCCCCTGCGGCCCCTCCTCCAGCCGCCGGGAAAAAGAAAGTCTCAGCGGGGGAGCGCCCGGGTCCCGTCCTACCGACCACGGCCGCGGCGCCCAGAGCTGTGATCCGTGCGCCCCGCTCAGCCGCCCTGGACCGGGCCGCCATGTCTCTGTGGTGAGTCGGGGTCCCTGTGGGACGCATTGCACCTCCGGGCATCTCCTCCTCCCGGGACCCCAGACCGCAAGGATGATGCCCGCTGGATGTCGTGGGGCGGACCTCAGTTTCCCTGGGCAGCGGGGGTGGCGGGAGATGCGGAGCGGGGCGCGGCGCCAGAGCGGCAGGTGGGATGTGGGAGATGCGGGGCGCACGCTCGGCTCCCCGGCCGCGGCTCGGGCAGCCGGTATGCAAGGTCTCGAGGCCCCGGGGTCCCATCGAGAGTCGCCCACACACACACCCCGAGACTCCGCCGGTCCCTCTTCCCTCCTGTGGCCTCTCCTCCCAACCCTCTACCTCTCTCCCTTCCCGGTTTTGCTTTTACAAACGGAGTAGACTGATGCGTGCAAGCAAGGTGCCTCGCTCCGCCGCCCGGCACTGGCCCTTACCCGGACTCCGGAATTGGGGCTTGGAGCTTCTTTAGAACCCCGAGGGCTGGAGTACTGGGTCCGAGATCCTCTGCTCTGGTTCTCAGGAGGGTTCAACCTTGGGTCTCACCACCCAGTAGGGTAACTCGTGATTTCTGTCTTTCTCCATCCAACCTGGTGGCCAGAGTCTCGGAGCCCCTGGAAAAATCTCGATGTATAGAGGTGGGGGGCTCCATCTTCACTCACCCTGTGCCTCCGCGGCCTTAAAACCTGGGGGTATCTCTACCTGCTTCATGGCTCCCTGGCTCTTGTACCTCCTGCCTTGGAGGTGAGAGCCATCTCCCTGCCGCCCCAGCCCTGGAAGGTCACTCTGCCGACATGCTCTTTCCCCCAGTGTGAGCTAAGGAGGGAAGTTCTAGGGGAACGGGGCACAGGCGGGATCACTCCTGAGTAGAGCTAGGATTTCTGCCTCTGAAAAGGGTGTGGTGGGGTTACCTGGGCAGGGAGGGTCCCTAGAGAGTGGATTTCCTTCCTGGGGCTGGAGGGCTGGACACCTCGTTTCTCCTTGTGTGATATTAAGATGGGGGGAAGGGGTCAGGATGGCATCTGTCCACTCCACTTCCAGGCCTCCCATATTCCGTAAGTGTGGCTCATTTCTGTTGAGTTGGCTGTGTGGGAGATAGTAAGCCAGAACTCACTCCCCACAAAGGGTCTCCCCAAAAGCTTCAATGAAGGTACTGACTTTGCCTCTCACATTGACTGGTTCAAAGTCACCTGGTGATGTGCTCTCCACACAGATCTGAACTAGAAATGAAAACTGGGAAGAAGGGGATGGGCAGAGGTCTCTCTTCCTGGTGAAGTGACAACCTTTCCCTGAGTACAAGCCTGGTACTTTATCTTGTGTTCTGTCCTGTTTTTTTTGTTTGTTTGTTTGTTTGTTTTTTATTTGTTTGTTTTTGGGGGGGGCAGACAAGTATCTTAGAGAAGTTAAATGACTCCCTTCCCAAAGTCATTGGTTTTAGAACCCTAACAGCTGATTCTCAGAGCTTTTTGAGCTGGGGGGTTAGCCTGAGAAAGGAATCGGGATCTTCTGACCTTCCAGGAAGTGGAGTCCACTGGCCCCTCTGTGGCCACCTAGTCCTCAGGAGTACCAGCTCACCTTCTTCTCTACTGCTCCCCCTAGGAAGAAAACCCTCTACAAGAGTGTGTGCCTGGCTCTGGCCCTCCTGGTGGCTGTCACTGTATTCCAGCGCAGTGTGACCCCTGGCCAATTTCTGCAGGATCCTCTACCACCCACACCGGGGCCACCCAAAACTGGAAATGTAGTCAACTCCAACAGCTTCTGGAAAAGTTCAAAAGAAATAGTGGCTCCCACCCCCATATCCCCTCAGGGACCCCAGGCCTGGGATGTGATCACCACTAACTGTTCTATCAACATCAATCTGACCCATCAGCCCTGGGTCCAGAGTCTTGAGCCACACTTCCGGCAGTTTCTAGCCTATCGCCATTGCCGCTATTTTCCCATGTTGCTGAACCATCCAGAGAAGTGCAAAGGTGACATCTATCTGTTGGTGGTGGTCAAGTCGGTCATCACGCAGCACGACCGCCGTGAGGTCATCCGTCAGACCTGGGGCCACGAGTGGGAGTCGGCGGGCCAGGGCAGGGGTGCCGTGCGCACCCTCTTCCTGCTGGGCACAGCCTCCAAGCAAGAGGAGGGGACCCACTATCAGCAGCTGCTGGCCTACGAGGACCGTCTCTATGGTGACATCCTACAGTGGGACTTCCTTGACAGCTTCTTCAACCTGACCCTCAAGGAGATCCACTTCCTTAAGTGGCTTGACATTTACTGTCCCAGCGTCCCCTTCATCTTCAAAGGTGACGATGACGTCTTTGTCAACCCCACCAACCTCCTTGAGTTTCTGTCTGACCGGCAGCCCCAGGAAAACCTATTTGTAGGTGACGTCCTGAAGCACGCTCGGCCCATCCGCAAAAAAGATAACAAGTACTACATCCCCACCGTCATGTACAGCAAGTCCACCTACCCGCCCTATGCTGGCGGTGGGGGTTTCCTCATGTCCGGTAGCCTAGCTCGGCATCTCCACCATGCCTGTGACACCGTGGAACTCTTCCCTATCGATGACGTTTTCCTGGGCATGTGCTTGGAGGTGCTGGGCGTGCAGCCTACAGGCCACGAGGGCTTCAAGACCTTTGGCATCTCTCGGGTCCGAGGCAGCCGTATGAACAAGGAGCCCTGCTTCTACCGTGCCATGCTTGTGGTACACAAGCTGCTGCCCGCTGAGCTGCTGGCCATGTGGGATCTGGTGCATAGCAATCTCACCTGCTCCCTCAAGTTCCAGGTGCTCTAATGGTGCTGGGCCACCAGCACCTTTGCCCTCGAGTCCTTGGGGTCCTGGGCTGGGGCTACGGTGCGTGGCAGAGTCTTTGGTCCCAGGTGGAAGGTGAAGGGGGTCTGGGCCTTCTGTGCCCCTGGGTGTGGTGTGGTACAGAGAGTCAGAGAGGAACTCCCAGAAATTCCCAGAAAGTGAGGCCCAGGAACAGCTGGAACTTCCCTGACTGGAGGTCATCTGAGGACCTGGATCCCTCCTAGCCTAGGCCTGTAGCCTGGCCCCGCTATCCTGGTAGGAGACCCTGGTGGCCCCTGCAGGAACATTTGCTCAGGTACCTGGGCTAGGCCTGGCCAGTGGGTCTGTGTCTGCCTCTCATCATCGCAGAGAAGTCTCTTCCTGTAAAACGCCTCGGCTCCCTGAGGGCCGGGCAGCCTTTGTGGGGGCTCAGCCCTGTGCAGGTCCACAGGCGTCCCCTCATCCATACCCCTGGATCTCCCAAGAGCCGAGCCCCACAGGTTTTCAGCACAGCCCCAAGCTTGCCGGAGTCTGCTCCAGTGACGGACTCCTGGCTCTGTCTTCTCTTGTCCAGAAGCCTGACTGGCCGCTCCGACTACCTCAGCACTCCACTAAGCCTCAGTGTGGGCCACAGCCCCACCCTACACCCGACACAGGGCAAAAGAGCAGCGCTCCTGGCCCCCCAAGGCACAGTGATACCTGACCATAGCCCAAGCCAGGGTTCACCCTTGCACCTCACCAATACTGACTCCCTGGCCAGAAACTGGCCTGTCTGGTCCTAGACGTTGACACTTTTCTATTACTGTGAAGCTTTATTTATGAAGAATTGGAAGGAGACAACTCCAGGCCTTGGGAGGTGGTCAGCCCTCCTCTCTACACTGTCCTTCAGCAGCCCCGGTCACCACCTGGCACCGTTACCATTCAGTCCCACACTGAGCTCTCCCCACTGATCCTGGGGCCTACACAGACTATTTCCCCTGTGAAAGGATGCCACCTCCCACCCGGACTGGGGTCACCCGGAAAAGACGGTGGCATCATTAGTTTCTCAATAAAACTGGACTGGTTGCTGGCGGTGTCTGAGCTAGCTGGTTCCTTGGCCTTGGCTAGTAGGTGTGTAAGACCTCCAGAGGGCCCTCAGAGGAAGGGCGAGCGGTGGTGATGAACAATGCAAGCTGTGACACTCAGCTGTTTCAGGTGACCACAGGGACAGCTGAGGCCTTGGCCTAGGTATAGATCAGCCGGGGTCAAGGCAAAAGTTCAGGCCCAAGGCTAGTGTTCTGGTGGCCTTAGGCAGGGCACACAGTCTAGTGTGCTTCCTGAAGTCCTGTGCAGTCAGCCTGGAAGCACTGAAGTCGGCTTGGGTGGAAGGAGAGACTGCCTGCTGTACGCAGGACCTTCGCCCGAGCTGCGGCCAGGACAGGATCTTCTGAGACAGTTGTAGTGGAGCAAGTCAGCTGTGCCCAGCTCAGCGAGAGCCACCACAAGCCCAGCTATCCAGACCCAAGTCCTAGGGACAGAGGACAGGGCTGCCACCGTCTCTCCCTAGCAAAGGTCTTCCCGCACCCGCTCTGTCAACTGGCTACATCATGTGCAGGGCTCATTGCAAAATGCACGCCTGGCTCCCAGAAGTTAGGAATGTTGAGGTTGCAACAACACAGGGCTGTTTTGTGGAGCCAGGGCCTGCGGGAGGCAGGAGCGCCTCTCTGAAAGCTCACAGACACCCGCCCACCCTCAGATCAGCCCTGGAGAGAAGGGCCAGGTGGAGGCTCGGGGGTCATGTGTGGAGCCACTTCTAGGACCAGGCAGAGGGGTGGTTTAATCAAAGGGGGAGGGGGTGGCTGGTTGTGCAGCTAGGGGCAAAGCAGGCCTGAATCTCCAGCCTTAGAGGTTTTAGGAAAGTGTCTGGAGATGGCCCTGGGAGCGGGACAGCAGAGATCAGTAGTCCTGAGGCCCCTGCACACTGGCTTACTTTCTCTCTGGGTCCTGTGGACTGGGAACTCTCAGGCGGAAGTAGCCCGCCGGCACTGTGGGTGCTTCTGAGCTTGCTCAGCCTCGGCCAGATGGCCAGAGTGTGAGGCTTTGCTTCCAGCTAGCTCCCTCACTTGAACCCAGGGCTTGGCAGGCAGGTGGGAGGCCAAGGGGGGAGGGGAGATAAGCTCACACACCCACCCCCCAGCACTAGCCCTCACCGCGCCGTGTATCTGCTACTTAAAGGACTAGAGGATGTTTGCCGCGGTCGGTCGACTGGAATTTGGAGGAGCCGCTGAGGGGGGACATGAGGGAGAGGTGCTCTGCTGGGTTTGTTGGCCAATCCCCATTCTTGGGTCCAGAAGTGATAGAAACATAGCATACCCAAGGCTACACAGGCTAGGCTGAGGACACTCACTGCAGCTCCTATCAAGAGCAGGTTAGGCCTGTGACTCCTGGAACAAAAGAAAAGAACTACTTTTATAAGAAAGCACCCCCCACCCCCCACCCCCCGCTGCCGCCAACAGTTCCCATCCTGGTTATCTGATAGAAGAAGAAAGGGATTCAGAACCAGAACAGGTATTGTCCAGTGTTGACTGGTCAGTGTCCAGTTCTCCATGCAAGAATAAGAGATTTTAGAAAAGGATCCGGCCCCAGCTGGTCAGGGGCTGAGCAGAGGCTCATGCAGTTAGTTCTGACTCTCAGGGTCAGGCATGTTCTCTGGAGACTGCCTTTACCCTACATCTGAGAAAATGAAAGGTTGTGATTCTTAGCTCGAGGCTGTATGTTGGCCCTGGGTCAGTGAATCTGCTGAGAGGGCCAACCCACCAAACAGGATCCTCCCTAGCCTCAGATGGGTCTGTCTCTCTTAGGGTCCCATCTGTTTCTAGTCAGGGTGCTGTCTGCCAGGCTCTGAATTATAAGGACACATCAGGTTGACGAAGGTTCAGACCCCACTACACGGAACAGGATAGGAATATAGCCCCAAAACTATGTTCTGGGATGTTCAGAACGCCAGCCTGCTGCAGCCCCTAAGCCAGCCTGCTCTGTTGCCCTGGGCTCTTTTCAGTTTGCCTAGTGAGTGTGTGAGGACTCAGCCTTCTCCATCCAGGTTGCCTCTAAAGACACCTTTATTGCTGGTCATTTGGGGAAACAGTCGTAAAGATAGAGTTTATTCTGGAAGGTTCAGCCGGTTTTCACTAAAGTCCTGTTTTCCTAGTAGAGAGGTGTGTCCCATCACCAAGGCTGCATACCAAAAGACAAAAGTCTACCGGGTGTAATTCAAGTTTCCTTCCCAGGACAAGTCTCAAGTACCCCAGGCTGGATGTGAACTCACCATGATTAGCCACTTCCTGGCAATTGGGATTACAGGTGTGAAAATAGGGACTGATGGAGGCGATGTGTAAATCAGGGGAAGCAGACAGGCATCTCCCCAAGTAGAATTGTTCTTTAGTCAGAACGACTGGGGAGCTACAGTCTCTTAGACTGAGCGGAAGTGGCCTGGGGGGTCTTGGGGCTTTATGGGATGTGAAAGGGGGAATTGGGATGGAAGAGTCCATCTGCAGGGCAGTCCACCCCCACCCCCACCCCCGCGCAGCCTGGAAGTGGTAGATACCAGCGGGTTGGCACGTGCATCTCCTGACTAGAAGCTTCCATGAGTGTTAGTCACTTTCCTGAGTTCCTCAGTCCACCTGAGGCTTTTAAGCAGCGCTGAGGACTGAACCCAGAGCTTCCCGCTTAGGCAAGCGCTCTGCCGTCTGAGCTGTCTCCAGCGCTACCGAGAAGTTTTCAAATGATCAAAAAGTTTCCTTAGAGGGGGAGCCTTCAGAAATACTGACCGGAAAACCAAGGAAGACTTTTTATAACCAATGGTAGTAGACTGAGCTGGGAGACCCAGCAAGGCCCTCCTCAGATTCCTCATGAACTGTTAGCACTCCTGTTCCCAGGCATAGGTGAGTCCCCCAAACAGAAGGGGACAAATGACCTTTCCAACTTTTATGGTTTACTTCAGGGAAGGAGGGCTCTGCCTTCCATGTCCTTTGGTTCAGCGTGACAAAGGACCGGTGTTTACTCTCTTTTTCTGGGTGGACGTTAGGAATAATTGTGGAGCCCGGTCAATATGTCTGGCGCTGGAAACATTTTGCATGTATAATCGATATGACTTTGACTTTAGTAAAATAGGTTTACATTTCGCTGTAAATTCTTTTATATACCCTGTTGGGGAGGACCTTACTCCCAGATTTCCTTTGCGAAGTCTCCGCAGGCAGTTCCAGCTGTTCGCGATCGCGCCACACAGCGGCGCTGCTGAGCGGACCTGCGCAGTACGGGGGCTTCTCGGGCCACGCAGGCTGCAGCGAAGCCTGGGCTTCAGGCATTTAAGTTTCCATCTCTTTCACGGTCACGCTCGCAACCATCCGCCACCAGAGAGCAGTTGGATGCTGAGGCACTGGGTCCAGGGGTTTCCGGGTGAACTCCATAAACTCCTTCTTACAGTAGCAACGTTCCGGCTTTTGATGGCAGGACATTTTAGTCCCCAAACCGATCTGGGCTAGCCATAGGTGTGTGTTGGGGAGGGTTTCCTTACCAAGGACAGAAGGCTTCATAGCAAAAAGCTCCCGTCCTCGGCTCCCAGCTTTGTATCCAAAGGGGACTTGAAAGGGGGCAAAAGGCCGCCGTTTCCCGGAGCTGGGCTGCCTCCCCCGGCATATTTACATAACTAAGAGAGACCACTTAAGGAATCCTACCCTTCACAAAGGAAGCCTGTTCGAGGTGTAGTACCAGGGAGTGCGGGAAGCTTCTGGAATCCCGTTCAACACTACATTCAAAGGAAGAAATGGAGGTCTCAGGAGGATCCCACAGCTATTGTGTGACGGGGATCGCCTGGAACCCTATGCTCCCAACCCCCCTCCAGATCCTCTCCCCCAGCATCCGTCCATTTTCCTCGCAGACTCTTAGTGGTAATGTGTTCGCTTCTGTGTGAAAGCCTACAGAGTACCAAAACCTGTGGTGTCCAATGAGTGACGAGTTTTGGAGAATCTCAGAAGTGTGGAGCCTTATGGGGGGAAAAAAAATCAGATAATTATTTAAATATTCTGACGCAAGGGTTTTCTGTTCCCACGAATCCCTGGCACTGTCTGAAATGTTTGCACCAAGCCACATTTACTATCTGGAGCCTCTTTCCACACTTTAAAAAGAATTGCTATTGCGTTTGTTTATTTATGGGAGGGGGTTGTGCATGCTGCGTGTGGATGTGGAGGTCGGAGGACAGCTTGCAGGAGTAAGTTCTGGCCTTCCAGCAGGCGGATCTGGGGATAGATAGGACTCACGTGTCAGGCTTGCTCAGTCATCTGGGCTGGCCCCCCTTTCCCAGCGCTACCTAAGCTGATGACTGTGCAAACTGCCGGGTCTGGGGAGCTGTGAGGCTGACTTCTCCCTCCTGTGGAAAAACCAGTTCTCCCCCGTTTGCAATTCAATTCTTTCGCTCTGTAAAAATGTGTGCTGTGAATGGCTCCTTTAGCTGGTCACTGCGTCTGCCTTGTCCTCCCTGTGACTAAAGTCCCTAACACACGCTCATTTCTGTGTCTGCGTGAAAGTCACGAATTTGCCTTTCCGTGGTGATTAAACTACCGTTTTCTTATTTAAACAAAACACCTATGCATGGAGTGGACTGCGATTTTTGCATCTATTTCTGATACAAAACTGGAATTGTGGGAAGATGGGAGATAGTTAATTCTTAAATAGGTAGATAGAGAGGTCCGAGATGAGATCACACTGACCTCTAAGTACTTCCACTTTAGAGGAAGATGGGCCCTTCACAAAAGAAACCTCCTTGCTAAAGCTTTTTTCCACTCCCGAAGGCCTCCACGCTAACTCCCAGCCAGCAGGATAACTCCCTGCCCCAGTTCCCGGCCAGCCATAGATAACCCAAAGGGTGGGCTTGGCTTGGCTGACTCCTTCCCAACCGCAAGGCTGGCCCCAGATAACCCGCGAGGTGGGCTTGGCCGGTTTTTAAAGGTCCCCACCCTTCTCCTTCTCAGTCAGGTCCCTGCAGACCTTTTAAAACGACCCGATCGACTAAATGTACCGTGCCCGGTCCAATTTAAAAGGAACCCACACCCTATTAGAAAATATATAAATCCAGAGCTGGGTGTGGTGGGGCACTCTTGTAGACCCAGGATTCAGGAGGCAGAGGCAGGTTTGTCTCTGTGGTTTCAAAAGACCAAGCTGGTCTACATAGTGAGTTCCGGACCAGCCAAGGCTACGAAGACTCTGTCTCAAAAAAAAAAAAAAAAAAAAAAAACCACAGAGAGACAGAGAAACTGACTACCTGGGAGCAGATCTGCTTCTTCCCACCCCCACTGCCCTCCTTAGGCACGGGGTTCTGCCTCTGCAATAAACATCCTGGAGGTGGACTGCAACTTGCACGTCCTCCAATTCTTTACCGGACAGTAACATCCTGGAGAAAGGAGAGCTACATACAGGCAGGGCAACATAAACTTGGAAGTAAATTTTACATTCACTATTGTCCCTTCAAAGTCACGCAAGGCGTATATTTAGTCTTTCATGGGTAACCGGAGTCTCCCTAGGAGCTTGGAGAAAATACTGGACCAGGCCATAAACCGGGCGGATTAAAAAGGAGCTGCAGGGTCAGGAGCGGGCCCGACGGCAGCCTGGTGCCCGCAGCATCCTGGCAACACTGAGGGGCAGAGATTTACTGACCCTGCAGAACAGAAGACAACCTATCTCGAATCATCTGGATTTCCCCGGCACGGCCCAACCTACTGGAATGCCCGGAATTCCTTCCCGGTCCTGGGCTCCGCAGGCCTGCGCCTGAGTCACCGGCGGAAGAAGGGTGCCCCAGGTGGTCAGGATCTGAGACCCTGCTGGGGACACATGGAGGGCCCTGATCGCCGCTGGATCCCGGAGAGGAGACGGGTCGCGGCGGAGTGCACGTTCCAAGCACTCTTTGCTGGGCACCAGTGGTGTGGATGACGAGGGCGAGCCGTGGGCAGGCTGGGGGCGGGGTCCCCTATGAGTACCTAGGAGCAAGGGGTAGCAGGCTTCCCGGACCACAGTAAACCCGGGAAAAGGCAGGGAGCGCCCCCTGTTGCCCGCCTGGACAACGGGAACTAGAGTCTAGCTAAGGACACTTTGGGCCATTGCCATCTGGAATTTAGCATCATTTGAACCCATGAATTACCAGTCTTTCAAGAGAGCATTGTGTGCCTCAGTTTTGGCTTCATACCAGACAGGTATCGGGAATTGACCTCTGACAGTGAGCATGAAGGATTCTTACTCTTTGCATAACGGGACTGTGTAAGAAATGTCTCCATTGTACCTGGTTTGTAACACAAAAGCTCAGGCTCCAGGAGTTCCAGCAAAGCTCTGCCACCAGCCCCAATGCACCAACCAGGGAAGGTGGGGCGGGAGGCTCAAGCTTGGAATCCTAGCACTTGGAAGGTTGAGGCAGGAGGATCCCATACAAGTTAGAGGCCAGCCTGAGCTACAGAAAAACAAAAAGACTCACTTGAAGTGGCCACATTGGGAAGAATAAATAAAAAGGTCCAGCGAGTATTGGCATGAGATTAGGTTTAAAGAGAAAAAAGCTGGGAGAGAGAAGCGGCAGAAGCGATTCTGTTAAGCAGTCCGTGGTCTGGCTGATCACAGTCTCGGTTCCGCTTGTGCAAGGTGGTCCTAGACTCTGTCACGGCTTGAGGGGCTCAGTCTAGGTCCCAGCTAGAAGATGAGCCCTTCTGCCCCAGGCTGCAGCCTGCCTGCCTCGATAATCATCCTTGCTCGGGACTGGTTTGTGTTTCCAAGTTTTGTACTTCCTGGAGAGTTAGGGTAATTTATCTTTGTGCTTCAGCCAAAGGAAACACACAGGAAAGGAAGAGAGAGATGCCAGGTCCCATTCTGCTTTAGTTACCGTGTGGGACCCGTCCGAAGGCCTCACCTTCACCAGGGTAGGAGGTGTACAGGGTTTTTAGGGCCCAGGGAGATGAGTGCCAGGGTTGACAGAGCTCACTGCAGTCAGTCACTCAGCCTCACAGGTTCTGTGAGGTCAGAACTGAGGCCTTGGGTGTTAGAGAATTGGGTGCTGTCACTGTATAGGATCACATATGGAAAACAAAAGGCGCGGTGATGGAGGTAGCGGTAGCGCACTCCTTTAATCCCAGCCATGGAGGCAGAGGCCAGCCTGGTCTACAGAGTGAGTTCCGGGACAGCAAGAACTAAACAGAGAAACCCTGTCTTGAAAAAACAAACAAAAAAAGGTGCAATGTTCATGGGGTCGCCATCCTGTGCGACAAGCTCTCTCTCTCATAACCCAAAGGGCTATGCCTGTGTAGAGTCTGCTTCCCAGAGCTCTGTCCAGGCTGCTGTGGATCTGGATGGGAGCTCAGCCCTTCCTGCACAGTGGCCTCCATCAAGGTCTCGGTCCAGACCCCATGAACAAAGCCGGGCTGTGGACTCGTCTCACCATGGTTCTCACCGTATTGAAAAGATGGCCCAGTTGGAAGTGGGGCCAGAAGCTGGGTCAGGAGTAAACATCGGTCTTCCCACTTACTTCAAAGAGGTCTTCAAGCCTGGCAGCCCCCAAGGGCCTTTGAAGGTGGCCTAGACCCCAGGTCACAGTGGGTGGCAGGGAAATGCAGAGGACAGGAGAGGAAGGGAAAGCCCAAGGAAGCTGGGATCGGCACACTCAAGTACTTTTAAAGAAAAATAGGCATGTGTGTTAATAGTAAAGCATAAATTATTAAACTTCAATATTTTAAGAGAAAAAAAGGTGCAATGATCAAGTTGGATTAGATTAGTTTTATTCACAGATGTAGATATACATCAAAGATCAAAATACACAATTAAGAAAATGAAATATTCTGGGAGGCAGTGGTTCACAACTTTAATCCCAGCACTCAGGAGGCAGAGGCAAGTGGATATCTGAGTTCAAGGCCAACCTGGTCTACAGAGCCAGTTCCAGGATAGCCAGGGCTACACAGAGAAACTCTGTCTTGAAGGAAGGAAGGAAGGAAGGAAGGAAGGAAGGAAGGAAGGAAGGAAGGAAGGAAGGAAGGAAGGAAGGAAGGAAGGAAGGAAGGAAGGAAGGAAGAGAAAATGAGATATGTGTACCCTATGGATTGGAGGTGTGCACCATCATTCCTGGCTTATTATGTGTCATTTTTAAAAAACAGGTTTAAAAAAAAAAACAATTTTTATTAGGGTCTGGAGAGATGGCTCAGCAGTTGAGAGCACTGGCTGCTCTTGCAGAAGACCTGGGTTCAGTTCCCAGCACCCACGTGGCTGTTCACTCACTTGTGACTCCAATTCCAGGGGACCTGGCATCCTCTTCTGGCTGCTGTGCACACTGACAGACATGCAGGAAACACACCCATACTTCTACAGTAAATTAAATCTTTAAAAGGTTACCAAGCTTATTCGTCTTATTTGATGCGTGAATGTTTTGCCTGCATGTATGTATGTCCACCACATCATACTTAGTGCCCTCAGAGGTCAGAAGAGGGCATCTCCTGGAACTGAAATCATGGATGATGTGACCTACCCTGTGGGAGCTGGAATCAGATCTGGGTCCTCTATAAGAGCAACAAGTGTTCTTAAGCCCCGAAGAAAGTCTTTAAAAGTTGCTGAGCATGGTGATAGACACCTGCAATCCAGCGCTTAGACGTAGAATCATCAGGGGTTCAAGGCCAACCTCAACTACATAGTAATTTCAAGATCACCCTGGGGCGCTGGAGAGATGGCTCAGTGGTTAAGAGTACTGGGTGCTCTTCCAGAGGCCCTGGTTTTGATACCCAGCATCCATATAGTGGCTTATAACCATCTGCAACTCCAGTCCCACAATGCAATGCCCTCTTCTGGCACTTGCATTCACAGACACACATCTGGCTGGATGTGGCAGCACACGCCTCCAGCACTCGGGAGGCAGAGGCAGGCAGATCTCTGAGTTGAAGGCCAGCCTGGGCTACAGAGTTCCAGGACAGGGCTCTACAGTAAGCTCACTTGAGTTTGGAGCCTCCAGACCCACGCAAAGCTGACATGGTAGTGGGTCTGTAATCCTAACACTCCAACCAGAAAGAAGGAGAGGTGAGGAAGCAGGGGGACAGCCAGCCTGGCACACAGGCCAGGGAAGCAACGACCTTGTCCAAACCAAGTGGAAGGTTAAGATTAACAACCAGGGTTGTCCTCTGCTCTCCACACACACACACCATGGCATGAACATGCCAATGTACACACACATACACACACACCATGGCATATACATGCCCATATGCACATACATACACCATGGCACACACATGCCCATGTGTATACACACACACAAACACACCATGGCACACACATGCCCATGTGTACACACACACACAACAACAAAACTGTATCTGTATGCCACACAAAGATGATACTTTCTCTTTTGCATATAAAATTCTAGCATATGGACATTTGAAAGAAAAAAATTAATTGTACTCAAGCCAGGACTTGGATAGGCCCAACTTCATGTCATAATACAATAAACCAGAAATTACCCACAGAAGTAAATCAAATATCAACAACAATGACAGCCACCCTAGTCTCCTCCTTCTTAAATAACCATTGATCCAGAAGAAAATAAAGACTTATAATGGTCAATTGTTTTGAAATCAGGTACACCACACGATTACAGGTAAGAGGATAATACCACTTGGCACCACGCTGTACTTTAGGCCCTTGGTCCTGAATCTTTAGCTTCAAAAGCTGTGAAATTTCATAACTTTAAATACATTCAGGATTGTAAGAAAAGACAATCCAAATAAGTAAATTAATGGTCCCGGCATTTCAGGAAATGAAATGTGAAGGCTAAGAAAAGAAATTCAATGTATATTGAGATCAGGCTGTGGCCTGCCCTAAATTATGGTGCAAAAGAGTAAAACCTGTATCGAGTGATGATGCCTCAGTGTGGGCAAGTGCGAGGACTTGAGTTCAGTTCCTGAACCCACAGAAAGCTGGACACGATAGTGGGTCTGTAATCCCGGCATTCCTACAAAATAGACCACAGTGATGAGCATGGCCCTGAGAGACTCCATTTTGAATGTAAATACAGAGGCAGGATGACCCTGCACCTGGGAGAGCACATGAACAGTATCACCTGTCTGTCACCACCCGTGAAACACCAGCCTGTAAGTAACTTATTCCTTAGTCAAAAGGATGCCACCCTATAAATTTATTGAAGTAAATTGTGATCATCAAGGGCGTAGTAAAAGTCTACCCAGAAGAACTGGAAAGATACTTCCGCCCAGCACCTACATGGCTGCTCACAACCTTCTGTAACTCCAGTTCCAGGGCATCTTCTGACTGCCTCAGACACCAGGCCTGTACATGATACTGCACACACACACACACACACACACACACACACACACACACACACAAGCAGGCAAAACACGTGCACAAAATTAAATAAATAAATATTTTAAAAAATCATACCAGGAAAATCAGGCCTGCAAAGTTACCAGACACCTTAGACTAAAGAAGGAGGCAAGCCTGTCCCTTGGATCCCTGAAGAGGAAGGCATTCTAACACTGTGTGTTTAGTGTTTTGATTATTATGTGGTGAGGGGACTTTTTTTTTTTTTTTTTTTTGATCCAGCCTATTTGGTGTTATGTAAGCTTTTTGTATCTTCATAGGTATTTCTTTCTTTAGGTTAGGAAAGTTTTCTTCTATGATTTTGTTGAATATATTTTCTGTGCCTTTGAGTTGGTATTCTTCTCCTTCTTCTATCCCTATTATTCTTAGGTTTGGTCTTTTCATGGTGTCCCAAATTTCTTGGACGTTTTGTGTTATGACTTTTTTGTCTTTAGTGTTTTCTTTGACTGACAAATCTATTTTCTCTATTGTGTCTTCAGCATCAGAGATTCTCTGTTCCATCTCTTGCATTCAGTTGGTTATGCTTGTTTCTGTAGTTCCTGTTCGTTTAGTCAGGATTTCTATTTTCAGCATTCCCTCAGCATGTGTTTTCTTTATTGTCTCAAATTTATTTTTCAGATCTTGGAATGTTTCTTTCATCTGTTTAATTTCTTTTTCTTAGCTTTCTTTGATTTCTTCCCATTTTTTGTTCGTTTTTTTCTTCTTTAAGGGAATTTTTTATTTCCTCTTGAATGGAGTTTTTATTTCCTCTTTAAGGGAATTTTTTATTTCTTCTTTAAGGGCCTCTATCATCTTCTTAAAGTCATTTTTAGGATTGATTTCTTCTAACTCAGTTCTAAAGCTGTTATAATCCCAAACCCGGTGAGAGAGGGTAGCTAACTGCGCTTGATTTTCACTAAGTGTAAAATGCTAATTGCCTCCTTATCCTGGGCACTTGATTTATCACTGGTCCCCAAATTCTACTAATCAATACCCTCCTTCCCCCACTCACCAGAAGGGGCAAAGTCAGTCCTCTCTTTTTAAAATGACCTCTGGGTGCCCAGCTCCATCCAGGGGCAATTCTCTTGTCTACACAAAATTCAATTTTCATGACAGGCTGTAGTGGTGCACGCCTTTAATCCCAGCACTGGGGAGGTAGAGGCAGGCAGATCTCTGTGAGTTCAAGGCCAGCCTGGTCTACAGAGCGAGATCCAGGACAGCCAGGGCTACACAGAGAAGCCCTGTCTCAAAAAGAAAAAAAAAAAAAAAAAAAAAAAACCCACAATTTTCACCTCAAAGGGGAGTAAGAGCTAGTTTATTCTGGAGCCAAATCTGAGTGAACCTGGGACAGGAACGCAGATTTACTAGATTCTGTGTTTGAGTGAGGTAGCAACTCCAAGAAGCTTTTCTGGAACTAGAGAAGGCTGTGAACCTGCACACTTCTCAAATCCACTGGTGGAAACAGCAGGTAGGCTGGGCCGATCTCAGCTTTAGGCTTCAGATGCTATCTAAGGCATTCTAAGCCTCCTCACTGATGGGAGCTAGTTATGTACAGAACATACAGTTTACCTAATGGTGACTGGATGTTAACTCACTTGTACAAGAGGTCAATAAATGGCTATTAAGAAAGCTAAAAAAAGCACTAAATAAATTGCAGTTAGACTCTGGACCCGCAGTATCTCCAACCTCTATATAGTCATTGAAATTCTAATCAATTGCTGGGCGGTGGTGGTGCATGCCTTTAATCCCAGCACTCAGGAGGCAGAGGTAGGCGGAGCTCTGTGAGTTCGAGGCCAGCCTGGGCTACAAAGTGGGTTTCAGAAAAATCGCAAAGCTACACAGAGAAACCCTATCTGGAAAAAACCAAAAAAAGAAAAAGAAAAGAAAAGAAAGAAATTCTAATCAATTAATAGAAAGTCAGGTGGAGTGGGAGGAGGGAGGAGGGGGATCTGTGGTTTGTATGGAAGTTCAGAGAACTTTGCCCAGCGCCCACCATGGCTGGACTTCATTCACTGTCCTCCATTGAACCCAGATGGTGACTCTTCACCCACTGCTGTTAAGGGCCCCTTGGGGCAGCTGCTGCACCCTGCTGGGGCCTCCCAACCCGATCTACTGTCTCCTCCCTCCCCCACTTACTCCCCAGCCTCTCCCCAGTACCCCACATCTGCACCTGACTGGGAGCCGCCTGTCTATGGGAGGAATGTGAATTTTTTCTTCTCAGCTTGTAGTTGTTGCATGACACAAGCCCAACTCTAAACTAAGTCAAACATATGAGAATTTTTTGTTTTGTTTTTCTTTTTCTAAATTATTCATTTATTTTTATTTTATTTGCATTAGTGCTTTGCCTGCATGTATATCTATGTGAGGGTGTCAGAACTTGGAGTTATAGACAGTTACAGACAGCTGCCATGTGGGTGCTGGGAACTGAACCCTGGTACTCTGGAAGAGCAGTCAGTGCTCTTAACCACTGAGCCACTTGTTTTGTTTTTCAGGACAGGGTTTCTCTGTGTAGCCCTGGCTGTCCTGGAACTCATTCTGTAGACCAGGCTGGCCTTGAACTCACAGATATCTGTCTGCCTCTGCCTCCTGAGTACTGGGATCAAAGGCGTGCGCCACCACTGCCTGGTTAACATATAAGAATTTTAAAATGTCGGGGCTGGAGAGATGGCTCAGAGGTTAAGAGCACCGACTGCTCTTCCAGAGGTCCTGAGTTCAACTCCCAGCAACCACATGGTGGCTCACAACCATCTGTAATGAGATCTGGCACCCTCCTCTGTATACATAATAAATAAATAAATCTTAAAAAAAAAAAAAGAATTTTAAAATGACACAGAATTCTCTCGACTTCAGCATGCCTGATACAGGTATTTGTGTGGCTGTTCTTTTCCTGTCTATGTGTCTCTTCTCTGAAGCAGCTTGAGACCCTATAGGCTGAGGACAGCTGTTGGAAAAATGATTCCAGATGGACGTGGTCTTTACAGCTGGTGACCTTAGGAGCAGAGCCAATGCTCAGTTGGTGGATCGCTTGCCTAGCAAACAGGAAACCCTGGGTTCAGTTCTCAGCATCGTACAAGCCTTGGAAGGTAGGAAAAAAAGGAGAATTTAAGGCCATCATTGACTATGTAGGGAGTTCTAGACCAGCCTGGACTAAAGACCATACCTTAAAAAAAGAGCAAGTACTGCTTTTGCAGAGGACCCAAGGAATAAAGAAACATTCTCTTGTGCATTAATAAGCAATTTGATCAGGTGACAAAAACCTTCTCAAAAATTACAAGGAGTCTCTTTATATAAAATCCCAGAAATGGCCGGCAGCGGTGGTGCCAAGTTTATAAGGTGCTGAGGACTGAACCCAGCACTTGCCTGCCTAGCCCTCTACTGACTGAGCTGTCTCCAGCAATACTTAGAAGTTTTCAAACGAGCCGGGCGGTGGTGGCACACACCTTTAACCCCAGCACTCGGGAGGCAGAGCCAGGCGCATCTCTGTGAGTTCGAGGCCAGCCTGGGCTACAGAGCGAGATCCAGGACAGGCACCAAAACTACACAGAGAAACCCTGTCTTAAAAAACCAAAAAAACAAACAAACCCAGAAATGTATTAGTCCCTTTATATAAAATCCCAGAAAATGGGAATGAATCCCTAGTAACAGAAAGCAGCGGGGTGGGTACTGGGAAGGGAAGGACCCAGGGCAGACCGGGTGGGTACTGGGAAGGGAAGGACCCAGGGCACACCTGGTTGGTAGCCATACATGCGCACAGGTTTTAGTTCTCCAAGGAAAGCTTGCGTTTGCACACTCTGGTCTATTGTATTTACTGGTTCTTCACTTGTAAACCATAAATACCATTTCCACTTCCATGTCTGCGGATATATCACTGGTTTGGTCCTGCTCAATGATGGTGCTGCCTCCTCTGAAGTGCCTTTATATGTCTATCAAAAGTCACTGGATGGGCCGTTGAGAGGGTTCAGCCTTGGTAAAGACAATTGCCACCGAGCCTGATGACCTGAGTTCAATCCCTAGAACCCATGTGGTAGGAGAGAACAGACTTCTCCAAGTTGTTCTCTGGTCTCCTCACATATCCTATGCATGTGTTCATGTATGTATATACACACACACATACACACACACACAAATAAATAAAAATACATACATAAATAAATAAACTGTCAAAACAATAACAGAATCAGCTGAAGACCAGGTGTGGTGATGTATACTTATTAGCCCAGCACTGAGGAGGTAGAGCCAGGAGAATCAGGAATTCAAAGCCATCCTTAGCTACATAGGGAGTTCAAGGCCAGCTGGGATACAGGAAACTTTGTCCCCAACCCCCCAAAAAATTATTTTTAAAAAATCAGTGACCAGCAAGATGTCTCAGTAGGTGTATGTACCTCCCACCAAGTCTGACCCAACAAGATGAATTCAAGATGCAGAAGTCACAAAAAGATGGACGGAGAGAATCAACCCCACAAAGTTGTCCTCTGACCTCCACACTTCCACCACAACAGGCAAGTTCCTGTGTACAATATGATGTACACAATAATAACAAACACACAAACAAATCAATGGAAATTTCAAAAATCAGTTGAGAGGCTGAGAGTGCAGATCGGTAGAGGAGAGCCTGCCTAGCATGCATAAGGCCCCAAGGTCACCAGCCAGGCACCATGGCATATGCCTGTAATCCCAGCATGACAGAGGCTGAAGCAGGAGGATTGCCACAAGCCCCAAAAATATATGAAGTAGGATTTCAGCTGATTATGACAAGCTAATACCTGGAGGAAGCCAAGGGCCTTCCAGAGGTCACGCTGAGCCTCAAGGAGTCTTGGTGATATTGGCTTTTGATTATTAGCCGTTTCCTTCTATGAATTTCTCGTGTGCTATTGTAGCTTTTCCATCATTCTTTGGGCACAATTTCCCTTCTACTAAGGAATATTTAGATAGCCTTCTGAGCAGTAACGCAGCCAAGATCCCTAATTTAGGCCTTTCTGTAATTACTATCATTAGCAGCATCCGGCCAGGACCATCCCCAGAGGGACGAAAGTATCTTATCAGAGATACCTCTGCACTCTCTAAGAACAGACTCAAGCATCCAGACTATCTGTTTGAGAAGGCCTGGTAGATGTGCTAATTAAGCTTAACTTTCTCCTTTCCAAAGTCTTATCTCTAGTTTTAGATCCACCCTTAACAATTAACTCAGAACTAAAGGGTTCCAACTTATAGATACATCTAGCTGTGATGAAAGTTGCCTAGCCAAGTTGCCTAGCAACCAAGCACACTTGCCAGAAACTGCGGGAGCAGAGATAGTTTGGAGAGATAAGGGTTAAAGGGATAAAAGGGCAGTTTTATTTTCAGAGAACGATGAGATGGAAAAGAGAAAAGAGAATGAAAGAACTAGATGGGTAAGAATTTGAGAGGTACAAACTGAGATGGGGAGGAACTAGATTGAAGGGCTAGAAGAGAGTACTAGAGGAACGAGATGGAGGATGAGGAAGAGCCAGATGGGGAAGAACAAGATGAGAAAGAAGGAGCTGGGAGAGGAGCTAAGATGGGAAGGAACTAGAAGGATGAGAACCTAGATGAGGCGGAACTAAGATGAGAGAATTAAGATAGAACTTAGAGGGGACAGCAGAAAAATGTAGAGAGAAATCAGGCAAGAAAGGAGCTAGGCATGAGAGCAGAATAGAAGCTGTGTGGAGAAAAACCTGACTCAGAAGAATACAGTATATGGACTAAAGAGTTTTGTGTATGTAGATTCATTTCATATCGTCAAAGATTAAATTACCAGCTGGTTGTAGATTCTTCCTGGACCCTGGGAGGGGATTATCAAGGGGCCAGGATCTCACTGGTGAGGCATTGGCTTGTCAGTGTTTGGAATAAACTAAAAATTCTATAGGACATGTGCAAACCCTTCCATACTTAAATCTAGCTTCTAAAGTTTCATTGACTTGGAATTAATTTCTTATTGGCCAAATGCCTACTTTGATGACATGGCTTGTAGAGATTTTTGTTAAGCTCAGGATTTTTTTTTTCTTTAAAGATTTACTTATTATGTATATAGTGTTCTGCCTGCAGGCCAGAAGAGGGCACCAGGTCTCTCATTACAGATGGTTGTGAGCCACCACATAGTTGCTGGGAATTGAACTCAGGACCTCTGGAACAGCAGCCAGTGCTCTTAATCTCTGAGTCATCTCTCCAGTCCAAGCTCAGGATTTTTTGTTGTTGTTTAGTGTGTGTGTGTGTGTGTGTGTATATGTGTGTGTATGTGTGTGTGTGTGTGTCTGTGTGTGTGTATGTGTGTGTGTGTGTGGTATGTGTGTGTCTGTGTGTGTGTGTATATGTGTGTGTATGTGTGTGTGTATGTGTGTGTGTATGTGTGTGTGTCTGTGTGTGTGTGTGTGTGTGTGTGTGTGGTGTGTGTGGTGTGTGTGTGTATGTGTGTGTGTATATGTGTGTGTATGTGTATATGTGTGTGTGTATGTGTGTATGTGTGTGTGTATGTGTGTGTGTATATATGTGTGTGTGTGTGGTGTGTGTGTGTATGTGTGTGTGTATATGTGTGTGTATGTGTATATGTGTGTGTGTATGTGTGTATGTGTGTGTGTATGTGTGTGTGTGTATATATGTGTGTGTGTATGTGTGTGTGTGTATATATGTGTGTGTGTATGTGTGTGTGTATGTGTGTGTGTGTATATATATGTGTGTGTGTGTATGTGTGTGTGTGTGTGTGTGTGTGTGTGTGTGTGTGTGTGTGTAGGTCAGACAACTTACCAGAGCCTGTTCTCTCCTCCCACCATGTGGTCTCACCGGGCTTGTCATCAAGCACCTTACCCTCTGAACTAATCTCACCAACCCTTTTTTTTGAGAGAGTCTCTCTATGTAGCCCTGGCTGTCCAGGAACTCATTATGTAGATCAGGCTGCCTGTGAACTCACAGAGATCCACCTGCCTCTGCCTTCTGAGTGCTAGGATTGAAGGCGTGCGCCACCACACCCAACTAAGCTCAGTATTTTTAATAACAAAACAGTGGAAGGCAGTGTGAAGAGAGTGCCCACATCTTGCTAACCTTGGCAGTTAGGCTGTTTCTTTTGCTTAAAGAAAGGGCTGTAATCTGTTTATATCAGTCTTAAAAAAAACTCTTTTCTTTGTTGATTTAAACAAAATGAGATTGAATTCTCTATAATCTATGCTAACAGCGGAAGACTTAGCCATCAGTCTTTTGATTCTGCAGCATACATCATGAGATCAGCACAACTGTGTCCACCTCAGACTCACAGGGATCTTACAAAGCACCGTTCCAAGAACATCGCTGGAACATGGGAAGCGGCCTGTACTGCAGTACATGCTCCAGTGGGCTGGAGGCAGCTTCGTGTGACCTCAGAGATCACCGGATCTTCTCAGGAGAAAGTTTAATGCCTTGTAACTGTTCGATCAGGACTGATGGAGGCGACGTGGAAAGGAAGTCTGAAGCTGGCCGTCCTTTACTAACAACGAAGGACAGCAGTCTCTCTGCGAGGAAGTAGACCGTGTGCCCAAACACAGCGGCTGTGAGGGTTTTATGGGCAGAAAGGGGATGGAAAGCTCCATCTGCAGATCTGTGTCCTGTGGGTTCGGCATGATAAGAGGCGGCAGATGTTTTTATCCCTGTGTTGACTTCCTTGTCAAGAGTTCCTCTGCTCATAAATGCCTGCAGATGTTCTCATCAACATGTTGACTCTCTTGTCAGTTTTTCAACTTACCCAGGACTCTTCATTTTAGGTCACTAATCCTACAGCAACAGATTAACTCAAATTGGGCTCCATTAACTCTGTTGTTAATGAAAATAATAAAATAGTATATTGATAAGCCAGGAGCTATCAAGACCTTTACTTTTCTTTTTTCTCCTTCAGAACTATGCAGCACCCAGTACAATAGGATGTGGGAATGTTGAGTGAGTTTCCTCTGGGGCCTGGTGGAATGGAAGTTCCAACTGTGTGTGTGGAATGGGACAGGGGGAGGGGCACAGTGGCCGATTGGCATCTGACAGCACAGAGAGGCACAAACAGGCGAGCTTAGAAGTAGCAATGCTGGCTTGCTGTAATGAAGGAGAAGCGCTGGGGGGAGAGCTGGAGAGGACCTCAGCGGTTAAGAGAATTTACTGCGCTTGCAGAAGACCTGGGTTTGAGTCCCAGCATCCACATGATGGCTCAGTACTGTCTGCAGGGGACCTGATGGCTTCCTTTGACTTCCACAGACTCCTGCATGCACTTGGTATATGTGTGTGTGTGTGTGTGTGTCGGGGGGGGGGGGGGGGGGGATAGATAGATAGATAGAGTGATAGATAGATAGAGTGATAGAGTGATAGATAGAGTGATAGATAACTTTTAAAAAGAAATCTTAGTTTTGCCTGGGCGGTGGTGGCATACTCCTTTAATCCCAGAACTCGGGAGGCAGAGGCAGGCAGAGCTCTATGAGTTCGAAGCCAGCCTGGTCTACAGTGCAAGGTCCAGGAAAGGTGCAAAGCTACACAGAGAAACCCTGTCTCGAAAAACCAAAACAGAAAAGAAATCCCAGTTTCCATGAACTGCCTTGGGAAGAAAAAGGATCACCCTCTGGCAGTGGACCAGAGAGACTATCACATTATTCTTGCCACTTAAGTAACAGAATTTTTTTCCTTTTAACATTTATTCATTTATCTTGAGGGGGTGTGTTCAAGGACGCACATGCGGACACTCCTGCCACAGTGTGTAAGTCGTCGGAGGAAAATAAAGGGAGAAAAAAGCCTCTTCCCAGGAGAAACAGAGGAGAAAGGCACTTTCCGGTAGACCAAAAGGAATTAACGTCAGCCCGAACTCAGTGCTCGCTGGCTGTGGCCCGCTTTTTCAGCTCAGGGCCCACCAGCACAGGCCGCCACCACCTGCATTCCATGGAAGACGGACGGACAGGGCTCCATTGCTGCAGCGTGAGCTAACACAGCCGGCCCAGAACTTAAAAGTTTCTTGTTTGCTTAATTTTGGTTGTAATGTTCTTTTTTTTTTTTTTTTCATCAGAGTAGGAATATTATTAACGAATGGGAAATGTTTTTTTATTTTCACTTTTTCCTAATAATGGGAATAACTTAATATCAATGATCCCTTCATGGGAGAAAAATTAAAACAAGGCCAACTTCTAGCACAAAAAGAATCACAATCAGGGCATAAAGTACTAAGCTAATGTTGTTTAAATTTTCAGAAGTATTAGTCATTTATTGGATGATGTTATCTTCTCTTGATTGTCTACTTAATATTTAAATTAATGTTTAATTTTCATAGTAAATAAACTGAAAAACAAAATTCATAATTTTGAAATATATCATTGGGTATACTCTTATCTGTTTATCATTACTGAGGATTTGTGCTATGGGGTGGTCTGTATATCAAATCTGTTGCTCTGATTGGTCAATAAATAAAACACTGATTGGCCAGTGGCCAGGCAGGAGGAAGTATAAGCAGGACAAGGAGGAGAAGAATTCTGGGAAGTGGAAGGCTGAGTAAGAGAAACTGCCAGCCGCCACCATGACAAGCTGCATGTGAAGACGCTGGTGAGCCACAAGCCACGTGGCAAGGTATAGATTTATGGAAATGGATTAATTTAAGCTCTAAGAACAGTTAGCAAGAAGCCTGTCACACAGCCGGGCGGTGGTGGCGCACGCCTTTAATCCCAGCACTCGGGAGGCAGAGCCGGGCGGATCTCTGTGAGTTCGAGGCCAGCCTGGGCTACCAAGTGAGCTCCAGGAAAGGCGCAAAGCTACGCAGAGAAACCCTGTCTCGAAAAACCAAAAAAAAAAAAAAAAAAAAAAAGAAGCCTGTCACAGCCATATAGTTTGTAAGCAATATAAGTCTCTGTGTTTACTTGGTTGGGTCTGAGCGGCTGTGGGACTGGCAGGTGACAGAGATTTGTCCTAACTGTGGGCAAGGCAGGAAGACTCTAGCTACAGATTTGCTCTTTGGGTTGCTTTCTAGAAATTCTTGGTTAAATTCTATAAAAATGTAATACCTAAGACAGAGCAGGTTATTAGCTCATTAATAATATGGCTGCTCATAAAAATAATCTCTTACTGATAAAGAGCCTACAAAAAGTATTTTTCTACTAATAAAATGCAGGTAAGTTGTTCCACACTGTTAATAATTGGCAGGTCACATTAACATGTTACTTGGGAATCTATAATTTAAAAAAAATCTCTTTTTAAGACTATATAAAATACTCCATGGGGCTGGGCAGTGGTGGTGCATGCCTTTAATTCCAGCACTTGGGAGGTAGAGGCAGGTGAATCTCTGTGAGTTCGAGGCCAGCCTGGTCTACAAAGCGAGATCCAGGATAACCAGGACTATACAGAGAAACCCTGTCTTGGGGAAAAACAAAGCAAAACAAAAAAAAACCTCCATGGGTATTTCCTCAAATTACCTCTTAAAACCCTATAGAGATCACTTTTAATGCTTTTATAGATGACTCTTGAAAAGAACAATGCATGTTTACATACAAATTCCACATGCTCCACAAAAAGATTATACCTACTCTGGGTTACACAGCTCAAAAGTCTAAACTTACTGTAATCAATCAGCTTTTGTTGAATGTTTCTCAGCCACTGAATATTTTAACTGACTCTGCTGTTTATTTAAATTTGGGTGATAGTTGATTGGATGGACTAAAAAGAAACAGAGTACCAGTTTGCACATCCTCATCCAAATGGGTATCCTTAAGGGAAACTCAGGCTCAGGATTGCAGATGTAATGCTGCTTTAGATGTAGTAATGGGCAAACATTTTACATTATCTCCACAAATTCCTTGTCATAGAACAGCCACTGGGGGGTGTGGTCCTCTTCCCCCAGGAACAGTAGCAATAACTTTGGGACGAAGTAGGTTTTGTTTGTCTAGCCAAAAAGGGCAAGTTTCAGTAAGAGAACCTGCCTCAAAATACAAGGTGAAGTGACTGAAAGAGACACCCTGACTTCAACCTCTGACCTCCACACATGCCTGTGCTGAGCATACCTGCACACTCAGACATGGACACTGCACACACACACACACACACACACACACACACACACACACACACACACACACACACACCACAAAGCCAGTTAAAGAAAGAATAAACAATCAAAGCCAGTGAAGAACTTTTGAGAAGGAAAGCTAAGGACTGTTATGGCAAAGGAGTGTAAAATATCCCTTGCAGGTGCAGGCGTTTAAACGCTTGGCCCCCAGTAGATGGGGAGGATTAAAAGGTACAGCCTTGCCGGGCGGTGGTGGCACAGCCTTTAATCCCAGCACTCGGGAGGCAGAGCCAGGCGGATCTTTGTGAGTTTGGGGCCAACCTGGTCTACAGAGCGAGATCCAGGAAAGGCACAAAGCTACACAGAGAACCCCTAAACCCTGTCTCGGAAAACAAAAACAAAAACAAACAAACAAAAAAAAGGTACAGCCTTGATGGAAGAAGTGTACCATGGAGGTGGACTTTGAGGTTTCATGGCCTCACCCCTCCACCCCTCCTCTAGCACGCACACTTTCTCTGTGTCTCTGTCTCTCTGTTTGTCTGTCAGTCTGTCTCTCTCCCTCTCTCCTTTCTCTGCTTCAGGCTTACGGTAAAGATGTGATCTCTCAGCTTCCCACTCCTGCTGCTGGGTCTTTGCTTGGTTGTGGGTGTCCCTGACATCATGGACTCTTATCCTTCTGGGCTAAACTCTTCCCTCCATAAGTTGCCCTAGTCATGGTGTTCATCAAAAGGGAAGGCCTTTATGATATTAAAAATCCACTGCAGATGTAAGTCCGTAGTCACATTAATACGGTCTGGTAGAGCAACGCATGCACACTCATGTACATGACACTCACAGCTCAGGAGTTCGCCTGGAGCTTCAGGACTGTCACACAAAACAAAGAACCAAAGATTGGTGGACAAGTTCTTGCTAGGAATGATCTAAGATAGGCAGTTCCCTGAAAAATAGTAAAACAGGTATACAACAAAGTAAACTCCAGAGAAAGAATAAATCATAATAACAATACTGGAGTCAACAAAACAACAGGACCCGTACGTTGATATTTATGCTTGTGTGTTCTCTGCATAAAGCAATGGAGGAAAAAAAAAGTTGCCAAACCAGAAATACACTCACATCTCAACCTTTTGGGCTTCTGAAGCCTGGGGCACTACATCAAGTAGGTGATGTGAAGTCAGGGATACCTGGGGAGGGAGTCAAACTTGGACCAATCAGAAGTGAGGAAGGCCAAGGGCAGGGAAAAGAAGACTCCTAGGGCTCTGATATTGAAGTTGAACATCTCCTGCCCTTTCAGCTGGAAGAGGCTTCGAGCTCCTGCGGCCTTTGATCGCTGGCCAAGATGAACAGTTTGGCACAGAGGAAACCAGGCCTTCGAGTATGAAAAAGATGAAAGCTGAAATACCCAAGGGTGAAAATGTACAAAAGAAGATGTGAAAGCAAAATAATTAAGAAAGTTATTCGATAGCCAGAGAAAGATCAGCTGATTTCTAAGAAAAGCTTGCTGAAGTCAAGTTATCCAGAAGAGTAAGTTCCCCTAGGTAAGGCAATGTCTGTCTGTGATGAGTATTCCTTTCTTGAGCAATTTTATTAGTTAATTCTGAGACAGGGGCTCAACCCTGTATCCCTGACTGGCCTTCAACCCACAGAGATCCACCTTCCTCTGCCTTCCAGGTGCTGGGAGTAAAGGTGTGCACCATGTCAGCACCTGGTGCCTGCAGACCCCAGAGAGGACACAGATCCCCTGGGACTGCGTTGCAGATGGTTGTGAGCCATGTGGGTGCTGGGAATCGAACCTGGGTCTTCTGGGAGAGCAGCCATTTCTCCAGTCTGGTTCATTCGTTCTTTCTTTCTTTGTTTCTTCCTTCCTTTCCTTCCTTCCTCCTCCTCCTCCTCCTCCTCCTCCTCCTCCTCCTCCTCTTCTCTCTCTCCCTTTTTCTGAGACAGGGTCTTACCATATAACTTTGTCTGGCCTTGAGCTTGCTCTGTAGACCAGACCAGACTCAGATTCAAAGAGATCCACCTTCCTCTGCTTCCAGAGTGCTGGGATTGAAAGTTAGGCCACCACTGCCTGGCAGCTTCAAGTTGTTGTTTGCACCTTTCCTGAATCTTGCTCTGTGGACCAGGCTGACCTCAAACTCACAAAGATCTGCCTGCCTCTGCCTCCCGAGTGCTGAGATTAAAGGCGTGCGCCACCACCACCCAGCTGCTTCAGGGTTTTTAAGGCAGGGTCTTCCCAGCTGTTTCTGCATCTGCACTATGTGCTCCAGGCTAACTGGTCCCCAGCTCCTGGGCAATTCTTACATCTCCACCTCCCATCTCACAGTAGGTTCTGGACTACAGACGTGTGCCACTTGATCCAGCTTTTCTTTTTTTCCACGGGGTTCTGAGGATTGCTCTTGGGTTGTCAAGTTCTCACCATGGAGCCATCTTGCCAGCTCAGCATTCTGCTTCGTTCCTCTGCTCCCCTGACCCTGGCCACTGGGTAAGTAGCATCTCCCCTGGTCAGGGCCCAGTCTCAAAACCTTCCCAGGCTTTCATAGATTCTGTGGGCTATCCTTTTGATCTCCAGGGCTGTTAAGAGTCACCGCGTGGGGAAAACAAAACAAACAAACAAACAAAAAAGAAAAACCACTGCTAAGTCCCTGGGCTCCAGCCAAGGAACCATCTGCCAAAGCCTGTTAACGCTGCACTGTGAGGATCTGCTGTCTGCCTCGACTCTGCCTCTTTGGAAGACTCTACTTACCTCTTTGGGAAATGCAATTTATTTTTCTTCAGGGTCATTTGCCTGTGTGTGTGTGTGTGTGTGTGTGTGTGTGTGTGTGTGTGTGTGTGTGAGACCCAGGGCATGCTGGGCAAGTGTGGTACCACTGTGAGGTGTTTCCAGCCCTGGCCATTCGCTTTTTACTTAATTACATGCCCATCATGCAAAATTACCCAAGAGAGCTGAAGGCGAACCTCAGTTGAGGGAGCATTTGTGTAGCACGTCTGAAGCTATGCATAAGCCACATGAGCTGGGCACACACCTGTCCAAGGCCTTAGGTTTGAGTCTCTGCACCCTACAAAATAATAACTACTCCCTCCAGTACGCCCCAGTGTGAATTCTGACCATAAATGGAAGCGCTATTGCCAGATTTGGAGGAGAGAAGTAGAAGCCAACACTCTCCAGCCATACATTGGGACGAGCAGAGAAAATCCTTGCTGGCATCTGTCCCCTCGTGTCCAGGCAGTAAGCAGTGGAGGTATTTGCAGAAGGTTCCTGTAGCTACAGGTCTCCCCCTAGTGATCGTCTGCTTTACAGCCTCGGCTGCCCGTGAAGATCAGTAATCTCTCCCCACTGTTCTTTCTCTCCTAGAATCTCCCTGACTTTTCCTTCCCACACCCTCTAATTCTTCTGCAAATCTATGATCCCCTGTATCAACTCTCTTCCTATTCAAATGCCTAGAGAAACAGGGTCATGTAGGTGAAGTGTGGAGTCCCACTATCTCTGAAGTCCCTGTTTCCAAGCTAAACTGACAACCAGGTATAATGGTTGATTTTGAGAGTCAACTTGACTGGATTGGGGGATGCCTAGACAATCAGTAAATTACTTTGAGTTGTTTGTGTAAGGGTGCTTCTGTAGCATGCTGGCCTATGAGTCTTACTATGTAGCCTAGGCCATGTTTCTGCCTCCCCTCTCAAGTGATGGAATTACAGATGTGCACCATCATACCCAATTAATTTATGTTTGTGTTTAAAGACACCTTGCTGCTGCAGGGCAGTGGTGGCACACGCCTTTAATCCCAGCACTGGAGAGGCAGAACCAGGCGGATCTCTGTGAGTTCGAGGCCAGCCTTGTCTACACAGAGAGAGATCCAGGACAGCACCAAAGCTACACAGAGAAACCTTTCTCGAAATGCCCCCCCAAAAAATAATAATAAAATGAAGACACCTTGCTGGGGCTGGCTGGAGGGGTAAAAATAAGAATACCTTACTTAGTGTACATTATTGGTTCCTTAGCAGTGAACTTATGATGGGCAGCACCATAACTCATGCTGAATTTCCCCTGAAAGGCATGCCACAACCTTCTTGCATTAGGAATACAAGTCAACTCTTGAGAACTGCATGTGGGGATCACATTCAGCAGGAAAATCATCAGTAAAAGTACAACCTGCAAAAACTGGGGGACTAGAATTTGAAAAAAGATAATTATTTATAGTATGAGAATGGAATAAAATAGTAGGAAATCACTGTCTATGGATCAAAGATTTTGCCACTCTGTATGCTATGTGTAGGATAAAAGAGCCAGCAAAGAAACACACCCTGGCCCTGGAACCAGAGCCAGACACACACTCTGCCCCTGACCAATTCAGCATAAAACCAACCAATTCCTGAGCACAAAATCCAGCCAATCTCCAAGCTCAGAAATTGAAGTCTAACTAATTCCTACCCTGAAAATCTCCACCCTGTAAAAACTCCACTCCTAAAAAGCCCTATATAAGCCCTGTACATGTTCAGCTGGAAGCTGCCTTTTTCCACCACGGCAGAGGAAGCCACTCTCCTGGATTCTTCTCTCCCAATAAATCTCTTGAATGAGGTTTGGGTGAGACTCTCCCCCAGTGAAGTGGGGCAGAGAATTTGCAACTTGTCACTGGAGTGGAAGTGGAGCAGAACTGTAACACTTTCACTGGAGAATCCTTCCCCTAGTGGAGCAGAGTTGTTATACTCTGGCCAACCTGAGCAGAACTGTAGCAACTTTACAAGGAAAAACCTCTCCTGCCAGAGCAGAGTTGTTATGTTGGGGAAACCTTTCCCTAGAGCAAGGCTGTGAGCTGCTATGATTACAGTGACTTTGAGGTATTCCTTGACTCCTGACCACCAGTATCCCTTCCCATCCAAGCTGCAATGCTTACACTATGAATAGTCAAGATAATCAACTAATTAATTTTAAATAATTAGTTAGTTTTTAGGCTCACTGTGTAACTCTGGCTGGCCTGGAACTTGCTATGTAGACCAGTCTGATCTCAAACTCATAATAAAAAAAAAAATCTACCTACCTCTGACTCCTGAGTTCTGGAATGAAGCTCCCATGCCAGGCAAACTTTTATTTTTTTTCTTATTTATGTATCTTATGTTTGCTTATCTGTATATACACTATGTATGTGCATACCCATGGAGGTCAGAAGAGGGTATTAGAACTCCTGGAACTGGAGTTAATAGGCATCTGAGAGCCAATATCGGGGACTACGGGGGGTCCAGTCCCTCTATAGTCCCCTCCCAGGGTCTGGGAAGAATCTACAACCAGCTGATAATTAATCTTTGATGAAAAGAAATGAATCTATGTACACGAAACTCTTTAGTCCATATACTTTATTATTTTGTGTCAGTTCTCTCTCTACCAGCTTATACTCTGCTCTCATTTTTAGCTCCTTTCTTGCCCAATTTCTCCTTACATTTGTCTATTGTCCCCTCTAAGTTCTATCTTAATTCCTTCTTTTAGTTCTGCCCCTTCTAGGTTCTCATCAATCTAGTTCTTTCCCATACCAGCTCCAGCCCCTTCTCTTTCTCTCTCATCTTATTCTTCCCCATCTGGCTCTTCCTCATCTTCCATCTTGTTCTTCTAGTACTCTCTTCTATCCCGTCAGTCTAGTTCTTCCCCACCTCAGTTTGTTCCTCTCAAATTCTTACCCATCTAGTTCTTCCATTCTCTTTTCTCTTCTCCATCCTCTAGTGCCCTGGAAGTCCTGGTATATATACACTTACAAGCAGTATTCCCTTAGCAGTGTAAAGCCAGGCTTCCAGGGTCAAACGGAGGGGTGATAAGAATCACGTAGAGGCACCAGGCGGTTGTGGCGCACGTCTTTAATCCCAGCACTTGGGAGGTAGAGGCAGGCGGATCTCTGTGAGTTCGAGGCCAGCCTGGTCTACGGAGTGAGATCCAGGACAGGTGCAAAGCTACACAGAGAAACCCTGTCTCGAAAAACCAAAAAAAAAAAAAATCATATAGAGGCAATAATGGTTAATTATCATTTGCAACCCCAAAGGGAAGTGACCAATGGGGAAATGAATTAACTAAAGGCTAAATTCGGGTAATATCTAAGAAGAGGGATCTTATGTGCTCAACTATAGTCTTAAATGTGATTAGTAGAGAATGTTAAGAATCTATAAGTTTCTAGGTCAATGGGAAAAAATGAAATTGCCTTCTTTTTTCCTGTGGCTCCTATCTGTCCAAGCTATCGGCTGTTTTTCTGCAGGGTGGAGAAACTGTGCTCAGTTGCTAGGCAACCTGTGTACAGGTAGATGCCTCTGGTGATAGTTAAAGGGAGATCTGGAACTGGAGGTAAGATTTGGGAAAGGAGGAAGTTAAGCTTAATTGGCACATCCATCAGGCCTTCTCAAACAGGTAGCCTGGATGCTTAAGTCTGTTCTTAGAGAGTACAGAGGTATCTCTGATAAGGTACTTTCCTTATTATGATGATAATTACAGGGAGGCTTGAACTGGGGTTCTGGCTGAGCATAGCTGTTAGCACAGAAGGTTATCTAAATATTCCTAGAAGTGGTTAGGTAAGGAGTTAAAGGTCTATAAAGTTAGTAAGGCTGTAAGAAAGGAGGGTCTGAGCTAAATTGTGTAAAGCTATTACTTAACGTCGACCTGACGTTAAGTAATAGCTCCTGTCTCCTTGTGGAATTTACCTTAAATCAGGAGAAATTTACCTTTTTACTGTTAGTTCTTGAGAGTGGCTAAGGGAGATAGATATCTGATTCCAGAGAAAGCCTTTCCTGAGGCTGTTCTCCAAATACCTGGAATGTGTATGTCCAGAGAGTGATCAGTCCACACTGTTAGCCCTTCTTAGGGAAAAGTCAATTGGGAAAAACTACGAAGGCACACATGATTTTCATAACAGAAGACAGCTGATATAAAACAAGCCAAATAACACCAAAAACTCCTTAGGATTTGGCTTCCTCTGGAGGAAATTCTTGATTCCTCCAGGTAGTGACTTTGCCATAACCAGCTGAGTTCTTATGATATATTCCTGTGGCCTGCAACAAGCCAACATGTAACTAAACCTGGGTCCTCTAGGACAGCCAATGCTCTTAGCCACCGAGCCATCTCTCCAACTCCTCAAGCACTGGTTTTTGAGTCACAATATTTTTTAGCAAAAATAAATTTGCAAATATGAAATCTGTGGATAATGAGGATTATGTTTGGGCTTTAGATCTAGAATGTTCCCCCCAAAGGCTCACAAGTTGACGGCTTAATTCCCCAGCCCCTGGTGCTATAAGGGGCCATGGTGGAACCTTTAAGAGGAGAAGCCTTACTGGGCAGTGATGGTGCATGGCTTTAATTTCAACTCTTGGAGGCAGAGGCAGGCGGATCTCGAAGTTCAAGGCCAGCCTGCTCTACAGAGTGAGTTCCAGGACAGCCAAGGCTATACAGAAACCCTGTCTTGAAAAATGAAAAAAAAAAAAAAAGGTGGAGGGGCCTTGTTGGAGGATTCTCTTCCCTTGAAGGCTGTAACAGGGTAAGAAGACCCTGGCCCTTTTCTGTCTCACTGAATCTCGTGTGTGGCATAGGGTGCTGGGGATCAGACCTGGGGTCTTGGACAAGTACTTTACCAATGAAATACACTCACAGCCCCTAGACTTGGGTGATTGTGAAGACCGAGGACTCCAAATTCTGCAAGGGGAGTGTGACATTCTGCAGGAGCTGAAGTTCACATGCAGAAATATGTTATTGTTCTCACTGCCGCTGGCCAAAAAAATTTATTCAGTAAAAGTGACAAGCCACAGGAGATGGTTACAGCACATTAATTATGTGCTGGGGATCTGAATTCAGTTCCACATGCATGCATGCATGGCAAGCACTTTCCTGGGCCATCTCCCCAGCACAGGACCAGAATTTCCTTTTTTTTTTTAATTTTTTTTTTAAGATTTATTTATTTATTATGTATATAGCATGTATGACTGCAGGCCAGAAGAGGGCACCAGATATCATTACAGATGGTTGTGAGCCACCATGTGGTTGCTGGGAATTGAACTCAGTGCTCTTAACCTCTGAGCCATCTCTCCAGCCCCCCAGAATTTCTTATTCAGAATGTTTTCACCAGTCCTTGAGGCTTTTCAACCAAAGAATTATGTATATATGATCATTTAGGATAATCTCCTTTACTTAAGTCTGTTAAGTGTGTTCACAGCAGAGTTAGGGACGGTTGCCTGGGTAGACTAACATGTCAAAAGGCCATCAAGGTTCTTGAAAGAAATTGCAGATGTTTTCATACACACTACAGTAGCCCTGTTGAAGAAGGAAACTGTGATGATTTCCTCCTGTCCAGTTTCACTTTCAGTCACAAACACAACAGGACACAAAAGCCATGGTATTTCCTTTGCTGAAAGAAAATGCTGTGGCTGACAGGATGAAGCCAGCGAGACTGAGAAGGTCGCTCTCTGAAATACATTTGAAGACAGACATACTCAGCCAGCATGGTGGCACAGGTCTGAAATCCCAGGACGAGAGGCAGGGACAGGAGCTGCAGGCTCAAGGTCACCCTGGTCTAGTTCCACGCCAGAGCTACAAACAGTAAAATAAATGTATAAAAGCAAGTTTATTCATTTATTTGTGTTTTAAATTCAACTTGTGTATATGTGAGAGAGATGGGGGAATGAGGGCACACACATATGTGTGACCACAGGACAATTTTGGGGAGTTGGTTCTTTTCTACCATGGGCTCCCTTGAGTCATCTGTTGTTGCTGGGTCCTATCACCCCCTCCACGGCACAGACAACAGGAGTCAGGTAAAAGGCAAATAGCGGACTCTTCTATTCAGCAATGGGGAGCGCTTCATATACCCTCCTCTTAGCACCCAGACTGTGTCCCGATCCAGAATCATTGCATGGTTGCCCCTCATTGGCTAGGCCTGATCAGGACCCCTGACAGCGCCTGTTGCTAGGCCCTCAGGCAGACTCCAGGTTGGCTCATCTTTCGGTCTCTTAGGCCTTATCTTCCTATTTATCTACCCTTTTTTATTTATTACATGGGTGCTCAGCGGGAGCCAGAGTTCTTTGCTTTGCTGACCCTGCCTCAGGAGGGCTCAGCACCTGGACTGTGCCTGTCTTAGGTTGGGCTGCCGAACAAGCTCTTACCCACAATTGACCACCAGCCCTCAAAGAGCATCAAGGGTTCCGGGACTAGGTAGCCTTTTGAATTTCAGATAACCAGGCATGCACAACCTCCTGTGGAGGACTGTGAGAAGGATCCCTAAGAGTCATTAATATCTTGCCTTAGTTGCTGTCCGCTATTGTCGAATATGCTGCAGGAGAAATTTAAAGAGAATAAGGATTAACAATACCACCCCACCAATTAAGGCATATATGAACATCCAGGAGGAATCAAATAGCCTTTTTATATTATGCCAAACCTTTTCAAAAAATGAAGAGTCAAAGGCCATAACCTCTGTCCTTGTCTGATTTAATTGGAAAATTTCATGTGTTAGCTGTAATGAATAGTATAGAAACTTACTTGACCATGCCCTTAAAATATTTAGTCAGCTCCCAGCATGCTAAACTAACATTCCTCACCCCAAAAGGCATCATATAAAATGAGGAAAAGTAAGGGTCAAAATTGAGTCTCATCAAGGTATTTAAAGTGCTAATTTCTTCCTCTAAAAAATCCATTTGTTTAAAGAGGCAACGAGAGCAAGAAAGGGGAGTACACACATTACCCATCCTGGGTTACTCCCTCCTTGATGGAAACAGGCTGACTCGTGGCCGGGCACACATCTGCTGCCATTGGAGGGAGATAGGATCTCTCCATCTTACCAGAGGCAGGGGCTTGTTCCTTGGCAGAGACACCCAGGGCTTGTAGGCCAGGCTGAACCTCTTGTCACTAAAGCTGACAAAGCTCATATGGAAAAGGATCTCTGTTAAGGCCAGATAAGGATCTCTCCTAGCCTCTGTTGAGATAGTCCTTATCAACAGCCCCTTAAGAGCTCTGTTGGTCCTCTCCACAATGGCTTATCCCTGAGGGTTGTAGGGGATGCTAGTGGTATGGGAAATCTTTCAGGACTCCAGAAAGTTATTGAATTGTTGAGAGGCACAGGCAGGGCCATTGTCAGTCTTAAGTGCCCAAGGTACCTCCATAACTACCATGGCTGACGTAAGGGCTTTGATAGCATTGATGGCCTTCTCCCCAGAAAGGATGAGGGCATAAACAAAGGAGGAACAGGTATCTATTATCACATGAACATATTTTAGATTGCCTAAGTGGGCATAGTGTGTGACATCCATCTGCCAGATGGTGTTAGGCAGCAAGCCTTGGGGATTAACCCCTGCACGTTGAAGCAGTCCTAAGGGAGCAAGAGGGGAGCAAGTGGCACATGCCTGGGACAAATGTTTACATTGGGAAACCGGTAATTCTGGAAGAAGTCTATGGGCCTAGCACGCTTTCCGCTGCGCTACTC
The DNA here is from genome assembly GCF_049852395.1 of Peromyscus maniculatus bairdii. Classification (NCBI taxonomy): domain Eukaryota; kingdom Metazoa; phylum Chordata; class Mammalia; order Rodentia; family Cricetidae; genus Peromyscus; species Peromyscus maniculatus. The sequence goes on from NC_134864.1 coordinate 4,134,058, forward strand.
TGCTATGCAAAGAAGTCTATGTAAATTCTGTTGAGACAGATGGAATTGCTGGTGAAGAGCCATGGCTTGCTCTAGGAGATCCATACTGGCTGTTAATACGATGTTGTCTGTCTGTGACCTCATTTCCTCAAACCAACACTCCAGGTAATTTGGAATGAGATCTAATATATGACAGGTACCAGGGCTCAGTCCTCTGATTTGGGACATCTTGTATGAGCAGCACAGTGCTGGCAATGGGGGTCAGTGAGTCTGACTTGAGAAAAAGCCATCACATGAACTGCCTGTACAGCATACTGGCTGTCAGAAAAATAATGTTAGTGGGCTTGGTCTGGCACTCCACTAGAACCTTGAGGAGGGCCAACAGCTCACCCGGTTGAATGGAACCAGGGTTAGGGATAACATTATGTAACATCTTTGGAGCCAGGACACTGGATAAGAACACCATATCTGTTTTTATTGGAATCTGAAAAGGCCAGGATGGTGTGAGGGATAGGAGTGGAGCAGGGGACTGCATGGGGCTGTATCTATATTGGAAGTGGGGGGAGCTATGCTAAGATTTTGTTTTTTTGTCAAATGATTGTTAATAGTTCCTGTGAATCCTGCAACCATTTCCTGGAATGGAGCTAGAATCCACCCAGAGGTACTGGGTATTCTTAAAAGAAAAGGGGAAGACAAGCTTATCTGACTTTCATCCATATATTCTGTGCTAGCATGTTGGCCTTAAGGCCAAGTTGGAAGGGTTGATCAAACTTAGTGACTGTGCAGATCAGAATTTGCTTGCTGTATCCATGATAGGGGTCTAGATTGCCATAATGCTCCCCAAAACCCCTTGGGTGTCCAGAGGCTCATTGCCAACAATGGCTTTTGACGGTCGTGGTGTTGCAGGCTAGAGGTAGCTAGAATGATCAAAACCTTCTGTAGTATATCTCTGGCCTCATGAGTAAGCCTAACCTCACCATCTTTAAAAGTTATGTCATCATTCAATGCCGTGTGTATGACACTGAGGATTTAACCTATGACCTTGTGTTCTATCAAGCTATATGCCCAGCCCTCTATGCTTTTCACAAAGTACTTCCTGTCTTCCCCAAGAGTTTTGTCACCATTGAATGCAGTCACCAATTTTTTCAGACACTGTCTCACAGCTGAATTCATAAATCTTGATGGAGGAGAATGCAACATGCAAGTTCCTTTCTGGTTTTCAACAAGTCCTGAAGCATTTTCTCAAACTGTCAGCAACAGGTTATTTTTCCTAGAGGAAAAGAGAAAATCCCAGGTCTAGAAACACTTACTAGTGGTTTTATCTTTCCCATGGCTTTCCTTGTAGATATGTATTAAACATTTATAATTACTGTGTGTAATATGCATGTGCAGGTACAAGGTACATACTTACCATGGCCTCTGAATAGGGGTTAGAGGACTGTGGGAGAACATTCTCGGGTTCCTCATGGCTTTACCCAGCAGGTCCGCATAGAGGATGATTAGGACCACTTGGCTATGCTGGGGGAGGAGGTCTTTTGCTCCATCCCTTGGCGTCTCTATAAAAACCCTGGGGCAGTTGGGGCCCGTTGGAAAAGGTTCCAGGCCCTCTCGAGGCTATCCTTCATTTTCTATCTGTTTATCTCCACGACAAATCCCTCTATCTAACATTTCCTGCTGCTCACACTCAAGAAAACTCTGGGGAGCTGTGGGGTGGTGGGTAAACACCCCACAGGGTTGATTTTCTTCTGATTCACGTGTTCCAGAGACCAAACCCAGGCTGTCAGCAAGCACCTTTACCCAGGGAGCTCACTGGCCCCTCTTTATAGATGTTTTTAACCAAATGTCTTGCTATTCAAGATCCAGAAAGTTAGCATTTATGACGTCCCTAGAAAATCTGCAAGCTTTGAAATGGAAGAAGAGAGAGATGACACCCTTCCAGATGACTGAACACTGGGGAAACATTTTAGGATAGGATACACCACACAGTATTCTTCTCTATCAATTTCTTTGCAAAGAAATGTGCCAACACTCAGAAACCTCACAACCTCTCAAAGCTATTTCAATCTTGAGGACACAGAAGTTGGGCCATATATGTATCTAAACTATGATCAAGCTAAAGATGAACTTCTTATTTGTAGGATGAATACATTAAATGGCTTTAAAGTAAGCCTCATCAAACTCTAAGAAAAACAGATTCTGTTAGTTACTTGTCACCATGACAACATACAAGTTGCAACTTAAGGGAAGCAATGTTTATTTTAGCTTATGGCTTCAGAATCAGCAGGGAAGGCATAGCAACAAGAGTCACTCACAGCTGGAGCATAAGGTTGCTTGCTCACATTAGGGCAGATCAGGGAGATGATGCAAGGCATTCTGTTTGTTAGCTTCCCTTTTTCTCCAGGTTAAGACCCTAGCCCAGAGGCTGGACCCTGGTGCATTGGAATAGCACCAACACTTAAGGTAGGTCTTCCTAGTTCAGCTAATCCTCTCTGAAAAATGCCCTCACAGATACACTCAAGTGTATGCCTCACCATGTTGTCAGCTGACCTGACCTGGATCTAGAATCAGCTAGATGAGTTTCCAGCTATATCTGTGAGATTATCTAGATCAGGTTAGTCCCTGGCTATGACCATCAGACATTATCTAGATCAGGTTAATTGAGGTACACCACTCCCTAGGTTGAGTCCTGGTCTGCATGGAAAGGAGAAAGTTGAGTATAAGCATCCATCACTCTTTCTCCAAATTCCTTCCACCTTTACGTCCCTGTCATGATGGACTGTACTCTTGAATTATCAAAATAAATCCTTTATCCAATTGCTTTGGCCAGTTATTTTGTCACAGCAACATGTAAAGTAACTAATTCACTAATGCCTTAGACATTTATCAATCCAATCAAGTTTATAAATGAAGTTACACATCACTGTTATCAGTTGCAAATACAGATTTAAATCATCAAAAGGAGGTTCAATCCCCAGCACCCATATGGCAGCTCACAACCGTCTCCAGCTCTAGGGGATTTGACTCAGACATACATGCAGACAAAACATCAATGCATATAAAATAAAAATAAGTCATTAAAAATTGCTTTCAACTTTTAATTTTTTTATTTTTAATTTTCCCCTTAATTTTTAATTTATGTATATGGGCGTTTTGCTGGCATCTTCTAAGCACCATGTGCACCAAGTGCCCAATAGAGCAGAAAAGGGCCTTGGACCCCCTGGGACTGCAGTTACAGATTGTTGTGAAGTACCAGCTGAATGCTGGGAATTGAACTGGGGTCCTCTGCAACAAGAACAGCCAGTGCTCAATCATTGAGCCCCTTGCTTTCCACTTAAGTAATTTCTACTTTCTATCCACACTGGCTAAGATTACAATGAGCTCAAGAAAAACCACATCTGAAACATTAAGGAGCTGGCTAAAGATTTCAGTAGCTAGCCCAGCCGGGCATGGCGGGCCATACCTTTAATCTCAGAACTTGGGAGTTCAAGGTCAGTCTGGTTTGCAGATTGAATTTCAAAACAGGAAGAGCTACACAGAGAAACCTTGTCTTAAAAAACAAAACAAAAAATTCAGCACTGATGCTAGTTCTGACCAACTGGAGGGGTTTAATAAACAGTTTATACTTCTCACTGAAAGGTAAATATTAGAAGGGTCACAGCTTAGGCCAAAGGCAAAATGCCAAAACAAAATGTATCTGAGCCAACATAATCAAGATGGCCTCTCTAGCCGGGCGGTGGTGGCGCACGCCTTTAATCCCAGCACTCGGGAGGCAGAGACAGGCGGATCTCTGTGAGTTCGAGGCCAGCCTGGGCTACCAAGTGAGCTCCAGGAAAGGCGCAAAGCTACACAGAGAAACCCTGTCTCGAAAAACCAAAAAAAAAAAAAAAAAAAAAAAAAAAAAGATGGCCTCTCTAGTGTCAGTGTCCAGGTTAGACATGCAATGAAATCAACTGTCCATAATCTGAAAAAGTGCTCAACCACAACTGTTATAATTACAAATAAGGGGAATGGCTCAGTGCTTAATTAAGAGTATTGGCTACTCTTCCAGAGGACCTGGGTTCAACTCCCAGCATCTACATGGCAGCTCACAAGTGTCTGTAACTCAGTGGATCTAACTCCCTCACACAGACATACATGCAGGCCAGACACCAATGCACATATGAAAAAGCACAAGTAGCCAGGCAGTGGCAGCACATGCCTTTAATTGTGAGGCAGAGCCAGGCATATCTCTGTGAGCTCGAGGCCTGCCTGGTTTACAGAGCGAGATCCAGGACAGGCACCAAAACTACAGAGAAACCCTGTCTTTGAAAAGCCAAAAAAAAAAAAAAAAAAAAAAAAAAAAAAGTACAAGTAAGGACTTCAATCATTGTAGATGTTTAGGAATTTTGCAGGAAAGATAAAGATATTAAATGACAAAACAGGGTTTTTGTCAACTGGGAACTATTAAAAGCCTAGAAAAAGAGATACTCCAGGGGCTAGAAAGATGGTTCATCTGTTAGGAGTTCAGAGAACCCAAGTTTGATTCCCAGCCTGGGCTACAGAGTGAGTTCCAGGACAGGCTCCAAAGCTACAGAGAAACCCTGGGGGGGGGGGGGGGGGAAGACAGGGGACGGGACGACATGACACAGGCAAAACACCCATACACATAAAATCCAACTTTTTAAAAATTAAAATAAAGACCTAAAAGGCCTAGCAGAAGAATCAGATCAATAGAAAGTATCCAAATTAATGTTCAAAGAAAAAAAAAGATGGGGAAAAACTAGCCTCAATGATAGTATCAGATTAACTTAACATATAAGTCCAGGGGTAGAGAATGAATGTGACTGAAAGACATTTGAAAAATAATGGCTGAATTCGATAAGAACCTAAGGATTGAGTGTGGTTGTACACTTGTAATCTCACCAGTTGGATCTGAAGCAAGATTTCAATTTCAAAGACAATCAGGGTTACATCATAAAACCCTATTCAAAACTATAGACTCCCAAAATAAATGTAGAATTGGTTTACTGAGAGGATTAAAAGGATTAATAAGAGGTCTCAAGCCCTTTTTTTTGAGACAGGGTTTCTGTGTAATGGAACTCAGTTTGTAGACCAGGCTGGCTCACAAAGATTTACCTACCTCTGCTGGGATTAAAAGTGTGTGCCATCACAGCCTGACCTTTTTGACATTAAAAAACATATATACATATATAATATCATGGAGTTGGGCAAGGTGCTACACACCTTTAACCCCAGCACTCTAAGCCAGAGGTAGGCAGATCTGGGACTTTGAGCCCAGCCTGGTCTACATAGTAAGTTCCACAACAGGCCAGGGTACAAAGAGACCCTGTATCAAAAGTAGATGGTGGCCTTGGAGATCTATCACTAGGTAGCTGATGACCAAGAATCCTGGTGGCATGCATCTTTAATCCCGACATTACTATAGCCAGAAACAACCCAACCTAGCCTTGAGTATGCCATCCATAAGAAACAAGAGGCTGCTTTCAAAACAAGGTGAAAAGAATTGGTAAAGTAATCTTCTGACCGCACACATATGGAATTAACCCACCAGGAAAGGTGGTGTATGCCTTTATCCCAGCACTTGGGAGGTAGAGGCAGGTAGGTGGATGGCAGAACAGCCAGAACTAGAGAATCCCAGTCTCAAAAAACAGAAAGATGCTACACCTAGGAGGAAAACTTCTAAACCTCAGGTATGTTTTCCTTCCCTTCCCACCTCAGCCTAGATTCAAAGAGTTTCAGGCAGGTAAACTGCAATCTGGTAGACTTGGCAACCTCCAGTCACTAGCATTCTTAGATAGGAAACAAGCCACCCCACTAGTGTGAAAAACAGATGAGAAACATGGTATCTGCCTGGCTTCCCTCCACGCACTCCTCCCTCAGTTTTCATGTGTACTTATATTGCCACCTGCTGGAAGAATGAGAGAAAGGAGGGTCAACCATTTCCTAAAGGGAGCTTACTAATCTTCTGAAATGGCTGCAAGTCCCTCCAATTCAAGAATGGAGGTACCCAACTGCAAACCAGTTTTGATGACACTACAGGGTAATGATCCTGCATCCTTAACTCCATAAAAAACAAAAAAACACTTGTCTGCCCTATTAGCACCAGAGTCGACTGCCCCCCCCCAAGGGTCTCTGAATAGCCCTGGCTATCCTGGAACTCACTCTGTACAGTATAGATTTACCTGCCTTTGCCTCCTGTTCCTCCATCAGTTCTACCATTTCTAGTTCCCTCCCCTTAAGCTGCTTTAGCTACAAGACATTAACTGTTCTTTTAAACTAGGATGCTAGCACAGTCAAGGGTTCCCCTCCCCCCAAAAAATGCTCCATACAAATCCAGTGCCTGTGCCACCCTAATTATTTTTCTAGATGGGAAAGGCTCTAACCTCTAAATCGCCTGAGTGCCATACCACATACCCAGCCAGATAGGTATATTAACACATCCTTGATGGATCACTGGGAAAAGTACAGGCCAAGGGCCATATACTTCTAAATATATTTGATGGAGCCTCTTTCCCTTAGCTAAACAAACTTCCTGTTAGGTCATTGGTTGTCCTGGAACTCAAGTGCTGGGATTCAAATTACATACCACACAAGCTCTTATGGTTTTACTTTTACTGCCGTTTTAGCACTGATCCATGTGCTCCTTACCAACCACTATCCAGCACACCCATCTAGGTGCAAATGCAGTGTCTTCAACAAACCTTCCAGATCAGAAACATAATGACGATTCTGTGCCCCCCCCCAACTAATTTCCACATTTGTAGCTGGGATTCTTGAAAGCAGAAGGAACACACTTTGAATTCCCACTGGTCAGAATCTGAACAGCAGAGTTGGTCTTGACGAGCTCTTAAGCATCATTCCAAAAGGGAGTTTTAGGAAGTATAAGTCTGGCACCAGAGTTTAGGACTTTTAATTTGTCCTAAAGTCACTGAAGCAAAAAACATGATAAACATTCTTTTACAACCCCCAACGCAAAAAAAAAATTGTAGGAAAAAAAAATCTTTTGAAATGTCCTTTAAAAGGCTCTGTCATTTAACAGGTAACAGTGTAAAACCCCAGAGTCCTTTCTTTAAAATGAATCGGGAAAGATTGGGATGGAAGGAACTATTCAAACTTCGTCTTCTTTCCTTGTGGCTTGAAGTCTCCCCCTCCTCCTCCTCCTCTGCCACCTCGGAAGCCTCCTCGACCTATAGGAAGGCAAAACATCATGAATGGGTGGTAAAATACTGGGAAGTGACCTCCCCACCTGAATGGTTAGGACACAAGGTTAGGAATCAGAGGTTCCAGCTTACCTCCAAAGCCTCCCCGGCCTCTGCCACCAAATCCGCCTCTTCCTCCTCTGCCACCACCTCGGCCTCCGAAACCTCCTCTACCTCCACCTCGGCCACCAAAGCCACCTTCACCCTTAGGTTTGGCCCAGTCCAAGGTAACTTTGTTCCCATCAATTTCTCCATCTTCCATGGCCTCCTTGGCAGCTTTGGCATCTTCCTCACTATTGAAGTCTACAAAGCCAAACCTACAGCACAGAATAAAAACCACCCACTTTAAAGCAAGCACATACATACACAAGAACCAAGTCATTCACAGAGTGATTATACAGAAAGCACTCTTACTATAGATCAAGAAAGACCCAAATGTAGTAAAAATCCTGGTTGGTCTGAGTTTAGATCTCAGAATGTCTCACACAACAGCCAAATATACCTCTGTTTATAAAAACAGAAGCTAAGTGCTAGTTCTGTGAACTTTCTCTTCTTCTCGTGCGAATCCATAATCTGCCACCAGCCGACAGAAAGGAGCTCAATGAGAAGATACTGCAGAGCGAAGCTGTCCATGCAGAACACACCAAAGAAAAGCAGCATTATGTCCTACCCTTTAGAGGAACCAGTTTCCCGATCAGTGACTATTCTTGCACGAACAGAGCCCTCAAATGATTCTTTTAATGTTTCTTCAGTGGTATCCTCAGACAGACCTTTGACAAACAGAGTTTTGGATGGCTCTGGAAGAGAAAAATGTTTTACAGGCTTTCACTATGTAGCCTTGACTGGCCTAGAACTCAGATCCATACATAAATTCATGTAATGCCACATTCAGCTGAAATAGATTTTCAGTGACACCGATTTTGTAAAATGTATAGAATACTTGTTTTTACCGGAAAAAGCAATCAATTGCAGGTAAGTAAAGGTAAAGAGACTATACTAGATGAGACATATCAAGTTATACAAGAATCCAGATGCCAATCAAATCCCAAAGTTGCTGCTTTGAGCTGACACAGCTGGATCAGAACTTGACTATCTAGAGGAATTTTCTTGAGATTTCATCAATTATTTCTCAGGTAATCAGTCATCATATCCAGTTGTCATTTACTCAACAGCAACTTAAAGAAGCCAGTCCCATGTTAGCACGGACACATACAAGTTCAATAAGCCAACCCCAGGCACACCATGCCACCAAAAGGACTTACGACTTCTTGCATTAGGTGATCCCCTGGGTCCTTGTAACTCCAGTCTGATTGTTCTGCCCTCAATTTCCATTTTATTACAGGAGTTTAAAGCTTCTTTAGCATCTTCAAATGAAGCAAATTCTATAAATGCATACCTGAGGATTGAAAGTCACTACTCAGAATAAAGCTTACAAACACACAGCACCAATGCTATTGTATTTACTGTCATTTGCATACAGAACAAGTCCAGTTCTTCCGCTTACTGGATAGAGTTGCATAGGTTTATCCTTACTAGAGCTGTAAGAATGTCCAGCTCACATCCAGCAACATAAAAGTAATTGTTTTACCCTTTAGATTTGCCTTGTGGGTTCTGGGGCACTTTGATAAAAGTTGCTTTCTCAAATACTTCCTGAAGAGTTTCTTCTGTTGCACTGTAGGAAAGGTTACTTAAAACCAAAGTTTTTGATTCACCTATAAGTACAAAGAAATCACATTATTAGCAAGGCTTGTTCAAGTAAGCCTGTTTAAAAGCACTCTGACAAGTGGGCCCTGGTGGACTGCATAACAGGCTTGTTTCCAACCTACCCCATAAAAGATCCCATGTTCTAAGAAACAATGGCACTTCAGCTATAGGCTGAATCCTAAGAAACACCACTCTTGATTCAAATGACTCAATCCTCAGTAGACTGAGCATCCATCATACACAGTAATGCTTTCCTTGCTCCTTTCATTTTCAGTCTTACTAGATGACTGCTCTACATCGTCCTAGAATATTATTTCTAAAATATATATAGTTTAAGCCATTTAAAGTATAAACATACCCAATAAAGAAAGCTGTAATTCCATGTTCCAATGGAAAGGATTTCAAATAGCTTTCATGTTAGCATTATGAACAAAAGGTAAATTAATTCTGGCTAATCATAAAGTATTTCAAGTATAAAGACACGACCTTCTAAACCCCAATGTAGAATAAACCCCTTTAGCTTACCACTCCAAGTGCTATTCTTTCCAGCTCTTTCTTGCCTCTGTCCCTTCTCCCCAGTGTAGTAGAGTGAAACAGATCGCCCATCAATTTCTGCCCCCTGCTTTTCTTCCAAGTTTTTCTCTGCATCAGCTTCAGATTTAAATTCAATATAAGCAATCCTGCAAGAGATAGAGTACAAGCAGATCCAGTTATTCACTTAATAAGAAACGCATGAGGCAAATGTTATTCAACAGTGTTACCATGTAACCTTACATATATTAACCACTTACAATCATGTGTACACTCAAATTACTGACACAACTTTTCCTGTTCTTTTTCACATATTAGTTCATCTTTAAAAATCATCCTTTAAACTCAAGTGGACTATTCCAAAAAGCCACAGTAATGTTAAACTCCCTACATTTTTCTCATAAAATAGGGAAGGTTAGTTAGTACTGGTGCTAGCAGGAGCCTGAGGCAAAAGAGAATGCTGATTTGGATATTTGGATGCAGGCTAGCCTATAACAGTGATCACAGCTTCAAAACCAATCAGCTGGGCTTGATGCCACTCCTTTAATCACAGCACCTAGAAGGTGGAGGCTAGAAGACCAGGTCAGTCTCTGGCTACAAGTCTGAGGCCGTATGAACTGCATGAGACCCTGTAGGAGAGGGGAAGGTAACACTCAACTATCAACCTAAATACCTTTTTGTTAATAAAGCTCAATATTCAGACACAAAACATACCCTTTACTCTTCCCATCCTGGCTAACCAATCTGATCTCCAGGGCATCTTCAAACACTTCTTTTAATTCATCCTCAGTGATGTTGAAAGAAAGGTTCTTTGCTAAAAGTGTTCTTGCAGCTCGAACTAGATTAAAAGAAATTCAAGTATATCATTTAGCAAGTTACAAGAGAATAAAGCAAATAGCTCCTATAAAGGACAAGGTTCTACACAAAGAATGAAGGGATAAGGGATGGAGAGTTGGCTCAATGGCTAAGAGCACTTTGCAGGAAGGACCCATGTTTAATTCTTAGCACTCACACCAGGCAAAGATGCCCTCCCTCTACATATATAGAAACATGCAGGGGAAAGAAAAAAAAGAACCAACCCTACCCAATACATTTAACATGTGCTAATACAGAAAAGAGCAAAGGCACAAGGGTAATTAGGAGCCCAATACAGTTTAATAAAAGAACCTTGTTTACCCAATCCCATTGCTAATGAAAGTCGAATCTCATGACTGAAAGACCTCTAAGTACCAATCTAAAAATTTTTGAGCAATGACATTAACAAAGATAGAGGATGACATCTGACCCATTAGCCTGTCAAAATGCAAGCCCACTAAAAACACTGTATAAAGTTCCCCACAGTTACATGTATTAAGGTGTATATGAATGGTTTATTTTGATTTAGCTCCCATCTCTAAGATATCAAGAATATGGATTACTCCACACTCCTATTAATAGTAGTCTGATTATCTAGTGAGCTTTCAGGACTGTCAAAGACCAAGACCCTCTCGTTCAGAAAACCTAAAAGACTATATTCCCTTTTCGAATTCATAAAGTAGAAGGCAGCTGTATGTACACCCCAAGAATTGAACTTGTCACGACTTCTCATATGCACCTTACCCATGTCAATCTCATCAGTTCACCAGGGAGAAGGGTCAAAGTATACCTCCTAAGTCAACCAGACCCTTTTACGTACCTTTCTTACTATCTCTTCCTTTTGGTTTTTCAAGTTTAATTTCATTGCCAAACACTTTTAAACCAGTGAGCTCCAAGGCCTTTTCTAGATCTTCAGCAGACTCAAAGTCCACATAACCAAATTTCCTGAAAGATGAAAAGGACACGATTACAGGTATTAGAGGAATTTAGCTCATCTTCATCTCCCAAAGAACCAAGTATATGTACCAAGACACAACAGCACATCTACTTAAATTTCTTCATTTACCACACTGTAATTGACAGTACTAGGTGGAAGAGGATTTGCTAAGTACTTCTAGCTAAAAACATTCACCATGACTATTCAGATCCAAATTTTTAAACTTCCTGTTATTTGACATAACATCAAGTCAAATATTGAAATTTCCAGTTTGCAGGTTCCATGATTTGATGACTTATTAGATGTCTAATCTTTATTAAATTACACTTACACACACATTCCCCTGGGATGGAAGATTAAAAAAAGTGCTAGCTAATTCACATGTAATAGTTAAAGAAAAACTTACCTATTTGTACCAGTTCTGACATCCACAACAGCAAGATCATTTTTAGCAAAAAGTTCACTAATGGCAACTTTTAATTCAGCAACAGACTTGTTTGGATTAAGGTTTCCAATGAATAGATTGAAAGGTGTAGTTGATTCTGAGCCTGCAGAGAAAACAAAATTTCAGGTCACTTAGAAGCTTACTACATATAATTTTCGGCATAAAACTTTCATGAAGCACATCAGCATATTGAATGTCAACACTAGGTTTCAGTATTAAGTCCCTTTGTCATTCATCACTTGTGCTATAGCTACTTTTATCTCCTCTCATGTCCAGAAATTTTAAAGGGTTACCTTCCACTTTCTGTTTCTTGGCTTCAGGAACTTCTTTCTGTTTGGTCATTTCCTTCTTCCGTTTTCCAGGTGCCGCTTTAACAGGCTCTGCATAAGATTTTTAGTGTCATTCATGAGTAGGCAGACATTTAAAGCACTTCCATTAAAAAAAAATTACTGAGGTCAGTGTACTTTTGAATTTAATTTGATTACCTTCCTCTTCTTCCTCTTCCTCATCTTCTTCCTCCTCTTCATCATCGTCGTCATCCTCATCATCTTCATCCTCTTCATCATCGTCATCCTCCTCTTCAGCCACTTTCTTGGCTTTCACAGGAACAACTTTTGCAGGAGCTTTCTTTCCTTTAGCAGGTGTGATCTCCATAGCTTCTTCTTCCGAGTCTGAAAGAAAGATAGCTCAGCAAGCAAGGCATTTGCTGTCAATCCAGGTAACATGAATCCTACACACATTACAAAAAAAAAAAAATCTTAGAAAGAAAATGAAATCCTGACAACATGCTAAGTTATGGAAATCTAATCATGAAGCAGTCAGGGGACGTACACGCAGTGTTGTCTGCAAAACTTCTTAGCACTAACTACCTGCAAACAGAAATCCACTTACCATCTTCGTCTTCCTCTTCATCGTCATCTTCCTCATCCTCATCTTCATCCTCATCCTCTGAGGCCGGAGCAGCAGCAGCTACTTTAGATGGTTTCACTCCTTTCACTACTGGTGGCTCAAATTCATCCTCTTCCTCATCATCTTCATCTTCATCACTGTCATCCTCATCATCGTCGTCGTCTTCATCCTCATCACTGTCTTCCTTCTTGGCATTCTTACCATTCTTAGCACCCTTGGCTGGAGTGATAGCTCCCTTCTTACCAGGGGTTGCTACCAATGCTTTTGCTTGTGTGGCTCCCTTCTTACCAGGTGTAGCAACTGCTTTAGCTGGTGTAACTGCCTTCTTGGCTGGTGTGGCTGCTGCCTTTTTGCCAGGGGTAGCAGCAGCTTTCTTAGCTGGTGTGGGAACGGCAACCTTTTTTGTTTGTGAAACAACTACCTTCTTTGCTGGAGTTGTGGTAGCCTTCTTGCCTTTTTTCTGAGGGATTACAACCTTTAAAAGCAAACAGATCATAAGACTTCCCAATATCCAATGCCATATTAAGATACTGACACTAACTTTGAGCTCAAGAACACTGGCATTAGATACGTGTTAAACCCTGGAGTCACAGGACTGGAGAGATGGCTCAGCAGGTAAGAGCACTTGTTACTCTAGTGAGGACCCTAGGTCAGTTCTCAGCATCCACATGATGGCTCTAACTCTAGTTCCAGGAGATCCAAGAACATTCTTCTGCCCTGAGGGCACCAGGCATGCTTAGCACACTCACACACAAACAGATAAACACATAAAAATAAATCTTAGCCAGGTAGGTGGTTTATCCCAGCACTGAGGAGGAAGAGGCGGAGGCAGGCAGATCTGTTAGTTTGAGGCCAGCCTGGCCTATAGACTTCCAGGATAGGAGAGAAGGCTCCAGAGAAACCCTGTCTTTAAAACCAAAAAATAAATAAATCTTAAACCTTGGAGTCAGAGTACATGGCTTTCTATATGCTTACAAACACCCAAGTTTAAGAAACCCTCATAAATGAAACTGGCCTCCAACTCCACTCCTACACCTCAGCCTTAAGTACTAGAGTCACAGCAAAGAAATATCTATTTTACTTTCATTTAAAAAAAAAAAATCCCACCCAAACCACATTTCCTTTGGTCATTACTAATACAGCTCTTCTAAACAAGAAATATGAGCATAATCATTTTATAGCCCAAGCTTGCCTGAAATTCAAGAATATCCCTACTCCTGCCTCCTGAATGAAATGTCCATGTCTTTCAATGAACCAACAGTAACAGTGTACCAGATTTAGCAAACTGGTAAATGTTAGCCTTCCATCCGTATCAGATGTATTTTATACATTGAGTGCATATAGTTCATACAATAGGCTGAAGCTTAGTGTTTGGGGCCAGCATGCATGATGGAATTCTGGGAATGATAGATAAATCTTGCTTGGAGAACAAGAATTAAAAAGTCACCCTCCCATCTAAATAGTGCTCAGTTTAAGTCCCTTAAAAACAGAAAAAATAAACCCATATACATAAGATAAATATGTCTTTGCTAGGAGACCCTGACTCCAAATCTCATGTAAAATAAAAGTCCTGGGTTTCTAAGTAATTTTTCTGTCATTAGCTGCAGTGGCTAATGCCTTTATTCGGAAGAATCTGAGGCCAGCCTGGTCTAAATCAAATTGAGTTCTAGGACTGCCAGGGTCATGTGGAGACTCCGATTAAAAAAAAAAATTTTTTTTTCGTGTCATAATGTCCTGCCAAAATGCATGAAGCCATGTTGACTGTGGACTGAATGAAAAATAACCTAGGATAAATCCCACCTTCCAAAAAAGGAGGGAAAATAACCCCACAAATTTGTGGGGAAATCTACTCCAATACAGCATATGAAACCTGACTGAAGAGTGAAATGGGGCATCCCTCCCAGATGTTAAACTCAATTAAATAGTCAAATGATTATCGATAGCAATAAAGAACTTGTCACTCAACCATTTACTACATATTAGAATACCGTATTTCTGATAAAGATATTCAATGCAGGGAGAAAAAATTTTTTTGAGAAAGTGTTTCTTTGTGGAGCCATGGCTGCCCTGGAACTCGGAGATCCTCCTGCCTCTGCCTCATCTTAAAAGGTTTAAGGCAATCTTTCAACTAGCTGTATACCTCTTCTCCACTGCTGTCATCTTCTTCATCTTCTGACATTTCTTCGTCTTCACTGTCTTCTTCCACCTCCTTTGGGGGAGGAGCCATTTTCTTGGATTCACCGTGGGTTTTGCCGGCCTACACAAGTGCACACAAAATCATGCCTCTACCCGATTGTTAGGCCATGCTGTGCTTTGCCATAATCTTTCCTAATGCCCACTGGGCTATACTGTTCAGGAGCACGAGCATGAAAGACATCATTTCGGCGCAAACTTTGCTGAGAACCACCTCTAGTTTGTCCTTCCTGCTCAGCCAACTTGACTCTTGACCATCAACTACCCACCCGCTTCGAAGGTCTACTAGTCATTGCACACTTCACGTTCTAGCCCCTTCTCCTGAATTCGACAGACAGGTCACCGTCTGAACCACCTGCCGAGGCGAGGGGTAGCCCGGAAGCCCCTTTTAGGAGGAGCATCTCCGCCCCGTAACTACTTCCGACCTGCTCGTCCAGGAGGCTCGCCACGTGGGGGCCCGGCAGGCACCACGCGCTCGCCCGGGGCCCACCACGTGTCGGCGCGCCCGTCACGGACCGACAGGGACGGCCGGGCTCCCCACGCGGGCCGACCCCGCTGCCCCCGTCCCCGCTGTCCCGGCGCTGCCTCACCCCGAGACGCGCCACACACGCGGGGCGCCCTCACCCACGTGGCGAGCCGCGCACCGGCGCACGTGCGGCAGGAGGCGGGGCCCGGGCGGCGCGGCCGCACGCGCTGGGTGCCATCTCCTCCCGGCGGGCCTGGCGCCCCCTCGCCGCTCCCGGGCCCTCCGCCCTCACCCCGTCCCCTACACACGCCCGGGACCCCCGCGGCGCGCGCACTCAACACCCACCCTCCCGGAACCGGCCGCGGCGCCTCTCACCACCGAGCCGGAGGCCAAACACCGCGAGACCTCCCGCCAGTCGCGCGAGACTTCCCTCAGCATGGCGCCCTCGAACGCGCCCGGGACTTGCGCGCAGGCCCTCCTGCTCCTCCTCCTCCTCCTCCCCTCAGCGCCGCGCCGCGCGCGCGCTCGCTCGCCCGCCCCTCGGAAAGCAGGCCCCGGGCTCCCGCGTCGGCGCGCGCCGGGCCGCTCACCTTGGCGAGCTTCACCATGATGGCGGGGTGGTGACGACGGCGCGTGCGGCGGAGGGAGCAGCTCAGGGGAGCCCAGGGGAGCCCGCGCGAACCCGGCGACGGCGACGGGGAGACTCCGGAGCACGTACGACCGACCGCCAGCAGCCGCTAGCGTCTGAGGCGAAAGACTGAGCCTGCCCAGTAATCGCCCCTGGAAAGGCGACGCCGCCGCCCTCGTGACCCCGCCTCCGCCAACCAGCGCTCGCGCCCGGCCCCGCGAGCCAACCGCGAGGCTCTCCCCGGCCGGCGGGGGCGGGGCCGGGGCGGCGGGGGCGGGGCCGGCGGGGCGGGGCGGGGCTGTGGCGGCGGGGGCGGGGCCCGGCGGCAGCGCCCGGGAGGCGGGACCAGTCCTGCGCAAGGCGGACGTTGACTGGCTGGTGTGCGGGTCCTTCCGGCGTTCCTTGGCGGCCCGCTCTCGCCGCGCCTGCGCGGTAGGACACGCGGGGTTTGGCGCGGCGAGCGAGCGCCCCGGGGGCGGCAGCGTGGCCCGCGCGCCCTCGGGTGCCCGGACGCTGCACGGGGCTCCAGGCTCGCGTGGCCGGGGGCACGCTCGGGACGTCCCCCGCTCTGCGGAAGCCTGCGCCCCACGGTGGACCTCGCTGCGGCCTAACGGGGTCGCCGCGCGTTCCCGCCGAGGAGCTGGAGGGCGCCGGAAGTTGAGGGCCCAGCGCCCACCTGGGCCCCTCCGGGCCCTCGCCCTGCCCTGGGTGCAGCGGGGAACCTTCCCTTGGCTGTAGTGGTGTCTAGGGCCGCCGTTCCCCCGAGATCTAATAAAGGCAGTTGCACGTGTGTGCGCGCGCGCGTGTGCAGTGCACAAACCGCTCACTTAGTGTCTGACTCGCGCGGTAGGTGTAACTCGTGATTGGGACGGGCTCGGAAGCCGAGTTCCCGGTGTGTGGCGGGGAGGAGCATGCGGCCGGCTGTGACCACTCACGGGCTCCCTCGATGGCGGGCAGGACTGGGTCGTCTTGCCTGCTTACGTGGATCGCCCCGCGTGTGGGACTTGGGTTCCAAGCGTAGCGCACCGGAGCGCTCCTAGGGTATTTTCTGGACGTCTGAAACCCTTCTGTGGATTCGGGGTTCCGTCAACTGACAGTATTGTTGGAAACCACCTGTGGAGACTTTGCCGGGGTTGTGAAGACAGGGTCTCACTATGTAGACCAGGCTAGCCTCGACCTGCCTCACGTGCGTGTTGGGGTTAAAGGCATGGGCCACCACGCCTGGCCCAACCTCGGGAGATTTCAATGCAAGCGGGGTTTGTTGGGTCCCAAGTTTTCTATCTGAACATGGGCCTTTGGAGATCAGTAGAAAATTACTACGTGATGCTTACTTACCAGGACCTTCCCAACACTCAAGGCTCCACACAAGTGCTCAATGGTCAGGGCATGAGGTGGGGACCAGTGCTGTGGTGTGGGGGGGTTGTCTTTATAAAAGAGACCGGTGACGAGGGTCTTTATAAGCATTGCAGCTCGGATGGAAAGGGATCCTGACAGGAGCCAAGGAATACCACAAAGTCACCTTAAGCGCAGCAGCTCACAGTTCTACTGCACGTAAAGGTTTCCCCCAATTTAACAACTCTGCTCGGGCAGGGCAGGGTTTCCCCAGCAAACGTGTTACAGTTCTGCTCTGATAGCCCCTGCTCTGACTTCCGAAAAAAGGTCTCACCCAAACCTCATTCAAGAGATTTATTAGGAGGTGAGAATCCAGGAGGCTGGCTGCCTGTTCCTTGCTGGAAAAAGGCGGCTCCCAGCTGGACATGTGACAGGGCTTATATAGGGCTTCTTAGGGATGGAGGTTTTTTTCAGGGTGGGAATTGGTCCGATTTCAAGCTCAGAGATTGGTTGGTTTTCAGGGTGAGGGGGTCCAGGGCAGAGTGTGTTTCTTTTACTGGCCGTTTTTAGCCTTTTGGCTCTGGTTCCAGGGTCAGGGTGTGTTTCTTTGGATGGCCTTTTTAACCCTACAGTCCCACCTTGAGCTATATGGTATGGAGCCAAGAGAGACACCTGGGTAGTGGGACAGGAAGAATGGAGTGAGCCAAGACCCTGCGTATTTCCAAGCAGAGCAGGCTAAAGGCACTTGGGAGGAGACAGATGAGCTCTGGGTGTGCAAGGACATGAAGGAATCCCAGCAACATTGGCATGGCTTCTCCTTTTCAAGCCAATCTATCTGTGTGGGGCCTTCCTTGGCCTTCTGGTGTAAAGTGCCACTAGGAAACTCACTCTTGCACACTAAGTTACACTCTTAGGTATTATCACTTGCCTAGTATTTTTCTTGGCCATTTATTGTTAACTTGTCCCTTCCCCAGACAGGATAACACAAACTGTTGTCTGCTGTATTCCTGGTGCCTCAAGTATTGCCTGGTACATAATAGTGTTGGAAATTACTTGCTAACTGTAGTTAGGGATATAGCACAGGTACACAGGACACCACAAAAGGAAATGTGAACTTAACACAAGTTTTTAAGTGAAGCGGCAGCCGCAGAGACACTGGTGTCAAACGGTGTTCCTGTGTCACCAACACTGAATACATGTGATGCTTTCCAGGTACCAGACTCTGTTCCAGCTCTTTTAAATTCATAAATTTATCCAAAATAGGCTAAAAGCACCTTTGTTCACGGACATGAGGACAAAGAGTTAATTTGCCCAGTCACAGAACTAGTAAGGAGACAGGACTGGAGGGGGATATGCCCAGTCACAGAACTAGTAAGGAGACAGGACTGGAGGGGGATATACCTGACTGCTGTCACTTACTACCTGATTTTGAGGTAGGGTCTCATGTATCCCAGGCTGTCCTTGAACTTTTGATCCTCTGGCATCTACTTCCCAAGTGCTGGAGTGACAAATGTGCTACCTCTCATGGTCTTATGTGGCTCTGGGGATTGATCTTGGCTTTGTGCATGCCCAGGCAGGCACTTACCAACCGAGCTACCTCCCAGCCCATCTCTGCCTTATCTTTGAGCAGGGTCTCTTTACCTTTTATGGCTAGACAGGCCGGTTAGCAGATGCTGGGGATCCCATGCTGGGGATCCCCCGTCTGTCCCCCCTTCACCCACTACACCCCAGAGCTAGGGTCACAGCTGTGTGCAGCCGGCCTGTGCTGTTTTGCAGAGGTATTGGGGATCTGAACTTGAGTCCTCATGTTTCTGCAGCAAGCACTTTATTGTAATTGAAAGTTTTCTCCAGTCCCGCCCCGAGGTCCTGCAGCTGCTTATAAAATAATCACTCAGAGGCTTAATATTATTTACGAACTGTATGGTCTATGGCAGGCCTCTTGCTAGCCAGCTCTTATATCGTAAATTAACCCATTTCTTTTTTTTTTTTTTTTTTTTTGATTTTTCGAGACAGGGTTTCTCTGTGTAGCTTTGCGCCTTTTCCTGGAACTCACTTGGTAGTCCAGGCTGGCCTCGAACTCACAGAGGTCCGCCTGGCTCTGCCTCCCGAGTGCTGGGATTAAAGGCGTGCGCCACCACCGCCCGGCAAATTAACCCATTTCTATTCATCTATGTTTTTGCCAGTGTTCTGTGGCTTTACCAGTCTGCTGGCATGTTGCTCCTTAGAGGACAGGCTGGCATCTCTTTCTCCTCTCCCTGTATCTCTGCTTGGATTTCCCGCCTGACTCTAAGCTGCCTTGCCATAGGCCAATGTAGCTTTATTTATCAACCAATCTAACATCTGCTTCACAAACGGGGAACACATACCATATGACAGACACTATAGCTTCTTTGAATGTCCTCAAATCTAACATTTGCACAAAAGTCCAGTTAGCTCGTACACAGCCTTGAGCACTTGGCAGTTCCTGTAAGGTTACTGAATAGATTAAGGTTAGCTGTTTGAAAGTTTTAGGCTGTTTCTCTGTAACCTTATAATGCAATGCTGAGATTGGTTCACCTATAAATTTTTTTGTCTGAATATCTCTATAATCTGGTTTTTTGTTTGTTTGGTAGTTTTTGTTTTCATTTTGTTTTTTGAGACAGAGTTTCTCTGTGTAGTTTGGGTGCCTGTCCTGGATCTCACTCTGTAGACTAGGCTGGCCTCATACTCACAGAGATCCGCCTGCCTCTGCCTCCTGAGTGTTGGGATTAAAGGCGTGTGCCACTGCCGCCCAGCTATAATGTTTTAACAAGTTTTTCCAAAAATTTTATCTTGGCACTCATATTAACCAGATGATAAAACAGAAATGATTAAACAAATAATATTTATAATTGACATTACATATATCGTATCTACATTAATTATCCTTTCATTTAATTGTTCCATTTTTAGAACGTCATTCATATTATCAAACAGAAACCAAACACTCTCCATTGTAAAAAATGTTTCCTACTTTTTAATGTGGGGAAAAAACTTCCTTTTAACCAATTCCTCCCTTTAAGAAATCTTAATTGACTCACCAAATCTGCTGATAATGATGATTCAGATGACGGTTTGGCAGCAACCTGAGGAGGGGGCCCAAGGAAAGCCAGAATCCCCAGGAGAGGAAAGAAGCCAAAAAAAAAAAACAGCTTTCTGCACCAGGGAACTTGTGAAAGCAGCTAATTCCGGGTGTTTGGAGCTTGAGCCTGGAGAGTTTGCTGCAGAGAGGCTGTGACAGAAATCAGGGTAAGGACTCCTGGCCCATGTTGGGTGGAGATTCCAGCAGCGAGTACCTCCTGCCTGAGCCTCGGGCACGCGGCTTTTTTGTGAACTCATGCCCCACAAGTTGGATGCCAGATGTTGTTTAAACCTTAGATGGTCTTATAATAAAAATCCGGAGCCAGGTATTGGGGTGAAAGCTGAAAGATAAGAGAAGCAGAGCAAACCACAGCCAACCTCACCTTGCCAACTCCTCAAACGATCCTGTTTCCTCAGACTGAAGGCCTCTGAGTCCTTACCCGATAGGATCTCAGCTGAACTGTGCTGTGGGATGTTCTGTATGGCAAATGTGTTGCTCTGATTGGTTAGTAAATAAAACACTGATTGGCCGGCCAGTAGTCAGTCAGGAGGAAGTATAGGCGGGACAAGGAGGAGAAGAATTCTGGGAAGTGGAAGGCTGATTCAGAGACACTGCCAGCCGCCACCATGACAAGCCGCATGTGAAGATGCTGGTTAGCCATGAGCCACATGGCAAGGTATAGATTTATAGAAATGGGTTAATTTAAGCTATAAGAACAGTTAGCAAGAAGCCTGCCACGGCCATACAGTTTGTAAGCAATATAAGTCTCTGTGTTTACTTGGTTGGGTCTGAGTGGCTGTGGGACTGGCGGGTGGCAAAGATTTGTCCTGACTGTGGGCCAGGCAGGAAAACTCTAGCTACAGAACTGACTTAGTTCCTGTTTCCTCATGCTTTATATACCTTTCTCCACCCAGCCTTGTCTTGGGATTAAAGGTGTGTGCCACCACTGTCAGGCCTCTATGTCTAATCTAGTGGCTGGCTCTCTCTTCCGATCCCCCCCCCCCCCCCCCCCCCCCCCGCAAGTTTATTATCACCACACTGAGTCATCTTATTATCCCAAGGAGAGAGGACTTAAGGGAATCTGTAGGTCAGTTTCCCCACATTGAAGGTCCTGCCATTTTTTACTGTGCTTCTCTCTCTTTTAGTTCCAGCGTCTGACAGCACATATCAGCTTTTTTTTTTTTTTCTTTCTTTTTGAGATGGCCTTGTTAGGTAGCCCAGGTTGGCCTGGAAAATGTGTTTCTGCCTCTGCCTTCTGACCATTGATATTACAAGTTCTTCCATACCTGGATTTCAGCAAATACTAACTGAAAAATTAGTTATATATACCACATAAGGTACAAGAGAGCTAGGCACAGTAACTTATGCCTATAATTACAGCATTTGAAAGGCTCAAGCAGGAGAATTGCCATGAATTTGAGGCCTGATTTTACCTGAGTAAGTTCCAGGCCAGGCTGGGCTACAAAACAACCAAGTATGGTGGTGTGTGTCTGTAATTCCAGTGCTTGTGAAGGATTGCCAATACAGAGCCAACCTGGGCTACACCACCAAAAAAAAAAAAAAAAAACCTGCCCCATCCTTCCGGTTTCTTTGTCTAAACAGTGGACATAGTAGTACCACCACTGGTGTGCAGTGGGTATTACAGGAGACACCATATTCCTTTTTGTTTTGAGGACACGTGAGCCCTGGAGGAAATGACTATGAGAGCCTGTTGTAAAGGAGCCAGTAGACGGCCAGAGAAGAACTGAGGGGCAAGTGTGTGTGAGAAAAGTTCTTTTCCTGTCAATGTCCCGTTCAGACAGTCTCTTACTTGTAGTCTAGGCTGGTCTAGAACTAACTGTGTAGCCCAGTGTGGCCTTGAACTTGGGCTGATCCTCCTGCCACAGCCTCCCTAGTGCAGTGATTACATGGGTGAGCCACCAGGCCTTTTAAATTTTATTTATTATGTATAAAGTGTTATGTCTGCATATACACCTGCAGGCCAGAGGAGGGCACCAGATCTCATTACAGATGGTTGTGAGCCACCATGTGGTTGCTGGGAATTGAACTCAGGACCTCTGGAAGAGCAGCCATTGCTCTTAACGTCTGAGCCATCTCTCCAGCCCCTAATCCCAGCTTTTTATTAGACCAATCAAGTGCCCTTAGGCAGATAAAGTAAAACGGCAACACATCTTTACCTAGTTAAATGCAGCATAAACAAATGCAACACATCTTTACCTAGTTAAACAATTATTCTGTTCCACAACACAGAATTTATAGACAGCTTTAGAGCTCTCAGCTCTGGCTCCTGGGAAGCCCAGTATCAAGGTGTCCGCAAATGCAGCATCTGAGAGTGCTTACTTCCAGAGATGTGAGGTTTTGTTTTGTTTTTTAATGTATAGGAGTGCTCTATCTGCATGTATGAGTTTATGCCAGAAGAAAGTATCAGATCCCACTAAAGATGGCTGTGAGCCACCATGTGGTTGCTGGGAATTGAACTCAGGCCCTTTAGAAGAGCAGCCAGTGCTCTTACCTACTGAGCCATCTCCCTAGCCCCTGGCTTCCAGAGATGTCCTGTTTTTATTGCATTGTCACAGACAGAAGGCTGGGCCATATGCTTTTTTTTTTTTTTTTTTTTTGGTTTTTCGAGACAGGGTTTCTCTGTGTAGCTTTGCGCCTTTCCTGGAACTCACTTTGGAGACCAGGCTGGCCTTGAACTCACAGAGTGCTGGGATTAAAGGCGTGTGCCACCACTGCCTGGCTCTATTCTTATTAGTAGCTACAGGGTGGTCCTTACAGGGAGGGTCACTTACTCAACCAATTGCTGTTAGACATTGAAGGGGGAGCTGTGTTCTCCTTTTGCAAATGAAAACCATGATTAAGAATTTTACATGTCAGCCAGGCGGTGATGTCGCACACCTTTAATCCCCGCACTCAGGGGCAGAGGCAGGCAGGTCTCTGTGAGTTCAAGGCCAGTCTGGTCTACAAAGCTAGTTACAGGACAGCCAAGGCTACACAGTGAAACCTTGTCTTGGGGGAAAAAGAGTTTTACATGTGCTGGGATCTGAAGAGATGGCTCAGTGGTTAAGGAGCACCTGTTCTTGCAGGTTCAGTTTCCAGCACCCACATGGCAGCTCATAGCTTATGTCTTTAGCTCCAGTTCCAGGGAATCTGGTGCCTCTTCTGGCCTCCATAGGCTTTTGATTGTGTGTGAGATACACACACACACACACACACACACAAACACACACACACACACACACACAGTTGTAGCTGGAGTTTTCTCTCTGGGTCCCGCCAAGCCCCGGCAATCTAGCAACCCAC
This sequence comes from Peromyscus maniculatus bairdii, assembly GCF_049852395.1. NCBI lineage: Eukaryota > Metazoa > Chordata > Mammalia > Rodentia > Cricetidae > Peromyscus > Peromyscus maniculatus. The sequence continues at coordinate 4,157,639 of NC_134864.1, forward strand.
TTATAAAATAAACACACAGACACTTATATTATTTAAACTGTTTAAATAATATAATGGCTCAGGCTTCTAGCTATCTAGTTCTTACATCTTAAATTAACCCATTTCTATACCTTGCCACGTGGCTCATGGCTTACCGGCATCTTCACATGTGGCTTGTCATGGCGGCGGCTGGCAGTGTCTCTCTCCTCAGCCTTCCACTTCCCAGAATTCTCTTCTCTCCTTGTCCCACCTATACTTTCTGCCTGGCCACTGGCCAATCAGTATTTTATTTATACAGAGTGATATCCACAGCACACAGTGATGTATTGAGCGCCCCAATAAAGCTTACCTGAGAATCAAAAGACAGATCCAGCCACTAAATTAGACATAGAGGTCAGGCAGTGGTGGCACACACCTTTAATCCTGTCACTCGGGAGACATCTGGATCTCTGTGAGTTCAAGGCCACACTGGATTACATGAGAGAAACAGAACCTGGCAGTGGAGACACACACCTTTAATCCCAGGAGTAATACGGCAGGACACAGGTATATAAGGCATGAGGAAACAGGAACTCGCTCTCTTTAGACTGAGGATTTCATAGAGGTAAGAATTTGTGGCTGGCTTGCTTTTCTTCTGTGATCTTTCAGCTTTCACCCCAATATCTGACTCTGGGTTTTCTATTAATAAGACTGTTTAGCAATTCATGTTACACACAAAAAATTAAATAAATATTTTTTTAAAAATTTAATTTTACATAGATTGGTGCCTGCATGTATGTCTGAGTGAGGGTTGTGGGTCCCCTGGAACTGGAGTTACAGACAGCTGTGCGCCACCTTGTGGGTGCTGGGAACTGAACCCAGGTCCTCTGATAGAGCAGCCAGTGCTCTTATCTGCTGAGCCCCTTAAAAAATGTTTTACATTTACAAATTGCCTCAACATCAACTGCTTAAACGGCAGGCATCTAAACACTCAATTGTCATTAACAGTCTGGGGAACTTAAATATTGCTTCAGAGGTAACTTATTTGTATTTTCAAAATTTTATCACTATATATAAGCCTAAAATATATTGACTTGTTTTAAGATAGGGTTGCCCAGGTTATCCACAAATTCAACTCCTCTTGCCTCCTGAGCAGCTGGAATTACAGATGTGTGCCAGTGCACCAGGCTAGACCTAAAGATTTAGACAGGGGGATCTCTGTGAGTTCAAGGCTAGTCCAGTCTCTTTAGGGAGTTCCAGGCCACCTAGGGCTGCGTAGTTCTAGAGTCTCAGATGGAGTAATTAGGCAGGCATTCTTTGGATATGCTGTTTCTGAGCCATTGTCCACGCCTTAATGTACTTCATCATCACGGTGCCGTAAAACACTGCACTTAATTATAATTTATTATTATTATTATTATATAATAGGTGTGCATATGTGTGTGAGTGTGTGCACATGTGTATGCTTATGTGTGTGTGGGGGGGAGTGCATGAGTGCATTCCAAGTCATAAGATAACAAGACATGCCATCATCGACAGGAATCCACTCACCTCCTTCAAGACAGGGTCTCACTGGTCTCGAGCTCACCAACAGGGTGAGAGGCAGTGAGCACCAGGCTCTGCCTTGGCTCCCCACTTTTTATTTATAAGCCTGTCCCACCACACTCAGCATTGTTAGGTGTGTTTGGGGACCGAGTCAGGCCCTTATGCTTATAACACAAGACCTTGGCTGACTGAGACACTCCCCTACCTGCAGAATCACAACTTTAATCATCTGTTATTGTGTGTGTATGCATGATATACATGCATGATGTGCGTGTGCATGTGCCTGTGTAACAGGGAGGAGGTGACAATTTTGTGGAGTTGATTCTCTCCTTCTGCTTTCACAGAGGTCCTGGGGCTTGAACTCAGGTCCCCAGGCTTGGTGGCAAGCGCCTTGACCCACTAAGCCATCTCATCTGTCCCATTTTTTACTTCTTTGAAACAGGGTTTCACTATGAAGCCCTGGCTAGCCTGGAACTCACTATGTAGACCAGGCTGGCCTCAAAGTCACAAAGACCCACCTACCTCGGGCCTCTCAAGTGCTGGGATTAAAAGTGTGTACCACCACACCTGGTCATATGACTATACTTTTTTCCCTTTTTTCCATCTTTGTGACTATATTTTTGATATTCCCATTACCGACATTGATCACTAGCGGTGGCTACGGCCTCAGTTCCTCCTCTGCCGTGCTCTTCTGCTCTGTAAAATGTACTTCTCTGTGGGGCAGTTGAGACCCTAGTACTTGCTGAGCTCCTCATCAGATTATCAAATTTTTCATTAAAAAAGGAGGAGAAGGAAGAAGGAAAGAACATTGGGTCATCTGGCAACTTGCCCGCTTCCCATCGTCCTCTCTTATCGCCGGCCAGTGCAGTAGCTGCGTAGGGCCAGCAGGTGTCAGCACCCAGGCGCATGCCCCGTGCCTTTGTTTCAGGATTCTCGGTGGCAGACCTCACCCCTTCAAGATTTCCTGTCCCTGGCACTGCCGAGACTCGGGGCCATCTCTCTTTTGTGTGCCGGGTTCCGTCTTCCCGGGGGCTCTGTGGGAAAGGGACTCCCGCACGAGAAGGACAAAACCCTACGTGATGTGGGGGAGCAGTCCACACAAGAAAGAGGAGGACTCCACACGGAAGGGAAGGGAGCACCCGTCTCTGGGGAAGACAAGATCCGACCCAGCAGGACGGCACCGGGCCGCCATGGAAAGACGGCTGGAGACTGATGAGAGCCGCTTATCCGGCAGGGGGGCAGCTGGCTCAAGTCCAGGCCGTGGTTCTCTGGAAAACGGGCAGATGGGGAGGCCAAGTGGCCAAGATCTGAGGGCTGGGTGCTTTCTCAAAGTGGTCATTTTCTAGGGATGGGTGGGGACTCTTTCCACTTTTCACAGAAAGACGGAAGTATAGAGGTTCCAGGGGCCACTGAGATGGCTCATTGTGTAAAGGCACTTGCCCCCCCGGCATGACAACGTTGATCCCTGCCACCAACATGGGAGAGAACTGACTCCCACACCTTGTCTCTGACCCCATCACGTGTGCTGTGGCAGACATGTGCTCACCAACCCCCAAATAAATGCCAGAGGAGGAGGAGGAGAGTTTCCTGCCTCCAGATTCCTGCTTTGGTTTCACACCTGGGCTTCCCTCCACGATGGACTGTAGCGTGTGAGCCAATAGACTCTTTCCTTCCCACATTGCTTCTGGCCAGTGTTTTATCACAGTAATAAAAGCAAACTATGACCGTTTCCCAGCTGTGTGACGGGTGGTTTGAGTGAGGAATGTCCCCCATAGTCGCAGGCATTTGAACTCTTGGTCCCCAGTTGGTGACAGTTTGGGGAGGTCTAGGAGGTGTGGCCTTACTGCAGGGCAGGGGAGGCTTTAAAAGTAACAAGTCTTGGGGGCTGGAGAGATGGCTCAGAGGTTAAGAGCTCTGGCTGCTCTTCCAGAAGTCCTGAGTTCAATTCCCAGCACCCACATGGTGGCTCACAACCATCTGTAATGAGATCTAGAGCTGGGCAGAGGTGGCGCACCTTTTATCCCAGCACTTGGGAGGCAGAGGCAGGCGGATTTCAGTGACTACGAGGCCAGTCTGGTCTACAAAGTGAGATCCAGGACAGCCAGGGCTGTTAAACAGAGAAACCCTGGCTCAAAAAAAACAAAGAGATCTGGTGCCCTCTTCTGGCATGCAGGTAGAACACGTAGTAAATAAATCTTTAAAAAAAAAAAAAAAAAAAAAAGGTAAAAAGTCTTGCCTATTCAGTTACTCTCTCTTCTGTGCTTAGGTTAAGATGTGAGCGTTCAGTCTTCTCCTGGTGCCATGGCTGCTGCTGGCTGCCACGCCTTCCCACCATGGGGGACTCATTCCTATTAGCCCTAATGAAGTCTTCTATAAGTTGCCTGTTCGTGGTATTTTTATCACAGCAACAGAGAAGTAATTATTGGACCAAGAATGGAGCCATGTGAGGAGAATCCAGAGTGCTTGTGAGAAAATAAGACAAAAGCCTTGTGACCTCAGTTTCTTCAGATCACGTCATTGTTCCTGGGACATGTGTTCGTGCTCCTCCCAGGAACAGCAGATACGCCTGCGGTCCCTGCAGGTGGTGCATTACGACTGCCTCTAGGAAAAACACGGTTTTGCCAGTGCAGCTTGCCCACAACATGCAGCTTGTCCTTGTGATTGGACACTTTACTCCTGGGACTCTTCTTAACCCGCACGCAGAGTGTAAACTGTCTGATGCTCTGAATAAGGTTGGCTATTGCATGAGACTTTAGTCCACCTCATTTATGGGCTCCATTCTCCCAGGTCCCACCACTTCTAGAGAGGTAAACACTAACTAGTACAGTGACTAGTTAACTTGGAAAGTTGCTAAACTTCTCTGAAACTCAACCTTCCTTTGTCTGTAAAATGCAAAGAATAAGATCTACCTTGTAGAATTCCTGTAGAAATTAATGACATACAAAGCCACACCAAAAAATATCTTCCAAATGCAATACTTGGGAGGCTGAAGCAGGATGATTCTGGTGTTAACGAAGAGAGACCCTATCTCAATAAAACAGCAGGGCATGGCGCACACCTTTAATCCCAGTACTCAGGAGGCAGAAGCAGGCAGATCCCTTGTGAGGTCCAGGCTAGCTTGGTCTACAAATTAAGTTACAGGCCAGCCAAAGCTACATAGAGACCTTGTTTCAAAAACAAACAGAAAATTAAATGTTAAGAAAAAAATTATTGGCTTCTTCCCAATATATCTCTTGTCTGTTATTTTTAATTATATCATTTGTGTGTGTGTTTTCACACACATATACTCACATATGCTATGGCTTGCTGTAGAATATTATTTTAAGCTGTGTTACATTTGTTTATGCTGTGGAACGTTTGTTTAATGATGCAAAGATGTGTTGCATTCTGTTATGTTGTACTTGTTTAACTCTGGGAAGCTGTGTTACTTTGCCTGTCTAAACATCTGATTGGTGTAATAAAGAGCTGAATGGCCAATAGCTAGGCAGGAGAAAGGATAGGCGGAGCTGGCAGGCAGAGAGAATAAATAGAAGAATCTGGGAGAAAGGAGATAAAGGAGAAACAAGAGAAGAAAGAGGAGGACATCAGGGTCCAGCCACCCAGCTACAGAATCAACAATGAAAAGAGAGAGAGAGAAAGAGACAGAGAGAGGTTGTAACATGAATTGCTAAACGGTCTTATTAATAAAAAACCCAGAGGCAGATATTGGGGTGAGAGCTGAAAGATCAGATAAACAGAACAAACCAGCCATGTTCTTATTTTTATAAAATCTTCAGCCTCATGAGCATGAGTTCCTGTTTCCTTGCATTTTATAAACCTTTTTCTGCCCTGACATAATTTCCTGGAATCCCAAGCAAATACATGAGATCTCAAGTGTTGGGATTAAAGGTGTGTGCCACCACTGCCTGGCCTCTGTCTAATCTAGTGGCTGGCTCTGTCCTCTGATCCCCAGATAAGTTTATTAGGGTACACAATATATTGGGTTACACAATATATCGCCACAAGAGGTATATAAAATAAAGATAAAATCCCAGAGGCAAAAAATAAATGGGATAATTTAAGAAAAAGCTCACTAGTAACAAGCCAAGCCTAGGCCAGCATTTATAAGTAATAATGAGCCTCCCTGTGTGATTTATTTGGGAGCTGTGTGGTGGGTTGTAGAGGTATTTGCTCCAATCATGACCTTAGGCTATAGGGCCAAAGGAGGTGATGCTTCCTGCCATTGCTCATGACCTCTTAAAAGGAGAGAGAGAAAAGGGTCACATGCCTCTTTTCCCTGCTCCTGCCTGTGAGGTGGATTCACTCCTAGTCACATCAGAAGACGACTTTCTTCAGCTGTCTATTCCATTCTGTATTCATGAGTGTATTTTCTCAGTTTTACCTTAATAAACTTCCCTAAACTTCTTAAACAGACTCCCATGGATTTACCTCTTTAGCGGGTCCCCAAAGAGCCAAAAGAGTAAAGAATAAAATCAACCAACAAGAATGGCTGTCATGTGGAGGTCATAGGACAACTTTTGGTCACTGTATTAGTTATTTTTCTGTTGCTGTGATAAAAACACCATGACCAACACAGAAGACTTTATTTGGGCTAACGGAATGAGTCCTCCATGGCAGCGAGCGGCAGGCTTGGCACCAGATGAAGAAGGCTGAAAGCTCACATCTTATCCCAAACACAAAGCGGGGAGAGTAAACTGCAAACAGGCAAGTCCGTTCTCACCTTCTACCCCGTACCAGACGGAACTCAAGTGTCGGGCTGGGTGGGTGGGACTTTCCCTGCTGAGCTGTCTCCTGGGCTCCTTTTCCTCCAGTTTCTGAAGAGTCTACAGGAAGCTGCTTATTGGTTCTCTTCTGTTTCTTTGTTTCATGTTGCTATGGCGCCCAGGCTGTCCTGGGATGCGCTGCCTCAGCATTCTGACTGCCGAGATTACAGGACAGTGGGCATTTGCCACCATGCGGATCCTTACATGTTTTTATTACTTTAGTAATTAGCTAGTTTTGTAAAGATTCATGTTTATAGGTGTGCCTGTGTGAGTACATGTGCACACAGGTTTCCTCAGACCCCTGGGAGTGGAGTTCTGGGCAGGTGTGAGCCACCCAGTGAGGGTGCTGGAAACTGCACTCTGCAGAGTCCTCTGCAAGCGCTCTTAACTGCTAAGCCATCTCTCCAACCCCATAGTTCTGTTTGGTGGTTTTGTATTTGTTATTGTTTTGTATGAGATGGTCTTACTCTGTAGCCCTAGACTGTCCCAGGACCAACAGTGATCCTCCTGCCTCAACCTCCTTGAAAAGTTTCTGTACACTGATATTAAGCCCTCTGCTGACACAGTAATCTGTAGCTAGAGTTTTCCGGCCTTGCCCACAGTCAGGACAAATCTCTGTCACCCGCCAGTCCCACAGCCGCTCAGACCCAACCAAGTAAACACAGAGACTTATATTGCTTACAAACTGTATGGCCGTGGCAGGCTTCTTGTTAACTGTTCTTATATCTTAAAGTAACGCATTTCTACAAATCTATACCTTGCCACGTGGCTCGTGGCTTACCAGCATCTTCACATGCTGCTTGTCCTGGCAGTGGCTGGCAGCGTCTCCTTCTGCCTTCCTGTTCTTTTATTTCTCCTCTGTTAGTCCCGCCTATACTTCCTGCCTAGCCACGACCAATCAGGTTTTATTTATTGACCAATCAGAGCAACTTGACATACAGACCATCCCCCCAGTACAGCCAAGTGCAGACCATCTCAGACACCTGCACTCAGGCCCATGGTCCTAATCATCCTCTATGCAGACCTGCTGGGCAACGCCACAAGGAACCCAAGAAGGGCTCCCACAGGACATACATTAACATCCCACAGCAGTAATCCAAATCAGACTGAATCAAACCAAATTAAGAAAAAGCCCAGGTTTAATGAGTAAGACGCTCCCGGATGATTTTCCAGCCCCCAGAAAGGAGACGGGGGACAGAGACCAAAAAGTCACGTGTCCTTTCTCTGTGGGGCAGTTTAAATACCCTGTGGGAGTGGTCTTGAGCATCTCTGAGGAGGAGCTGCCTTTTGGCAGGCTTTCTGAGATGAGGGAGGGTTTGGAGAGAGAGAGAGATGAGGGAGGAGGGCTGAGGTGGAGCCTCCCCCAGAACGCTCCTAAGTGCTGGAATTATAGGTGTCTCACTCACTGTTCTATTGCTGTGAAGAGATACCATGACCTTGGCAACTCCTATCAGGGGGAAGGCTTACTGTGGTGATTTGAGTAGGCACGCCCCCTGTAGACTGAGGTTTTTGAATGCTTGGTGAAGGAAGAATTCCCACAAGCTATAGCCAGTTTGACACTATAGTGTTAAACCTGGCCTTGATCTGCTTTTTGTGATTCTTACCTCCAGTCTCTGAACCTTCTGTTTGAAGTCTTATCTGAGAGTTTCCCTAGGGGACCAAAGCCTATGCAAATGCATTACAATAGGGGCTGGAGAGATGGCTCAGCGTTTAAGAGCACTGGCTGTTCTTCCGGAGGTCCTGAGTTCAATTCCCAGCACCCACATGGTGGCTCACGACCATCTGTAATGAAATCTGGTTCCCTCTTCTGGCCTGCAGGATACATGTAGATAAAACTCTAAAAAAATATTTATTAAAAAAAAAAGTAGTACAACAACCCAGAAAACTGTGGTATTGTTACTGTGGTATTGTTACTGGCATTGTCCCCTCTCGGGGGCTTAGATCAAAGACTTTGGAATTAACTTGCTAAAGGTGTGACTTTTTTTTTAAAGATTTATTTATTATGTGTATAGTGTTCTGCCTGCATGTATGCCTGCAGGCCAGAAGAGGGCACCAGATCTCATTACGATGGTTGTGAGCCACCTTGTGGTTGCTGGGAATTGAACTCAGGACCTCTAGAAGAGTAGCCAGTGCTTGTAACCTCTGAGCCATCTCTCCAGCCTCCTAAAGGTGTGATTTGTAAAACAATAAAAGGTTCCTTTGCTCATAGAGGGCTGTTAAGTCCATAGAGGCTAATCTACCCTGCAGCTGAAAAAGGCTAAAAGTTCGTCCTCAAGGTGCCTCTGTACTTCTTTCCATGGATCTGTGTGAACCTACACCCACATCTGGATTACAACAGCTTGGCCCATAGGGAGTGGCACTATTAGGAGATATGGCCATGTTGGAGGAAGTGAGTCACTGGGGGTGGGCTCTGAGGTCTCAGAAGCTCAAGACTGGCCAGTGAGTCTAAGTCTCCTTCTGCTGCCTGCAGAACAAGATGTAGAACTCTCAGCTCCTCTAGCACCATGTCTGTCTGCATGCTGCCATGCTTCCCGCCGTGATGAAAATGGACTAAACCTCTGAACTGTAAGGCAGCCCCAATTAATGCTTTCCTTTATAAGAGTTGCTCTGGTCATGGTGTCTCTCTACAACAACAGAAACCCAAAGAAGACACTTGCTTACAGCTTCAGGACTCAGTCCATCATCTGAAGCTGCGGAGCAGGGCTGCAGGCATGGTGCTGGAGAAGTGGCTGAGAGCTACATCTGCAGGCGCGGGTCCGGGCTGAGACTGACTGGGCCTGGCTTGTGCTTTCGAAAGCTCAAAGCCCACCCCCTACTCCGACAAGGCCACACCTGCTAATCCTTCCAAAGAGTTCCACTCCCTAATGACTAAGCATTCAAACACGTGAGCCTTTGGGGGCCGTTCTTATTCAAACCACCACAGTAGGGGGAGCCCTTTTGGGTTACAGAGAGAGCTCTCCAGGACCATGCTGGCGGCTGTGGGCCATTTCCCTGGAAGGAGTCTCATCCACTCTCACACTGATACTGATACCCTGCTGTGTCTTCCCTGGGGCTGCCTGAGATGCCAAAGCTGCTCCCACTGCGGCCCGGGTCAGTAGGCCAGCCACACCCAGCTTTAAGCCGGCAACGTTTCAAAAGACGTGTGTAAATCCAAAATGGAATCACCAAAATAGATGCCCAGAGGGCAGTGACACTGTACAGTACCAACCCTGTCCAGAGAGGATTAATTTCGCAGCTGTGACAGGTCTGTCAACCTTAGAGACAAGGCCTTGATGACTAAACACTCAATTCCTCCAGACTCCTCTGTTCATAGTCCAGGCTCAAAGTGCCTTTTGAGGCATACATGCAGACTAACTACCCATATTCATTTTTTTTAAAAAAAATTTTTCAGGTGCCTTTTAGGAAAACATGACTTTTTTTACACTTGATCTTAGCCAAAAGGCCGAGAAGCGATGAAAAAAAACATGACTTTTTTTAGGGCCAAGGTTTTAGTGTCTAAGTTTGAACAACTCAGGGCCAGAAATCACAAAGCAGTTGGAAGCATAAGCAAGACCTCACTATATATGATGTGAGGTGTAAAAATCATAGGATTAGTGGGAGAGACTGTATTCCTCATCCATGCTGAAAAAATACAACCTGAAAACAAAATCAGCTGTGCCGGCCCATTTACTTCCCTCAGGTTTGAAATCTGAGATCTGACGTCCCTTTTGTACACCTGCAGGGGTCAAGTAATGTCAGTATTTCCCCGAAGCCTTGAATCAGGAGCAATCTCTAGTCTTATTACAGTCCAGGACAGAGGGTTTGTAAAGATTTGTGTGGATTAGGCTGTATTAGACCTGACTGTTTTTTTCTGTAATAACTTTACTGGCTTTAAGATGTATTCTGTCTTATCTACATAAGACTATAAAACAGTATGATAGAGAAAGAGCTATATTCACTGGGGGGCTGCCTAATCTTCAACATAATTGAAACAGCTGAAACAAAAGGGGGAAATTAAGTAGGAAATCCACTAGAGTCGATGTATCTAGGGTAAGCTTCAGAATGAACAGGTGTTTTCTGGAAGTACTTAAATCTTGAAGAAATCGTTGTGGAAAACGGTGATTATTTCCTGTGATTTATAGGGTTGTTTTTCTGAAGCCTTTGTATAACACCAGTCACAAGACAGTCCTGCCCACCAGGCTATCCTGCACTGGGTACTGCCCACCAGGCTATCCTGCACTGGGTACTGCCCACCTGTCTATCCTGCATTGAGTACTGCCCACCTGTCTATCCTGCAATGGGTACTGCCCACCAGGCTATCCTGCATTGGGCACTGCCCACCAGGCTATCCTGCATTGGGTACTGCCCACCAGGCTATCCTGCACTGGGTACTGCACACCTGGCTATCCTGCATTTAGTACTGCCCACCTGTCTATCCTGCACTGGGCACTGCCCACCAGGCTATCCTGCACTGGGCACTGCCCACCTGTCTATCCTGCACTGGGCACTGCCCACCAGGCTATCCTGCACTGGGCACTGCCCACAGTGTACAACAAGGACTGAAGAGGTCTGATGCTTTCCTTCACAAGATACAAAGAGTGGACCAGGGACTTTGGCATGGGGAACATGTTTTCCCCCAAAACATCTGTGTGACAGTCAACAGATGTGCTTCTGCCTGGCTGCTGGAGGTCCAGCCGTTGAGGCTCGACCTCCCTGCTTTGCATGTAAGGCCTAATTTCATCCTTTGACTGTCCCACATGACTCACACCCTGACAGGAAGTGACATCTCACACACGTGAGTGCTTCCAAACGTGGGCAAGATGTTTTTATATTGGGGGTGGCCACTCGCAAACTGCCTGGATCCAAGAGACTCCCGGGCTCTCTGTGCAGGGCCGCCTGAAGTCCCACAGCTTACCATCGCAGCTCCCCGCTGACGTGATTCATATTCACGGAGAAGGATGAATTGAACAATAGCAGCTCATTTTCATAAAGCCTGAAATCAGAGAACCTTTCCTGGAATCCAGTCGTCAGCTCTTTCATTCTGGGAATGTAGTTCAAGCCACAGCTTTCATTTTCAGAAACTAATTTCAGCATGGAGAAATGGGCCAGACAGGGTCCTTGTCAAACACAAGACAAAGACAGTTTTGCCAGGAATGAGCGAAGTGAGTCATGCATTTGTATAACTATAATATATAATAATGCATTTGTATAACTATAATGGCCGTCCTTGCCAAGAACTATCAGCATATTTAAATGGCTTGTGGTATCAGTCAAGAAGGCGAAGTCTTTGGCCTCATCTCTGCTTCCAAGCTCAGGCATGGATTTCCCTGCAGAGCAAGTCAGCTCCTCCCAACGGTTCAAAGTCGGCCTCAGTACTCTATCACAACTCTGCTGCCATATCGCCCAGCTAACTCCCTGACCAAAGCTCTGAACTCCTGTGGTACCAGAGAGGGTAAGGGTGTCCAGGTTATGGTGTGGGGCTGCCAGGGCTATTGGCTATGTAGTTAAGGATGACCTTGAACTCCTGACGCTCCAACCTCCACCTTGATGACATGATCCAGGTAGGTAGGTTTCCAGCACAATGATTCCTGGCCAGTGACGCCGCGCACAGACTTAAGCTGTTGACAAAGCCCCACTTCAAATTCTAGGATTGGAATAAACTACTTAAGTTTCTTAGTCCTGGCTGTCCTGGAACTCACTCTGCAGACCAGGCTGGCCTCGAACTCACAGAGATCCACCCCTGCCTCTGCTTCCTGAGTGCTGGGATTAAAGGTGTGCGCCACTGCCACCCCCTGTAGATGTAACCAATCGTCTTATTAAAATAAGAAACACAGAGCCAATGTAAAAGAGAAAGCCGAGAGGTCAGAGCTCAGAGATAAAATCTTACCTCCTGCAGTGCTCCTAACTTCCCCAAGGGTGAGCTTCTTCCTGTTTGTCTGTCTTTAAATAGTCTTTCTGTTCTGTCTTCTCATTGGTTGTAAACCCAACCACATGACTGCCTTGTCACTGCCTGTAAGTACCGCCTTCCAGGTCTTAAAGGTGTATGTCTCCAATACTGGCTGTATCCCTGAACACACAGAAATCTACCTAGCTCTTCTAACCACCACGCTCTTGCTATGGCTCTAATAGCTCTGACCCCAGGGCAACTTTATTTATTAACATAAAATTAAAATCACATTTCAGTACAAATAAAATATCACCATAATCCCCCAACACCCCACCCCCACCCCCCCCACCACCCCACCACGCCGCCGCCGCTGCTGCTGCTGCTGCTACCACCACCACCAGGTCATATTCAACTTTTTAAGACTTTCTCAACCTAAAAGAATAAAACCTCTCCTGATGTCATACTTGCCATGGGTAAATATCCAAAAGTTCTCCGGGAACATCAAAACTTTCATCAGCAAGGGGCCAGGGAGACGGCTCAGTGAATAAAGACATTTGCCACCAACCCTGATGACCTGAGTTTGATCCCCCCCAAAACTCTTTTTTTTTTTTTTCTTTTTTGAAACAGGGTTTCTCTGTGTAGCTTTAGGGTTTTTCCTGGAACTCATTCTGCAGACCAGGCTGGCCTTGAACTCACAGAGATCCACCTGCCTCTGCCTCCTACATGCTGGGATTAAAGGCGTGCGCCACCACCGCCTGGTTTCACTCCTTGAAGCCTCCCTCCCCTTCCCACCAGGCACCTGCTTGCTGACCTCCATTTCTGACACTGTCAGCTTTCTTGGTCTCTGACTTAAAAGGCACCACTTCTTTTCTTGTCGAATTACATTTGGATGCTGGAGAGATGGCTCAGCTGTTAAGAATGCACACTACCCACTGTAGTGGCTCACAACCACCTGTAACTCCAGCTCTAGAAGGATCCATCGACACCCACACACCTCTCTCTCTCTCTCTCTCTCTCTCTCTCTCTCTCTCTCTCTCTCTCTCTCTCTCTCTCTCTCTCTCTCTCCCTCCCTCAGCACACATGTGGAGATCAGAGGAAAACATCCAGGAGTGGGCTCTCACTGAGCCACGTGGGACCAGACTGTGGCATGAGCACTTTCACCTGCTGGCCGGGCTCATCAGCCTGGACTTACTCGATCTCCCGCTTCCTGGCAGCTGCTAGGATTTACATCTTGCTGCCCTGGTGTTTTTCTTTTAAATTCCAATAAAATGGTCCTTAGTTTTAAAATTATTTTATTAACTAAGAACCAACAAAAAGGAACCCCGAATTCCAGGGTAACACCACCACACTGAGCCTACTTTTTATTTGGAATGCTTTGCTCACACCAGAAAATATTTAAAAATTGGCCTAAAAACATTACAATCTTGGTGCAGAGAAATGGAAATTCCTCAACCTAAAATGAGCAAACAACTAGGAATGCTCATGTTTTAGAATAATATCACCAAAATACCTAACATTACTAACGACTATTCAATGAAATAAAGACCTCACGATGGCACAAAAACAGCACCCACAACTCAAATGCCTCAGCTCTCCAGCGGCAGTAACACCGGAGCAACATTCATTACTACACACAGAGCAACTCAGAACACTGGCCACTGAAGCCACAACCCCTGCAATCATAAGACACACACACCTCACACACACACACACACTCAAGCCACAACCCCTGCAATCATAACAAGACACACACACACACACACACACTCACACACACTCCAGCCACAACCCCTGCAGTCATTACACACACACACACACACACCACACCACACACACACACAGACACACACACCACACACACAGACACAGACACACACACACACACCTCACACACACACACACCTCACACACACACACACACACACACTCAAGCCACAACCCCTGCAATCATTACACACACACACACACACACACTCAAGCCACAACCCCTGCAGTCATTACACACACACACACACTCAAGCCACAACCTCTGCAATCATAACACACACACACACACCACACCACACCACACACACACACACACAGACACAGACACACACACACCACACACACAGACACAGACACACACACACACACCTCACACACACACACACACACACACACACTCAAGCCACAACCCCTGCAATCATTACACACTCAAGCCACAACCTCTGCAATCATTACACACACACACACACACACACACTCAAGCCACAACCCCTGCAATCATAACAAGACACACACACACACACTCACACTCAAGCCACAACCCCTGCAATCATAAGACACACACACACTCACACACTCAAGCCACAACCTCTGCAATCATAAGACCTGCAATCATAATAAGACACACACACACTCCGGTGCCGCTAGGGTGCGCCAGCCCAGGGCTGCAGGCCAGCTCCTTCACACCTTCCCAGATGTCACTCAATACCCAAGGCCCCGGAGGAAGATGGCAGGCCTCTGTGACTCGCTTGGACCAACCCGAGCCCATGCAGACCCCTGAGGCGGGCGGTGCGAGCATCCGTGGGCCGCCTGCACGTGCTGCTCCTGCGCGCAGGGTCCACGCTTCAGTTCCGGCTCGCGCCGGACACCTTGACGCGGGTCAGGTGGCTCGGGTCTGCAGGGTGGTCCAGGTGATTTTGCCTCCGGCAAGATTCGGGGACCTGGGAGCTGATGGAGCCGGAGGAAAGAAAATGGCCATAAACGCTGCTGTTCTTTGAGGAGGAGGGAGCCAGGCTCGCTCCAAGCACCCAGATCTATCTGTAAGGCGTGAGTTCCAGCGAAGAGGAAGGATGATGATGGTTTCCCGGCAGGGTCCTACCGGCCCCGCGAGGTGGGAGGAGCCTAAATCCCGGCCCCTCTCTACAGACCTGTTGCTGAAGATGCTTGACGCTGTTTGTCCTGGTCGAGACCTATCTGTTGAAGCTGCACATTGTACTGGCTGGTTTTTCAACATTTTATCATCTTTCTCAAAACAAGCTTAAGACTTAAATGTTAACGGGGTTGTTGTTTTTGTTTTTAGTTTGTTTGGTTTCGAGATAGGGTCTCACTGTGTACCTCTGGCTGTCCCGGGAACTTAACTCTGTAGACCAGATTGACCTCAAACTCACAGAGATCCACCTGCCTCTGCCTCCCTAGTGCTGGGCTTAAAGGCGTGTCACCTGGCTACACCTGGCTTACTGGCTTAGAGGTTAGCAGTTTTTTGTTTTTGTTTTTTCGAGACAGGGTTTCTCTGTGTAGCTTCGGTGCCTGTCCTGGATCTTGCTCTGAGGACCAGGCTGGCCTCGAACTCACAGAGATCCGCTTGCCTCTGCCTCCCGAGTGCTGGCATTATAAAGGCATGCACCACCACCGTCTTACCCTTGATAAGCTTTAACAACAACCCAGAAACATGGGTGAAAATCCTAGGAATCAGCCTAGTGTGGTTGGTACCGAAGAGGTGGAGACAAGATCCAGAGTTTGTCATCATCCTTGGCTTCACTGAGAGTCCGAGGCCAGCCTGATACAAGAGATCTTGTCTCAAAAGCAAAAACACACCTAGACATAGCCTCACATTTCAACTTGGGGAGTGTGTGTGTGTGTGTGTGTGTGTGTGTGTGTGTGTGTGTTAGGGGGGTGAGGAAAACTGTACCAAGGTAAGGAGCCCTGGACTGCCCTTTTTCCGAGTGTTTGTAATGTATACATCTGTTTACAAGTGTGGTGTATGTGTGTGCTTATAGAGGCCCAAGCTGGTACCCGGAGCTTTCCTGGATCCATCTTCTATTGATTTTTCTTCCATTCTTCTTCTTTATTGAGGTAGGGTCTCAATCAAACCCAGAGCTCAAAGATAGGACTAATGTTGCCAGCCAGCTTGCTCTGGGGTACCCTGTCGGTACCTTCTGAGGCTGGAATTCCAGCCTGGCCACCACACACACCTGGCATTTCCGTGGATTTCCGTGGATCTCCGTGGATCTCCGTGGATCTGAACTCTGAACAGAAGCACTTTGACTACAGCACCACCTCCTCAGCCCTGTCTACATTTTAGATTTGGTACCTCACTAAACACTTTGCTAACATAAACAATTAACAGGGTGGCCACAGGCCAGAAGACCACGTGCAGGCGAGCACCCCAGAGCAGCAGAAGTACTTGGAGGCTTTGCCGTCATTTATGGTAATGCAGGAGTTGGCATGCAAATTCTATGAGAGAGATGTGACAGCACACCTACCAAATAAGCCACATGCTTTCGGGAGAGTTGGCTCCCAGCCAGAGTGGCCCCGGGGCCCGCAGCGCCCAAAGCCCCCCCTGACAATGCACAGGAGCAGCAAAGCCTTCTAGAGGGAACACAGAGCTGAGGCCTCTGACTGTCCCCTGTGAGTGCCCTAGGTAGGGACTGCTGCTCTCTTCTCCATCCTAGTCCTTTTTCTCAAGGACTGAGCTTGGCTGCTGCCCCGTTTTCCAGGGCCACGGGTGGCCTATGACATACAGAACCTGGCCACTGACAGCCTGTGGACACTCAATAGACATGGCAAGTTCACGGCAAGGAGCATGTTATTCCTCATCTTTTTATCTGCTCTGTGCTTCTCTTCCTGGAACAGCCCTTCACACACACAGGCTCGCGTGCACACACACACACACACACACACACACACACACACACACACACACACACACACGGACTCCACTCATTACATCAGGAACACTGAACAAAGACCTCTGGGAGTCCCGAGCTGGTCTCTGGGAACAGTTTTAACGTCTGCCCACAGGCTACCCAGTGCTGTGACGGAGGTGGTCCTTTGGCACTCAGCTCTTTTCCCAGGCTCCTTTGTTCACGGAATCCCCTCATCCCTCCAGTCACTGACCTGGCCTACTCCCACCACTCTCCAAGTCTGCTTAGGAGCTCAGGTTGTGTGCACCCTGTCTCCACACATCCAGGACCCCCCTGAGGAAACTCCCTTCCCACAGCCAGCTTTTCCCTCAGTTCCCTGGTCCATTTGTAGTCTCCTTGAGGTCCCCTGCTTCTCCCATCGCCTTCAGAGGACTTCCACCCCAGCCTCTGCTGTCTGCCCCTGGCCCCTGAGCCCCCACCCTACCCCCTTCATTGGCTAGCCGGAATCTGGGCAATGGTGGCTCCTGGAGGGAGTGTGGCTTTTCTTTCCTGGGTTTGGTCAGCTCTTCCAAGCACAGAGGACAGGAGGGAGGGGGGCCTTCTTGGGCCAGTGTCTGGGGACTCCTCCACACAGTAGCTTATGAGACTCGGGGCTTATTTAGGCTGGCCAAGGCCCGCCACAGTGGAGCCCATGGGTCAAATGAGTTGCAACCTCGACTTTGTTTAGTCCTTCATCTTCTATGGAAAAGCGGGACAGACTTGTTTATAGATGGTGAGAACAGCCAGAAAAACACTTTGAGAAGGAAATATGCCAAAATATATACAGTAGAGCAAAGTGATGGAAAAAATTGTGATAAAATATACACAATAAGTTTACCATCTTAACCATTTAAATGGTTTAAATGGTTCAGGATTGTGATGGTTCATTTTCATTGTCAATTTGGCTGGATTTGGAAGCATCTAGGAGACACACTTCTGGGCCTCTCTGTCTAGGGGTGTTCTAGAGTCTAACTGGAGAGGAACGACCCACTCTGAACGTGGGCAGCACCTCCCATGGGCAGGGATACTGGACTGAATGAGAAGAGGAAAGGGAGAAGGAAAGCCAGCTGAGCCTAAGGTTTCCATGGCTGCACACTCCAGCCACCACGAACTCTGCCATCCCCACCTCAGGGGGCTCCACCCCTTAAACCATTTCCTTACATTGCTTCTAACAGCTATTTGGTCACAGTACTAGTAACTAGTAACTAGTACTAGTATTATTAAGGATAATAATTGCACAGCCAACCTCTAGAGCTTTTCATCTCGAAAAACAGAAATTCTTTACTCATTAAGCAAGTTCCTATTCCTCCTTCCCTACAGGTCCTGGTGAAAGTGTTCTCAAAAATGTATGCATGTGGGGTTGGGGATTTAGCTCAGGCAAGCACAAGGCCCTGGGTTCGGTCCTCAGCTCTGAAAAGAAAAAGAAAAAAAAAATGTATGCATGTGCTGGGTGTGGTGGCACACAGCTTTAATCCCAGCACTCAGGAGGCAGAGGCAGGTGGATCTCTGTGAGTTCAAGGCCAGCCCGGGCTACAGAGTAAGTTCCAGTACATCGAGAGCTACACAGAGAAACACTGTCTTGAACAAAACAAACAAACAAACAAAAGGTATGCTTGGTGTGTGTGTGTGTGTGTGTGTGTGTGTGTGTGTGTGTGTGTGCAGGTGAATGCATATGTGTGTATGTCTGTGTGTGGGATGGATACGTGCACAGGTGTGTGTGCGTGTGTGCGCGCGCGCCTTCATGCATGCACATGTATGATCTCTGTGCCTGTGCATGTGTGTTTGTAAAAGCTGGAGGACAGTCTCAAATGCCACCTATCACAGGTGACTGACACCAGGCATCGTCCTATAGGTTCTGAGGGTTGAATCGGATCCTCATGCTCACAAGGTGAGAGCCTCACGGACTGAGCCACCCGTCTAGCCCCGCCCCCACTCCATCTTCCACATCCGCTTGTTTGCATTTCCACATTTTCTACAGTGAGTGTTTATTATTTATAAACTACAACTGCGATGGTTTGGATATTACAGCCCCCCAGAAAGGCTCGCGTGTTGAAGGCTCGGTCCCCAGTGCAGCTATGTTTGGAAATGGAGTTTTGAGGAAGTGATTGGGTCATACGTGCTATTGATGGATTTATAATTTCAAGGTGTTACTGGAGGGTGATGGAAACTTCTAGAGGTAAAGCTAAGGAAGCAGGTTACTGGGAGTATGCCCTGGGAGAAAAAAGGTAACGTATTTTTTTCTGCAGCATTTTGCTGCTTTCTGCTACACGAGGTAAGAAACTCAGCCTCATCATGCCCTCCTCTCTCACTACAGACAGAAATCATGGAGCCAGCTGACCATAGACTGAAACCCTGAGCCAAAGGCATCGTATTTGCTTATTTGGTTTTTCAGTGGGGGGGGGGTCTCATCATGTAGCCCAGCTAGCTTCAAACTCATGATTTTCCTGTCATCACTTTCAAGGTGCTGAGATTAAAGCTGTGTGTCACCATGTCCAGCTTCCTGTCAGGTATTGTCACAGTGATGTAAAACTGACTTATGAACAGCCCTGTACCACCTCCTTCACTGGGCAGACTGGGAACCTAGGACACCAGTTGGCAGGTTGTCTACAGGTCACTGTGCAGCCCCTAGCTGTGGACACCAAGACTCTGAGGACAAGACCCAGCAACTTGCAACAGGACACGTTTCATCCATTAACGGAGTCCTGAGCACCAGGTTGTCCCTGGAATCAGAATGGCATGAAATTTCAAGTATTGTCCCTGACCACCCAGGCCCCTTAACAGAACTGTATGTCCTCATCTGAATTTTGATGCTGTGATAAAACACTGACCAAAGCCAACTTGGGGAGGAAAGGGTTTATTTCAGCTTACTGTCCATCACCAAGGGAAACCAAGGCAGGAACCTGGAGGCAGGAACTGGAGCTGAAGCCATGGGGAACTGGGCTCACTGGCTTGCTCCCCCATAGCTTGCTCAGCCTGTTTTCTCAGACAACCCAGGACCACCTGCCTAGGAGCGGCACCACCCACAGTGGGCAGGGCCCTGCCACACCAGTCATTAGTCATGGATCCCACAGACCAGTCTGATGGATGTAATTCCTCAACTGATGTTCCCCTCCCCAGCCGACTCTAGTTTGTGTTAAGTTGACAAGGACACACTGCCGCTGCATGGCCTCCTCTGGTCCTTGGTGAGCCTGTTTCTTCCTCCAGAGATCCCCTGGCTGACAGGGTGCTTTGCTCATCTGCGGCTGCCAGGTCGGCCTGTCTGCAGGTGAGGAAGGCCACTGCTCACAGGTTGGCCCTGCCCTGGACGGCTTGGAGCCGCGGCATGTGAGGGTCGGAGGGAAAGCGGGGTCCGGGAGTGATACAGATAATGTGAAGCCGCCAGTGGTTGGTTTTTGTGCACACAGATGAGAACACAGCACCAAAGGGCGACACTGGCGTCTCAGCACACCGTTTTCACTTTGCAAACAAGGAACCAGAGCCTAGGAAGGCGGGATGATTCGCTTGATGCCACAAAGCCACAAGTTGGTGATAACGGTGGAGATTAGATCCAGGTCCCCGGGGTCCCTGGGAACCTCTGCCACCTGGCCGCTCCATCAGGCTCAGATTTCAGTGCAGCATGAGAAGCCAGGAAGGGTCGTGGTGAGAAGATGGCCCCAAGTGTGTGTAGCACACGAGCTGGAGGGAAGGGTGGGTGAGAGCCTGTGGCAGTCCAGAAGTCACCGGAACGACAGCTAGGCCCCAGTGGAGACACCTATGAACTAGAGAGGAAGGGGGGATCCCAGAGAGACAATTGCCGAGGTCTAGGTGACTGTGATTGTTCTGTGGGAGAGAATTAGCTGGGGGTCTGGGGTCTGGATATACAGAGGTGCCTGGCTCATTGTGGATCTTTTTTTAAGTTGGAATTTTTGTTTTTTGTTTTTGAGTGTGTGCTATGTACATGTGGGGCCTTCAGACGCCAAAAGAGAGTATCAGCTGACCTAGAGCTGCAGTTACAGGTGGTTGTGAGCTGCCATGTGGGTGCTGGGACCTGAACTCAGGTCCTCTGGAAGCAGCAAGCTTTAACTGCTGAGTCAGCTTGCCTGGACCTCAACGGGAGTCTTTGACAATCGGGGTTCAGTCCTCTTTTTCTTGCTGTTTCCCTCAACACTCAAATATGTGGGCAGGGCGGGAGTCACTGGGGTGCTGGTCTGACTTTCCAAGCTCACCCCAATAGCCCCAGACTGTCTGGGGCCCTCTGGCCTAGGGGGTTAGCCTCCTTTGGGATTTTTTACTCAGGAGAGATCTGTTTCTTGCTGAAATCCTGGATCCCCATTCCGGGAACCCAAGTCATACAGGGTGCTGCCTGTGGTCAGTCTGCTGAGGTTATGGGAGCCATGACCGCGTCGTTGGCGGCGACGGCATTGGGTTCCCAGGCCTAGGGCTTGGCGGAAGGTCTCCCGGAAGCGACTGGACATGAGGCTGTAGAGGACTGGGTTGGCTGCGGAGCCGAGGTAGAAGAAGACACCAGATACAACGTGCACACACTGGAAGGCCAGGAGCAGGCCCTCGGTCCAGCGGGACACCAGGCTCCACATGAGGCGGTCTGCGTGGAACGGAGCCCAGCAGACGCCAAACACCACGACCAGCGCAACTGCAAGAACAGAGAAGAGAGGCCTGCCTTGGTCCGCGTCCGTCGTGCCGAGCAGTTGGCCGCTCCAGCTCCCTGCCCTCCCATCCTTGAAAAGTGGACCGCAGAGCCCGGCGGTGGTGGCGCACGCCTTTAACCCCCGCGCTCGGGAGGCAGAGGCAGGTGGATCTCTGAACTCAAGGCCAGCCTGGTCACACAGCAAGTTCCAGGACGGCCAGGATTACACAGAGAAATCCTGTCTCGAAAAGCCAGAAATAAAAAAAGAGGTCTGGGCCACAACCCATAGAACCATAGAGGCTATATATATATAGCATGGAGGTCCGTAGGACGACTGTGGCATATAATAAATTTCAGTTTTACTCAATTATTGAAAAAAAAAATAGCCAAATGAATGGAAACACATGAACTATGAACCAAAGACTGAGGGGCTCCCAGCTGGATCAGGCCCTCTGAATAGGTGAGACAGTTGATTGGCTTGATCAGTTTGGGAGGCATTTAGGCAGTGGGACCAAGTCCTGTGCTCATTCCATGAGTTGGCTGTTTGAAACCAGGAACTTATGCAGAGACACTTGGCTCAGTCTGGGAGGAAGGGACTGGACCTCCCTGGACTGAGTCTACCAAGTCGATCACAGTCCTCGGGGGAGGACTTGTCCTGGAGGAGATGGGAATGGAGGGTGGGCTGGGGGTAAGGGGAGGGCGTGGGAGGGGGGAGAATAGGGGAACCCATGGCTGATATGTAGAACTGAATGGTATTGTAAAATAAAAAATATATATCACAAAAAAAAAAAAAAAAAAAAAAGAGGTCTGGGAAGAAGCGCAGAGGACCCAAGACCGGCTTCCAAAAAGCCGGAAGCTCCACACCTTCCCCAGACCCACGGAGGCTCAGCTCCTTCCTTAACAATGACACTTACATAGCATCTTGGTCACCTGTCTCCGTCCCCTATCTCGAAGTTGAGGCTTTCTGCTGCAGGTCTTCCGGGCCGTTGCGCTTTTCCTGCCTTTGACCTCGGCTTGGAGCAGCATCCTTTCCCGGTGCAGGCGCAGCCCAATGAGCAGGTACAGCACACTGATGACAACCATGGGCAGGCAGAAGAAGAGCAGTGTGGTGGTCTGTATCACCAAGTTGTAGAAGACTCGGGGACGCACCAAAGTGCACACAGCTGAGTCGGGCACCAGCCCCCGACAGGGCACGTACAGCTGCTTGAGGCCGTGCAGGCTGGTGTTCGGCAGAGAGAAAAGCACTGCGAGGACCCAGATGGCCCCCAGCATGCGGCGCACGTGGGCCCGCGTCATCACAGACTTGGCTTGGAGTGGATGCACCACGGCCACGTAGCGCTCCACACTCAGGGCTGTGACATTGAGCACGGAAGCTAGACAGACGGTCTCGAAGAGCAGTATCCGGAAGTAGCAGCCACTGGCCCCCAGCTGGAACGGGTAATTGTGCCGCATCTCGTACAGCTCCAGGGGCAGGCCCACCAGGAGCACCAGCAAATCAGACACAGCAAGGCTGAGGAGGTAGAAGTTGGTGGGCGTTTTCATGGCCTTGTGGTGCAGGATGACGGTGCAGGTCAGCCCGTTGCCCACAGTGCCCACCACAAAGATCAGCAGGTACATGGCACAGACGGGCACAAACAGCTCTAACTGCTGTGGGCCCAGGTACTTCAACCTCAGGGCTTCGTCAGTCAGGTTCAGGTCCTCGGGGTCAAAGCTTCCATTGACCACGCTGCCATTGCAGACCATGGGGCTCCCTGAACCACCTGAGGACAGCTCTCCAGGAAAGACGGAACAATTGGGGCAGGGAGGAGTCTGTGGAACAGAGCGGAAAGATGCCCATTTAAGTAATCCCAGCTCTGTCCTAAATCATCACCCTGAAGGTGCCACCTGAAGAGGACAGGCTGAGAGTCACGTGACTCTGAGAGAGAAAAACACCTGTCACCTGCTGTAAAGTGCATTACAACCACAGAGTACTAAAAGTGAGAACCTTAAAAATCATAAAACAGGGCTGGGCAGTGGTGGCGCACGCCTTTAGTTCCAGCACTCGGGAGGCAGAGCCAGGTGGATCTCTGTGAGTTTGAGGCCAGCCTGGTCTACAGAGCGAGATCCAGGACAGACACCAAAACTACACAGAGAAACCCTGTCTTGGAAACCAAAACAAAAAAAATAATTAAATAAATTAATAAAATTGGGGCCAGTGAGATGGCTTAGCAGATAAACCAGCTTGCCACCAAGCCTGATGAGCTGTGTCCATCCCTGGGAACTACATGGTAGAAAGACCAACTCCAAGTTATCCACTAACTCTACACACACACACACACACACACACACACACACACACACACACAAATGTAATAATTTTTAAATGATGATTGGCCCTTTACTTGGAAAGCCATGATCTTCTGAAACCTTTGAATAAATGACAGGTTCTTCCAAGAACAGGCTTGGCCATCCCTTTGGGTGGCTCCCTTTCAAGAAGGACTTCAGGAGAGCCACTCAAGGTGGACATCAGAAGAATGGGCACAACTGCAATATTGCTTGAAGAGCCAGGGCTCTGAAGCCACTGCCAGGGCAGACCTGACCTCCCCAGCTCCAGGCGGAAGGTCCAGGCGTTTAATCCACAAGACGCTTTGACCAAGGGCAGATCAGACACACAGAAAGCTGTGGTGACCTTGGTGTGCAGAGAAAGGTACCGTAGGGGTCAAGTGAAGGAATAAAAAGACTAAAACTGAACTTCGACCCAACGTCGGCTCTGTCTTCTGTCGTCAGTGCGAACACCTGACATCTTGGCACCTACTCTACCTGGGGTTCTCAATGCTTGGGACTCTCGCCGAGAGAGGATCTGGGAATGGGGCAGGTGACAGCCCAGGTTCAAGAAAGGTGCCTCGTGACTAGAGGAAGGGTCACCGGCGGCAGCCAACAGCGCTGACAGTAATCAGAAAAACGACAGCACTAACCCGGTCGGCTGAGTGGTCTCCCCCACAACTCCCAAGTGCCCCACGGAGTGTTCCCACCCTGGGAGCCGCGCCTGTCGGACCACAGCACCCGGAACGGGGCCCGCACCCCCTCACCTACCATGCCTTCTGCCCCAGAGGTCCTGCTGCGCCCTGGCTCCCACGGACAGACAGACAGACAGATGCTGAGCTGCAGGCGACTTGACAGCGGCCGCCCTCCTCGCCGACCCGGTGGCTCTGCCTGTTGTTTGCAAGATCGCCACTAGGGGGCAATGCTGACCCCGCAGCTCCGTGTACTTAGACCCACTCACCACGGACTCTACCTGCATCCAAACTATAACAGCGCTTCCTCTCAACCCGAAGCCAAGAACGTCTTCCTTTCCCGGAGCCTTCACAACAATCCCATTTCACAGGTGAGAAAAATGAGCCTGAGAAAGGAAGCCCTTGGGACCTGGGTCTGACATGCTGTCCCCTCCAACTTGCAGTGTGCTAGCTTTAACATTTGTTTAGTGACCCCTTAATTCCCCCTCCCACTTTCAGACACACCTCCATACACACTTCTTCAGCTCCTGAAAGTCAGTAATCCAGATAATCTCGTCCCTGTGACACTCTTACACTCAGTGGATATCAATCTCCGAAATCCACAGTCTCATTAGGGGCCTCCAGTCCCGGTGCCCAGGCACTGGTCTCCTCCAAGGAAATCTCCCTCTCTTCTCCCAGCACCTCCTCCTACACCAGTCCTTTTCCTAAGCCTCGCCGGAACCCACTTCTTCACCCAAAAGAACACAGTCTGGTCAGACCCTCAGCCCCCATCTGCATTTCTGTCTCCAACGCTCCCCTTACCCCGCCCCTCAAGGCCTGGCTTCTTGAGAACTCCATTTGTAAACAGTCCTGGCATAGAGAGATTGTGGGAAACTCTGGGGCACTTGTTCCTCGGAGTCCTAGGAGGAAGAATTTTGAAAGCTTTCTACTCAGCTGCAGACGGACCAATCAGGACTAAGGACTTCAGAGAAAGGCTGTAACGGTGACAGATGAGCGACAAGGCTCAGCACTGCTCAGAAGCAGGTCACCCTGGCCCCACAGGGTGTGGGGACACTTCTGACTCTGCTCCCATCTCTAGGACACAAACACACATAGAGCACACACACCCCACACACAACACATTGCACACACATTAGCCCCCTGTAGACCTTTTGAAAATGTTCAGAACCCAGGAAGGATGGGGAATGTCATGGTCCCGGCCTGGCAGAAGACAGATGGCTCCTGCCAATCAACTCCTGGCTGTCTCATGTACTCACATCCACAGCCATCCTGCTCCAGGGCAGCCCTGGAAAGGAGGGCCCTCAGTTTCCCCGTTAGCGTGATTGGAGCCCCACTCATGCGCTGTCCAGAGAGCCTTGGTCTGGGTCTGAACTTGAGAATATATACCCATCAGAACCAGTGGCACCTGCTCCTCCTGCTCTCTGCAGACAGCCTCCCTGGATTGTGTGGCTGTGTATATCCATTTCCTGGGCTTGGTGGTTGATTGGCAGCCGGCTAGACCAGGCCCAGATCTACAGGAGAGCACTCATACCAAGTCCTGATGCATGGGCGGGCTCCTGGAGCTAAAGTGAGTGCATAGGTCATACCCTTCCGCTTCCCCCTGAGACCCACAGGGCCGGCTTCCTCAGCTCAGGTCCAAGTAGAACCTGCCTCCTCAGCTTCAGGCTGACCAGCGAGCTGATACTCCTGCCCTGCCACTAAAGGAAGGAAAGTGAGCTTGGGGAAACTGAGGAACAGAACGGGAGGGAATATCTGCTCTGCTCAGAAGCTTCAACTGTCTGGTGTCGGGGAGCAAACGCAGGACTGGAGGCTGCAGGGACAGGACGCAGCCATGACACCTCCCTAGTCGTCTCTCTCGGTCTGGCTCCACCCAGCTAGGCCTGCACCAGTCCAGAGCCGAGAGAGAACAGGGGGTGCTGAGCCAAGTCAGGACTGGGGACCCCCCCAGGGAGATGCATGCCTAGCGCAGAGACAGCCATAGTTCTGGAGCCCCAGGTCTGGCTGCACTCACAGAAGCCCACCCCCTCCCCGGAAGAGGGCGAAGGAAGGTTGCACACGGTGATGCAGACTTTGAAGTCCAGGGGACCCGGAGGGAGTCCTCGTTCCCACACCACCCTGGCTGTGCGGTCTCAGTTAAATCCCTTCCCACTCCAGGCCCAACTTTCCAGTTGATAAAACAGCAAAACCGGAATGTCTCTTAGGCACACGGTGAGACCTGAGCAGGACCACGGGTTAGAGCACTTGCAGGGGACGCTGGAGAGATGGCTCAGTGGTTAGAGCACTTGTTGGTCTTGCAAAGGACCCAGGTTCAGTTCCCATCACCCACGTGGTGGCTTACAACCACCTGTAATTCCAGTTCTAAGGTATCAGATGCCCTCTTCTGTCCTCCTCAAGCACCAGGCACACACGTGGTGCACACACACACACACACACACACACACACACACGAAGGCAAAACACTCATAGACATAAAATAAATAAATCCAAGTATTTTTTATTTATATTGGTGTTTTGCCTGAACATATGTCTGGGTGAGGGTGTTGGGTCCCCTGGAACAGGAGTTATAGACAGCTGTGAGCCATGGGTGCTGGGAATTGAACCCGGGTCCTCTTAACTGCTGAGCCATCTCTCCAGCCCCTAAATCTTAAAGTTTTTTAGAATCACTTTTAAGGTTGAATACTTGAGAAACAGTGAACTGCACAGAATTCCCAGAAGGTTCTAGAAGGCTTCAGGGATTCATGGCTTTTTGGGAGCTGCATGGAGTAGGATCTAGAAGGGCAAAGTCTCCAGATGGGGGCAGAAAGGAAAACCCCAAAGTGAAGACTCTGTAGCTGCATGGTAGGCCCCTCCAGCTGGGGACACCTCTGGGAGACCTCTGCCTGTCCTGGGAATGGAGACACTGGGACTACTTGGCCACACGAGGACCTTGAAGTTTATATCTAAACTGTACCTGTGCCCCCCACCACCCCTTTAATCCCAGCACTCAGGAGGCAGAGGCAGGTAGGTCTCTAAGTTCCAGGCCATCATGGTCTACAAAACAGAGTTCCAGAACAGCCATGGTTACATAGAGAAACCCTATCTCAGAAAAACTCAATGAATAAATAAAACTGCCACAAAAACAAACACTGTACCCCTCCAGAGCTGGAGGGATAGGGAATAAGCCCCTTTCCTCTCTTGAGGCTCAGTATGTACACCAGGCCCAACCCCATTGCAGTGGGAGGATATTTGAGATCTCACACTGGAGCAAGCAGAAGGATTTCTGTAGTCCTGGGACTGTATGGGTATAGGGTCAGCTCTGACTGGGTCCCCACAAGGCTCTCCTGGCACCATCCAGGGCAGTATGGGCCACCCTCAAGTCCACCGAGACTTTCCAGGCAGCAGACCTCATGCATGCGCATCCTGGAAGCCCCTTTTGGGATCTTCACATGCATGAGTTCTCAAAGTTACAATCCAGGTGAGATTTTGGGACAAAATCCCACTCCCACCCCCTGACCAGGCTTCAGTATCTTGTTTGTCCACGGGGGATTTGCTGTGTCTGGCTTAGGGTTTTATTTTCTCTTTTAACTTTTTATGTTACACCAAGATAAAAATCACATCCTGCCTCTGTACTCGTCAGGTGTGGTACACGGTGTGGGGCCCCTGGCCTTCTGGAGTGCAGGAAAGCAGTTGTCCTTCCTACCTGATGGGATCCTACCTCCAGACATCAGACAGCCCAGGGCCAGACAGTCAAGAAAAACTACAGCCGTCCTTGCTGCCTGGGGACCCAAGGTGTCATCAAAGACCGGAAGTCGGAGAGTGGTAGATAGCTACAATGGCGGCATCATGGACAGAATGAAGGAAGGGAGAAGTGTGGAGGGAGAGACAGATGGGGGGTGAGAAAAGAGGAGAGGAGAATTCTGTGTGCATCTTTGCCCCCCTTTCCCTAGAACTGCCCTGTCTGAATGCTGTTTCTAGCTCCTCTTCCATGGGCTAGCCTGGTGCTTTCTTGCTTGGCTCAGAGGCAGCTCCTGTGTGGGGACAAGCCAGACCCACTCAGAACCTTTCCACGGAGCTGAGGTAGGAGGTAAATTTTCTTAGGAACATTCACTAATTTCTTTTAAGCAGGGACTTGCTATATGATCCAGGCTGACCTTGAACACCTGGTCCTCCTGCCTAAGCCTCATAGTGCGGGGATGACCGGTGTCCACCACCACAGCTTATTTTTTTCTCATATGTATGGGTGCTTTGCCTGCGTGTGTGTACGACGTGTGTGAAGTCCCCAGGGAGGTCAGGAGAGGGCATCAGATTCTCTGGAACTGGAGTTCGAGCAGCTAGCTGCAAGCCGCCATATGGATGCTGGGACCTGAACCCAGGTCCTGAGTTCCCTGGCTGGAGCTTGGCATCTTCCAATGGCCTCATCCTGCAGTCTTGGCTCTAAGAGGCTATGAGATAAGTTTTAGCTTCTTTCATTTTCACAGGCCGCTTAGACTTCCTGTGCCTCAGTTTTCTCAAATAAAAAGTTGGGTGACAACAGGCTCTGCCTCTGGGTTGGTCAGGAGGAGCGACCAACATAGACCCACCATTTCCTATCTGGTTTTCAGATAAATGTGAGCACATATCTCAAAATCTTGGTACATTTTCTGAACACAAAGGAAGTGTTTATTGGGGCGTTTTTTTATTTGTTGTTTTTCCGTTTTGTTTTATTTAGGCAGGGTCTCACTGTGTAGCCTTGGCTGGCCTGGAGCTTGCTATGTAGACCAGGTTGGCTTGAAATCACAGAGATCTGCCTGCCTCCCAAGTGCTGAGATTAAAGGCATGCGCCATCATGCCTGGCAGGAAGTGAGTTTTAGTATTTTTCTTCCAAGGCAAGAAAAGAACCCAGAGGTTTCCCTTTTCATTCCATGAGAAGAGTGATGTGGAAAGAGACTATGAAGAACACAGAGACAGAGGACATCACCATCTACACGTAGGCCAAAGGCTGCTTTTGGCTTTCTCCGTGATGTCTTCATAGGAAATTCTCAAGTGTGTTTATTTGGAGGCGCCATAAACAAAGAAGGGACCCATGGGCCGCTTTAACGGGCCTTTGTTAGGTCAGAAGGATTCTCAGTCAGACCCATTCTCCTCCCTCCCAGCCTGGCCTCTCAGGGCCCAAGACCCCAGGGGCACTCCAGCTTCTACCTTCTACCTGTTCCAGATGCCACCCATCGCCTGAGCAGGAGGAGGGTCTTCCCCAGCGAGGCTGGTTTTTAGTGGGTGTGTTTGTGTGTTTGTTTGTTCTCGTCAGGGGCCAGTGAGACGGCTTGGCTGGTAAAGATCCGTGCAGCGCAAACCTCCCAACCTGAGTCGGGTCGTTGGAAGGTGGAAGGGGAGAACCCCCAAAAGCTGTTCTCTGACTTCTGTTAGAACGAGCTAGGCCGGATCCCACCATCCGAGTCGGCCATGTCCAGTGCCCCCCTCCCCAGCTCTCTCTGGGGCAGGGAGTTTAGAGGCTTCCTGTGCCTCGGCCAACAGCAGTGCCTTCAGCCCAGATTCTGTGGTACCTGGCTCCTCCAGGTTCTTGGACACTTAGGCGGTGCTGAACTGAAGCACACGATGTGAAACTTCCCACCATCGCTAACAGGCGGGAAAATGTCAGCTCTCTCCTTTGTTTGGGGGTTTGGTCAGGACGCCCCTCAGGGAGGATTTGGGGAGGCTCCTCCGGCCTCCCCCCAACCAATGATCCCTCTCACGACAGCTGTTGTCCCCCCACGCACACACACATGCACATTCTTAGTGTCTGTCTCTCTCATGCGGGGTTCTGAGCATCTCAGCGTAGATCTTCTTGCATAGGACATAACTTTAACCCACCGAGATATCTTCCCAGCCCTTTATTCCCACTTAATTTTTTTGTTTTGTTTCATTTTTAAGGTTTATTTCTATTTTATGTGTATAGGTGTTTTGCCTGGTGTGTGTCTGTACACCACGTGAGTGTGGTGCCCAAGGAGTCCAGAAGAGGGAGTCAGATCCCCGGGAACAGGAGTTACAGACAATTGTGAGCTGTCGTAATGGGTTTTGGGAACTGAACCCCAGTCCTCGGGAAGAGCAGCGGGTGCTCTTAACCGCTGGGTCAACTCTCCCACTATTGGTTCGTTTAATGAGGTGCCTGTCCAGACTGTTTTGTTTTTTTGAGACAGGGTCTCACTATGTCGCCTTAGCTGGCCTGGAACTCACTATAAAAACCAGGCTGGCCTCATCACGATCCTCCTGCCTCTGCTTCCCGAGTGCTGGGATTAAAGGCGTGCGCCACATGCCCAACCCTCTCTCCGGGCTTTAAAGCAAAGCCTCTCTTTCCCTTCAAGGCCTTACCATGCTTAGATGCTCCAAATAGTGTATTGTTCCTGTCGAATGCTCTCCTCCCACTTCTAGGCCCAACCACGGCCGTGGAGCCCGGCCATTCTAACCAACCTAACTTCTGAAGGGCAGTATGAATTGTGTGTCAGCTTTCTTCCAGACCAACCACTGCCGATCTTGTTACCATCATAACAAGCTCTACACATGTGCCATGGCATGTATGCTCCCACATTACACAGACACACAGATACACACACACACACACACACACACACACACACACACACACACACACACGGCATGTCAAGAGTCAGTATTTGTTCCTCCTGTAATACGTATGTGGATATGGTTTGGGACCAGCCTCACTGTGTAGTTCACTGGCCTGGAACTCACTATCCCCCTCTCTCAGCCTCCCCACCACTGAGGGGATTGATTACTGTCTTCCACTACAGGAATGAAAGTTCCTGGGGGAGGTGGGGACCACTCCACCTTACCTGAGCTTTCTGCCCTGCAGAGTAACTAATGAGAACATCAGTGCTCAGAGGACGACGGAATGTGGCAAGTCTGGAGCCTCATCATTTCAGATGCCTCTTAATAGCCACTTAGTGCCTTCCCCTGTCTGCCACCCAAGGCTTTTGTGACCATTAGGTGGATCCTTTGGAATGTACAGACAGTCCAACCAAACGGCTTAGAGTGCCATCAGACAGCCTGAGAGGGCTGCGGCTGAGATTCCCTGGCCTTTCGGTGACTCAGCCACTTGATGTTTCAAACACTGTATGTGGAAAATGTCTTGATTTATGATTCTTAGTTCTATTATATAAAAACTTTGTGAAGTTGTTACCAGATTGGAACATAGATTGGGGTGACCTGGATTTGTGTTTCTGGGCCATGGCCACTCGTATTTGACTCCAGAATAAACTATTTCTTATTCCCTTTGAGGTGAGAATCATGAGGTTTTGTTTGTTTGTTTTGAAGGTTTATTTTATGTTTAATTATGTGTCTGTGTCTACGTGAGTATCTGCCAAGTATGTGCTGGTACCCATTAGGGCCTGAAAGGGGTTCTGGATTGTTTTAAAATATGCCTTCCCAGTAAGAAATCACTCCAAGTACCCAGATTAATAAAGGGAAACTTCTTTAATAATAGCACATGACCAGTTCTGGGTGATGCACAAAAGGGAAGCAGCCTTGAACAGAAATCCCCCAGTGTATACAGCTTCACTGGCCCCTTACACTTGGGGTAATTAAACATGTTTTATAGGAACAGAAATCCAAAGTTTGGTTGTTTTGGACAAATGGGGAGATTTACAGCATAAAACACTGTCACAGTCATCCCAAGACAGATTGGGGGGGGGGTCTTTTCTGGAGCAGCTGTGACCAGGGTCATCTTGCCTGCCTGGCAGAATTATGCTCTTCCTGTTAAGAGGCACATAGTTTGCCGGGCGGTGGTGGCGCACGCCTTTAATCCCAGCACTTGGGAGGCAGAGCCAGGCGGATCTCTGTGAGTTCGAGGCCAGCCTGGTCTCCAAAGCGAGATCCAGGAAAGGCGCAAAGCTACACAGAGAAACCCTGTCTCGAAAAACAACAAAAAAAAAAGAGGCACGTGGTTTAATCAATGGCCGTCAGTCATGCTCACCTTGTCTAAACTGCCTGCCTGGCAGAGGCACACTCCTTTAGCTCAATTTTATTTATTTCATTTGTTTTTTTCAAGACAGGGTTTCTCTGTGTAGCTCTGGAACCTGTCCTTGAACTCACTCTGTAGCCCAGGCTGGCCTCAAACTCACAAAGATCCACCTGTCTCTGCCTCCCGAGTGCTGGATTCAAAGGCATGCATCACCATCGCTGGACCCTCAATTTTACTTTTACGTAACTTAATATTTTCTAAGGAAGTTTACTAGTAAGTCCAGCTGGGCAGCAGTGGTGCACACCTTTAATCCCAGTACTTGGGAGGCAGAGGCAGGCAGATCTCTATGAGTTCGAGGCCAGCCTGGTCTACAGAGCAAGATAGATCCAGGACAGGCACCAAAACTACACAGAGAAACCCTGTCTTGGAAAAAAAAATTACTAGTAAATCCTTTGTAACATCAATTTATTACTTTCATGTCCTCCTTCAGGGGTCCCCAGAGCTGGAGTTATAAACAGCTGTGAATTGCCATCCCCAAGCGCTGGGAACTGAACTCAGGTCCTCTCAGAAGGATGGCAAGCACTCTCAAGACTGAGCCGCCTCTCCCACCAGGGAACTGTGTTTCTCTGTGGACATCCGCCACACCAGGCTTACTGCTTCTCGCCTGTCTCAGGCCACGGCCTTTCTGGATCTCACCACTAGACAAGTTCAAGCCTGATAAACTAAGGCACACAGATCACCTACCTCACCACAACCTCCTCAAGGTCACACTTGAGGTCCCTAGGCCCAGGGTGAGGAGCGAGGGGCCCACAACAGTCCGCATCCTCACTGCTCTCCTCCTCTCCACCTGGCATCCCTGCTCCATGGTGACCACCCCAAGGCTGGCACTCGCCTGAAGGACAAGGAGCATTAGTCCAGGTTGAGAACTGGCTCCTATTTAGTCCTGGCCACACTCCTGAGTGACCTGGAAGGGCAGAACACAGAACACATCTGACCTCAAAACACTCTGAGTCCCCTCTCTGCCCCCCTGGCCTCTGAGAACCACAGGATTCCTCCCAGGCCTCATTCCTCTCCCTCACACAGCAGGCACGGCCATCCTGTTCAGCGGAAAGGAGGCCCCTGGGCACACGTGGGCCTTTTAACGAGAAACGAATCACAGAAACCCTGAGTAAGTACACATACAAACAGCCTTTTGTCCCAAGCCATCTGAGGGCCAGCGGCTGGCCTGAGGCCCAGGCTACCTGAGCACTTGAGCGTATGTTGTCTGCAAACAGGGTACTTCCTCCATGGAGCTGACACAGCCATCAGTATCAGGACTGTTCTGAGGAACCATCTAACCACAGACCCCTCTAGTTCCGCCATTTGAGCCAATCTGAAGCGAGCCTTTGATCTGCCCTCATCTCTTGTCACTGTGAAATTTGTTAAAAACATTTCTTTAGAATTATGGGTGGTGTGTGTGTGTGTGTGTGTGTGTAGGAGCCTGAGGAGACTTGAAGATGGCATTGGATCCCTTGGAGCTGGAGTTGCAGGCCATGTGGGCTACCTGAAACAGTGCTGGGAACGGACCCTGGGTCCTCTGCTCCTAACCACTGAGCCATCCTCCAGCCCCCACCCTCTTCCCTTCTTTCCTTCCCTGCATTGTTCCACCCCAGTTGCTGTGGTTGGGGGGAGGAGGTTCAAGATGCAAGATACCATCATGTCAGCACCACTTCGTAACCTCCATTTATAATTTGTTTTGTACAGGGTTTCACCATGTAGCCCAGGCTGGCCTTTAACTCATAGCTCTCCTGCCTCAGCCTCCCAGGGGCTGTGATTCCTGGCATGCTGTTATCTTGGTGAATCAACTGTTGATATGATGTTGGTAAATGGTGGTTCCAAACCCACTGTCCCCTCACTTGCTAACTGACGCTGACAATTGTGAGGATGAAATGCTGTAATCCAGCCTCTGCTTAGGCCCTCACACAGACTGGAAGGCACCCAGGGAGAAGCCTGGCTGCTGCGTCTTGTCGTGAACTTCCCTACCTATAAGAATAGATTTCCAGCCCGGTAGTGGTGGTGCACGCCTTTAATCCCAGCACTCAGGAGGCAGAGGCAGGCAGATCTCTGTGGGTTCGAGGCCAGCCTAGTCTACAGATCGAGATCCAGGAAGGCACCAAAGCTACACAGAGAAACCCTGTCTCGGGGGAAAAAAATAGATTTCCACTATTACCAAGTGGGTTCTGCTTCTCTTCGAGACCCCCATCATGCTGTCTGTCTCTGGTGGGGGCGCTCCTGGGAGCCCCAGCCCATGTTATTGCCTCTCTGTCTGCCCACCCATGGTGTTCGTAAGTCTTCAATTAACTTCTTACTCCCCACAGCCCATCTCAGTGTCCTCTTGAACCCCTGGCCCCACCCGAAACCTAACGGCGATAAGGAAAACCTTTCTCTTATCACTGTTTATAGTTATGTGAACTAAGATCGCGTACTCCATTTAACACACACTGACTAACTGATGTAACTGAGCTCAGTGACTCACACAATCCCAGGATGTGAGAGGCTTAAGATAGAGGATTAACAAAAGCTTGAAGCCAGTACAGTCTACACAGTGAGGCCCAGACCACCCTGGTCTACACAGTGAGGCCCAGGCCACCCTGGTCTATACAGTGAGGCCCAGGCCACCCCGGTCTACACAGTGAGGTCCAGGCCACCCTGGTCTACACAGTGAGGCCCAGACCACCCTGATCTACACAGTGAGGTCCAGGCCACCCTGGTCTACACAGTGAGGCCCAGGCCACCCTGGTCTACACAGTAAGGCCCAGGCTACCTTTATCTACACATGAGTTTCAGACTTCTCTGGTTTACACAGTGAGTTTCAGACTTCTCTGGTTTACACAGTGAGGCCCAGGCCAGCCAGGTCTACACAGTGAGGTCCAGGCCAGTCAAGTCTATACTGTGAGATGATGTTTCAAAACAAGAAAGCTGGGCATGCAGCACATGCCTTTAATCCCAGTCCTCCAGAGGCAGAGGCAGGCAGATCTCTGAGTTCAAGGACAGCCTGATCTACAGAGCGAGTTCCATGACAGCTAAGGCTACACAGAGAAACCTTGTCTCATAAATAAATAAAAAACACCACAAGAAACCAAGGCCTGCTGGGCATTTCCCCTGCCATTCAGGCCCCCTAACAAGCTAACCAGTTTAGGCAGGTCAGATTTGGCTCTGTTTACCCAAAGTTGTGAGTTTATCAGCTTCCCTCTCATGGTCTAAACTGACCATCCTAAATTAGAGGAAGGAGGACACATTCCAGACCATCCAAGACCCTTAAAGTCCCCAGCCCTCAAGGAGAAATCCAGTTTTGACCTTCCGATTTCCCCTACCCTACTCTGCAGAGGTGATGTCTCTTCCTCTTCTCTCTCTCTCTCTCTCTCTCTCTCTCTCTCTCTCTCTCTCTCCATGCACTAGTACTTCACTTTTTCATCTTTTTTTTTTTTTTTTTTTTTTTTGGAGCTGAGGATCGAACCCAGGGCCTTGCGTTTGCTAGGCAAGCGCTCTACCACTGAGCTAAATCCCCAACCCTCACTTTTTCATCTTTAATAGTATTTTTCTCCTGCTGATTCTGCTGCTGTGAGTAGGATTTTCTCTGCTGCTACCTGCTGTGTTTGAGATTTTTCCTGCCTTTTCATTCTTCACTTGGCAAAGATAGTCAGCAAATGTTGGGGCTGGAGAGATGGCTCAGAGGTTAAGAGCATGTGATTAGTGCTGTTGCAAAGGACCTGAGTTCAGATTCCAGCACCCATGTCAGGCAGCTTGAAATGGCCTATAACGCAGCTTCAGGGGATCCGACATCCTCTTCTTCCATAGGCACCTCTGTGCATGCATGTATACACACACACACACACACACACACACACACACACACACACACACACACTTAAAAATAAAATGTTTTTTTTTTTTTAAGATTTATTTATTTATTATGTATACAATGTTCTGCCTGCATGTATCCCTGCAGGCCAGAAGAGGGCACAAGATCTCATTACAGATGGTTGTGAGCCACCATGTGGTTGCTGGGAATTGAATTCAGGGCCTCTGGAAGAGCAGCCAGTGCTCTTAACTTCTGAGCCATCTCTCCAAGCCCAAGTTTTAAAAAAATTTTAAAGGAAAGGAAAAAACATTATGATTTGTTTTTTTGTTTTTTTGAGACAGTGTTTCTCTGTGTAGCTTGTGCCTTTCCTGGGACTCACTTGGTAGCCCAGGCTGGCCTCGAACTCATAGAGATCCGCCTGCCTCTGCCTCTCGAGTGCTGGGATTAAAGGCGTGCACCGCCACCGCCCGGCTCCATTATGATTTGTATATGAA
Source organism: Peromyscus maniculatus bairdii (assembly GCF_049852395.1). NCBI lineage: Eukaryota > Metazoa > Chordata > Mammalia > Rodentia > Cricetidae > Peromyscus > Peromyscus maniculatus. Next base: position 4,194,323 of record NC_134864.1, read on the forward strand.
GTGTCCCATGGGGTGGAAGTGGTTGGGAGCTGAAGGCCCCCAGTGACAGATCCAGTCATTAGCTATGAATGAGATTTCTTATTTAAGCAAGGATTAACCCACTGGGTATTCATAACTTGCAACCAGCTTCTCTGGGAGGAATGAAGATGTTCTTAAGACACTTATCTCTCTCTTTGGCTACTGAATACCGAAACAGTGTACAGAAGAAATTAGAATTCCCCCATGAATTTTCCTTTGTGAGAACAGGCTTAGAGCCCTGGGGGACGCAGAGGAGGGGCTTGTATCCAGGGGAAATTTACAACTTGCCTTATGACCTTACCCGAGACTGTGTGCTTGGGATGACACCTCAGCTAGGACTGCTTAGCTGTGCATTCATGCACATCTCTCGCCTTCTATTAAAACTTCAGGTTCAGACCCAGAAGACGGGCCGGGGAGGAGGGGACCCTGGGTATCTTTGCCCTTTTTCCTATTATGGCCTCAAATAAAACTTTTTCTGCATAAATCTTTCTGCTTTTTATTATTAATTTGACTCTTTGTCTTACTGGGGATGGGTGGCCAAATCTGACTTGTTGGAACACAGGCTGTAGCTCCCATAAAAATGTAAGGGTATTGTTGGAAGGTTGTGGAAACATCTAGATGTGGAGATAGCTAGAGGAAGCAGGACAGTGAGGCTTATTCTTGGAGATTTTTCTTGTCCCAGATGGCTCTCTTTGTCTCTCTGTTTCCTGGCCACCCTGAGGTGAGCACTCTGCCCAACTATACCATTCTCACCCATGATGAGGCTTCCCTCAGGCCCACAGCAAAGAGGCCAAGTGGCCGCGGATGGAAACCATGAGTGAAAATAAACGTTTTCTGTTTTCTTCCTTTTAAATTATTACAGGGGGCATGTTAGAAAGTGAGAAACAAATGAGGAACAACCTTGGTGTCATGAAAAATAACATCCAGCCGGGCAATGGTGGCGCACGCCTTTAATCCCAGCACTTGGGAGGCAGAGGCAGGCAGATCTCTGTGAGTTCGAGGCCAGCCTGGTCTACAGAATGAGATCCAGGAAAGGCGCAAAGCTACACAGAGAAATCCTGTCTCGAAAAACGGGGAAAAAAAAAAAGAAAAAGAACAGACAAAAGGAAAAGAACAGACAAAAGCTGCTTAATAAGACAATTCTTTTTGTTGTTGGTTTTTTTATGCATTTTTTTCTTTTTACTGTTTTTTTTTTCTTTTTTTCTATTGGTTTTTGTTGTTTGTTTGCTTTTTCTTTTGAGATAAGGGCTCAATATGTAGTCCTGGCTGGACTTGAACTCACAGAGATCCGCAAGAGTGAGTAGTAACTCCAGTTTCAGGCCTCAGCAGGCACTCCATGCATGTGATACACATATGCAGTCGAAACACTCACACATAAAGACAAGTAAATCTTTCAACAGAAGAGGAAACACTGGGATGCAGCGCAGTGCGGGGAACTGGCCCAGCACGCCTTCCATCTCCAGGGCTGGAGAAACGCCAGCAACATTGAAGGGGAAGGGTAGGTGATTAGGACCTGTAAGTGCAGTAGTTAGGTGGCAGAGATACAAGGAACATGGGTTCAAGACCAGCCTAGGATACATAGTTTAGCCCAACCGGAGCTACAGAGAGAGCCTTGTCTTAAAAACAAAAAACCAAAAACAACCAAACAACAAGAATTCTTCACTGTATACTTCAGATGTGAACTGTCTGTCAATAAAACTGCTCTTAAAATAGAAAGCTTCCCAACCACAGCTTCCTCACGCTTGCTGGGCCAACTCTGAGTCATGTTGTGCACAGCACAGTGTGGTATCTCATCTTCTTCCTGCTTGGTCTTACTTCCCCTGCCCGTCCCCGGGCTTTCTGGATTTGACATAACAAGTGACTTCTCCCTGGTCTCTAGGTCCACACTCTCCTTGGGCTGGAAGTCAAAGCCTTTGGGGGTGGGCTCGTATGTGTGCACTGTCCACACACATACGCGCTCAGGCGGACACCAGAGCTCCACGTCATCTCTCTTCCATTGCGCCTCACTTATCTTTTGCCATAGGCTCACGTCACTGAACTCTGGCGCTTGTCATTGGCTAGACCACCTGGCGGGTGAGCTTCCCAAACAGCTAACCCAAGCCCTCCCAGCCTGAGATTGCAGATCCCTGGGATGCACGCCCCCACGCAACTTTTTCATGGATGCTGGGAATCTGAATGAATGCCTGCGAGGCAGATGCTTTACCTGCTGAGCCATTTCCCAGCCCAGAGGACTGTCCCCATCAGCTGCCTGCCCAAGGAGAGAGCCAAAGCCAAAGAGCCACTCTCACGTGGCTGGCATCAGACCAACGTGATTTGCCTTTGTCAGGCCTGGGAACGGTGGCAGAGACTGTTAGATAACCAAGCCCTGTCAGTGACCTTTACCCCAGAGCTCATTACCCCTTGGGCTCATTTTGGCTGTCCCTGCGGCCGAGACTTCCTGTGAGCACACAAACCAAGACAGATGAGGCTCCACACAGCGTGGGGCAGAGTTCCGCAGTCTGTGGGAAGACTGAGCCTCCTCTGCTTCATCTTTTCAAAAATATTGTCCCATGTAGCCCAAGCTGACCTTGAACTTGCTATGTAGCAGGGACTGGTCTGGAACTCCTAAGTGCTAGGATTACAGGCAAGCACCACCACGTCCAGCTTCATTTTGAATATGGGTAGGAGAAAGAATGCCCAGCAAAAGCTTGAAATTAGGGAACCAGGGGCACCAAGAAATGGTGTGTCTGCTATAACACCTGGCCACAGACAGGGTGGCTAACCAAACAAGTATTCTCAGTTTGGAAGACTGTAAGTTCAAGATCAAGGTGGCTTGCAGAACACCTCTGGCAGGGCCTTCCCTCTAGAAATGGGGGTCTCTTCTCTAAGGACACACTCCCACTTGGTGGGTGCAGCCAGAGGGTGGAGGCATGACTGAAGTGATGGCATGCGCTAAGAGTACATAGGTCTTGCCAAGGACCGGAGTTCAATTCCCAGACCTCCTCAGGCACCAAGCGTTCATGTAGTGTGCATACATGCATGCAAGCAAAACACTCACATATAAAGTGAATAAATTTTAATTTTTTAAATTAAAAGAAAAAAAAGACTGTCTTGAGCTAGCAAGATGGCTCAGTGGGTAGAGGCGCTTTCTGGGAAGCTGACAAGCTCCATCACTGTGACCCACACGCTAGAAGGAGAGAACTGACTCCCGCAGGCTGTCCTGACCTGCACACTTGCATGCCCCTCCACACACACACAGTAAATAAATGTCACAAAAGGAAAAACCGTTAACATAATTAAGAAAGAAAGAAAGAAAGAAAAGGAACATGTCACTTTTCATGTACTTTACTGACACATTTGGTCTAAGTACCTACAAGGCCAGGCTTTAGAGCCCTATTATAATGCAAATGCTGCTGAGCATGGTGGCGTACCTTTAACCCCAGCACTCTGGAGGCAGAGGCAGGGGGATCTCTGTGAGTCTGAGGCCAGCCTGATCTACAAAGTAAGTTCCAGGACAGCTAGGACTGTTACACAGAGAACCTTGTCTCAAAAAAACATAACAATAATAATTCAAACGCTAATCCAAGTAGATGCTGCCATGATGGTATGTAGGAGACGTGATGGACATCTGCAATGAACTGACTTTAAGTGAAAGAGCTTGTCTTTGATGGTGTGGGTGGACCTTGCCCAATCAGTTGAAGGCCTTGAGAACAAAAGCCAAGGCCTCCGAGAGGTGAAGGAATTCTTCAGTGGCCTCTCCTGCCTGGATCTCCAGCCTGCAGTCTACCCTGCACACTCCACACCCCCAGCCCCCCAAACCCCCAGGGACAAGAGTTAATCCCATGGCCTAGCTTACGTGATGTGCATCCATTTATAGACCTGTGTGAGTGATGGAGAATCACCTATGGGCTCCGCCTCTCTGCAGTGCCCGGCTCAGCACATCTACCCTTGGAAGTCAGGGTGTGCAATGGGCTGGCCGGGGAGTATCAGGAGCAGACTCGGGGAGTGAGGGGCCAACCTTTCTCTCCTGAGGTCATAGGGCAGTGGGGTGGATTTTCTGCCATCTGTCCTAGAGTTACAGTCAGAAAATGTATCCTGCCACTGGCTCCCTCAAACTGCAAGAGAACCAAAAATAGCCCCCACAAAGCTCTTCCAAAGCAATGTTAAAAGTGGAAAATTGCAATCACTCACAGGACCCTGAAGTCCAAGTCGTAAAATGAGCTCTCCATAAATCAGTCTTGGAGCCTGTCACTGTGATGGGAATTCTCCAGGAACCTTGCACACAAGCCCAGCTCTACCCAGCCTGCAGCCTAGGCCTGCTCCTCGGCTCTCTTCCGGGCTATGCTCCTGCCTCAGGGAAAATAGGTCTATTCATTCTCTTATGTCTCAATCCTAGGGCCTCAGGAGGGAGCAGCTAATATATATTCATACATACATACATACATGCATGCACACGTATACATACATATCGATAAGTGAATAAATAAATAAATGACTTCTCATCCTTAAAGCTTATCAGTACTCATCAGGCCCTGGGCCAAGCTATGGTGGCCCTTCGTGGGACAGAGCCTTATCTGGCCTAAGTACCCAGCTGTCCCAGCATCCAGGCTGGAAGGGTGGCATGGGCATCTTGTATGAGTCTCAGCAGAGAACCTGTCCATCGACAAGGTAAACTTGAACTGGGCCATTGTAGACTGCTGTCTACCTAAGCTATGAAAACAGAAGAATGTTCCAGAACACCAGGGCAGCAGAGGAAAAGTCACCAGGCAACTTCTGCCAGAGCCCACAGGAAGTCAAAAAACTATCACTAAGCACTGTGGAGAGAGGAGCAGCCCTAACTGAGGTGGACAGAAAACTGGCTCTGAGAAGCAGGCCCAGGCCAAAAAGAAAGAGGTGATTTCTGTTGTGGGGGATGGGAAGTGGGAAACGTTCAGTTTTACTGTGGTATCAGCTACACTGCTATTTTACCTTTTCAATCTCTTTTTCTTTTAGATTTACTTATTTTAGTATTTTATGAGTGTTTCGCCTGCTTGTTATAGGATACACCATGTACACACCTGGTGCCCGGGGAGGTCAGGAGACGGTGCTGGATCTCCTGGGGCTGGAGTTACAGTTGCTGCCGTGTGGGTGTTGGGACTCAAACAGGCAATCTCTGCAAGAGCGTCAAGTGCCCTTAACCACTGAGCCAATTCCCCAGCCGTTTTTATGTTTTGTTTTGTTTTAGGTATGTACACATGTTGCCTTAAAACTATAAAAAGAGCCGGGTGGTGGTGGCACAGGGTGGTGGTGGCACACGCCTTTCATCCCAGCACTCTGGAGGCAAAGGCAGGCGGATCTCTGTGAGTTCAAGGCCAGGCTGGTCTACAGAGCGAGTTCCAGGACAGACAGGACTCTTATATAGAGAAACCGTGTCTCAGAAAACAAACAAACAAAAACTATAAAAGAAAGCAAGCCAACGCCAGTGTCTAGACTGGGACACCTGGACGCTGAGAGGTACCTCTCCCCCTTCACTCACTGGCAGGTCCTAGTTGGCCTGTTATTTGTCTCCAGGTGAATCACTACATTTCTCAACCAGAGAAAGAAGCCATGAGAAAACAGGTAGAACTTCTGAGGTAACTGTCTGAGAGACAGACAGACAGACAGCTGACGGGAGTTATCTTTATCCTTAACCTTACTCCTTTACTACCTTTCTGAAGAGGGTTGTGATGGGTGGGGATGCAGCTCAGGGGCGGAATGCGAGCCTAGAAGGCATGAGTCCCTTGGTTCAGTCCTCAGCACTGTGATAAATGGTGTGTGTGTGTGTGTGTGTGTGTGTGTACATGCATGTTTGTGCATGCATATGACATGAATGTGGATGTATGTGACTCTAAGAAAGGTATGAAAGAAAGACAAAGGGCCAGTGAGTCTGCAGTGACTCTTAGCTTCTAGACCAGCCCGGGCACAACACAAAGTTCCTTCCTCAGGGTCTCTGAGAACACTATTGCTTTTGTTTATTTTACTTATGATTGTTTTTGTATGTATGTGTGTCTGATGTGTGTGTGTGTTTGGGCATGCATGTACTTCAGCATGCATGTACTTCAGCAAGCATGTGGAGGCTTTGATTTTCTCCATCCGTCTTTATGTTGGTTCCTGCGACTGTGCCTTTACCTGCCGAGTCATTGCGATGGCCCCAGGAACATCGATGTCACTTACGGACTGGTGATCTTGCTAGAGTTCAGGAGGGTATGGCATTGGCAGCTGAGTCTGCAGCCTGGAAATTGCACTAGCTGCTTCTACCTATCGGCCAGAATGAGTCACGTGGTTCTTCTGAAGGGTGAGAAATACAGCACAAGTAGAGGCAGAAGCGGCTACTCTTCCCTGTGCACAAGGAGCGTGTGTGTGTGTGTGTGTGTGTGTGTGTGTGTGTGTGTGTGTGTGTGTGTAAATCTTTATACATTAAATAATATAAAGATAAAAAACTTAGAACCTGGGCCTACAGAGATGTCTCCAAGGTCAAGAGAGCTTACCTTGTAGAGGACACGAATTCCATTCCCTGCACCCACATGGAAGCTCACAACCATCTATAACTCCAGTCCTAGGGGATCCAAAATCCTCTTCAAGCACCAGGCACACACACACTGCACAGACATACACACAGGCAAAGAACCCTCACTCACTAGCCCTGGCTGTCCTGGAACTCGCTCTGTAGACCAGGCTGGCTTCAAACTCGGAGATCCACCTGCCTCTGCCCCCTGAGTGCTGGGAGTAAAGGCGTGCACCACCACCGCCTGGCAAAAAAAAAATCTTAAAGTCTTCATAAATCAAAAAATCTAGCCGGGCAGTGGTGGCACACGCCTTTAATCCCAGCACTCGGGAGGCAGAGCCAGGAGGATCTCTGTGAGTTTGAGGCCAGCCTGGGCTACCAAGTGAGTCCCAGGAAAGGTGCAAAGCTACACAGAGAAACCCTGTCTCGAAAAACCAAAAAAAAAAAAAAAAAAAAATCTAAGCTGGGCAGTGGCAGTGACTGCCTTTAGTCCTAACACTCATGAAGCAGATGTCTGAGTTCAAGGCCAGTCAGGTTTACAACGAGAGTTCCAGGACAGCCAGGACTACACAGAGAAACCCTGTCTAGAAAAACCAAAATAATAATAAAATCTTAAAAAAAAAAAAAAAGAGTTTAGAACATGCCAATGGGCTGGAGAGATGGCTCAGCTGTTAAAGGCTAGGCTCACAACCCAAAATAGAGCATGCCAATGCCAACCACATCCTTTGTGGTAGTGTCCTCTGGAAAATGTAAAGTGCTTAAAACAGGACCCAGTGTGGAGCAGACACCAACATAATGTTTGCTGCTGTCAGGGGATACACTGTAATTTTTAAGATTTTTTTATTTTATATTATATATATGGGTGTTTTAATCTGAGCCCTTTCTTAGACTTCTCGATGAATTCTATCCCTTAGGAGGCTCTGCTCTTCTGTTCCCCTCTCTTGATTTTCCTCGATTTGACCCTTTGTGGGCTCAATTTCAGTGAAGGTACTCTGCTGGGAATTTTCTCTCTGGGTGTGACATTGAAACCTGTGGCCTTGAAGACCAAACATCTGGCTACAAAATCCCGTGAGCTGTTTCCTCATCTCCTCACACTAAACTCTCATCACCTGATCTCTTTGCATCCCGCCATCAGGCGTTTCCTGCCAGTAGCTAGACTTGAAGTCTTCAAAAATTATTTTACTCTTCAGCATAGACATAATCTTATTTTCTGGCCTATTACACACAATTTATCCATTTGTTGGACACCATCTCTTCCGTTATGTGGGTGTGTATAATTTTGTCTCCCTGGCCATACATAGATATCTCTTCCCTGCTGTGAGATAAATTACTGAGTCCCCAAAAACATAAGCTAAAGACCTAGCTTAGGTGCCCACTGTCCGGGGCTAGGATCTTTGAACAGATAACCAAGGCAAACCGAGGTCATCGGTGTGAGCTGAAATCCAGTACAGTGGCGTCGTTTAACACTAGCTTAGCCCAGACACTCTGGGAAGATTCAGGGAGAAGGCAGCAGGCTATTGGTCAAGCTGAGGACGTGAGGGAAAGCAATCCTGCTCACCCCTTTGTCTTGGACTTGTTTCAGAACCATGAGAAAATTCTGTTGTGACGGCCTGAGTCCTCTCACGCACCCTGTCTTTCCCGGTCACCATCCCTGCCCACCGAGGCCCTGATGCTGTCAGTCTCCTGGACATAACCGAGGTCCAGCGGGTGGCTCCCCTCTGCATGTTGTACTTGCTGGCCATCTGCATGGTCTGTGGATCCCCACCCCTGCCCGTCAGCCTGTGGGTCCCAGGACTCTAAGGAAAGCAGTCTCCACCTACCCAGAACCCAGAACCTCCATCCACACTTCCTAAAAGAAGTCCCACAAAGGCTCCCCACTCATATCCAGGTCATCCTTACCCTGGGCCCTGGGCCTCTCGGGCCCCACCCTTCCAATGGCCTCCGAGGGCCAGTCCTCCATCAGTTTCCACACAAAGAACAGTGCTTTTACATTCCCAGCTACTGGCTCTGGGCTGACATCAGACAACTCCGGGCCAGGTTAGGATTTAGGGAGGTCTTCTGGGACAACAGGCATGCACATATTCCCCTCCCTCAGGGAAGGACAGCCTCCTTGACCAGGATCCATTGCTGTCACAGAGGTTTGCCTGAAGGTGGGGTAGGGATGTGGGCACCAAGTGGAAGGTCACAGGGGTGGCAGCAGTGCTATGAACTGACTCACAAAAAGGACGAAATTAAATGGGTCACCAAGTTAAGGGACTTAATCTACATTGATATCAACCATCAGACCACGTTCTTCTCTCTTCCGGTACCCTCAAGGAACCTATCTGCAAACTGAGTCCTATGTGGCCTCACCACATCCTGGTCTCCAACATGATGGTTCCTACATGACTCACCAGGAAAGTCCCAGGAATCAAGACCCCACAATGGCCCAACAGACAACAGAGTCCAGAGGCAGTGTCCCAGAAGCTGCCCATCCTTGAGCCGGAAGGAGGGAGTCACCTCAATGCTCCAGCGAGGGGCTGGGAGGCAGTTTGCTAGAATAATCCTCAATAGGAAGGTCCTAAAGGTTTCCGTCTGTAGCACCTCCCCCGCCTGGGGCTTCTTCCTAAACTCTCCACTGTGCTATCCCATTCCCTCTTCCAGGAGCCCCTGACTTAAGTTAGACCTCCCCCTGACTCCCATCCCTCCTCTTCCTCACCATAGGATCACCCGTGCTCACAGGTCAACTGCAGCCCAGGGACTGTGGGGGGTGGGAGGACAGAGGGTAACATTCCCATTATATTCTTGACTATAGTCAGCAGGAAGAGAGGCCACCCAGACCCCCAGCAGTCACGTCAGTATTAGGGGGCATGGGCCTCAAGTACCTTCCCGCCTCTAAGGCAGAGAGTGCCAGGTGTCAGTCTTGAGTTTCATCAGTGCCGCTCAATGATGGGTGGCCACACGGACCCACTCTCGATCAGTGAGGCTGGGGTTGGGATCTGGGAATCTGCATTTCCAACAACTTCCCAGGATCACACTGAGAACTGGTACAGACCTTTCTAGCGGGTAACTTGTCTCCCAAGCCCAAGTCTGCCCCCTGCTGTCAAGTGGTCTTTTAGGCCCCAAACTGGTTTCCAGTCTAAATTTTATCGTTAAGCGGAGAATGAACATCTCTTGAGGCTTTCTTAAAGACTAAGACATTATTTGAGGGGAAAAAATCCTTGAGACAAAGTCTCACTATGTAGCCTGTCTTGCCTGAAATCAGTGTGTAAGCAGGCTGATCTAAAATTCAGAGATCCTCCTGCCTCTGTCTCTCAAGTGTGCACCATCATGCCCATGAGATAATTAGGAAATTATCTCAGATGCCAGCACATAGTAAGACTGGAAAGTGGTTCTTTGGTAATTAGTAGAGGTGTAGTGGGTAGAAAAAAAGCTTCTTTTTTTTAAGATTTATTTTATTTTTTTAATTAGATTATTTATTTTTAAGTGTGTGTATGTACAACATGCATGCCTGATGCCTGTAGAGGTCAGAAAAGGGCGATGAATTGCCTGGAACTAGAGGGAACCGCCATGTGGTGCTGGGAATTGAGCCCAGGTCCTTTGCAAGTGTGCTTAACTGCTGAGCCACCTCTCCGGCTCCCTGTCCCCTCCCACCTCCCTCACCCCTGAGACAGGGTTTCTCTGTGCAGACCTGGCTGTTCTGGAACTCACTCTGTAGTCCACGCTGGCCTCGAATTCAGAGATCCGGCTGCCTCTGCTTCCCAAGTACTGGGATTAAAGGTATGCGCCACCACTGCCTGGCATGTTCCTGTATTTTTTTTTTTACAAGACAGAATCTCATATAGCCCAGGCTGACCTAGAACTCACTATGTAGCCAAGGCTAGCTTTGAACTCCTAATTTTCCTGCCTTCACCTGCCAAATGCTGGGTGGGATAACAGATGTGCACCGCCATGTCCAGCTGCCCTTCTTTTTTTTTTTAACCTTTTTTTTTTTTAAAGATTTTTTTTCATTTTATATACCAGCCACAGTTCCCCCTCCCTCCCTTTCTCCTGCTTCCCCCTCACACACACACCCCATTCATCATAGGGAGTACCTGGCCTCCCTTGGGTAGTCAACACAGGCTGGCATATGAAGTTGGGGCAGGACCAAGCCCCTCCCCCCTGCGTCAAGACTGAGCAAGACATCACACCATAGGGAATGGGATAAGTCCTGGTCTCACTGCCAGTGGCCCCACAAACAGATCAAGCCACACAGCTGTCACCCACATTCAGAGGGCCTAGTTCGGTCCCATGCAGGTTCCCCAAGTGTCTGTCCAGAGTCCATGAGCTCTCACTAGTTCAGGTCAGCTGTCTCTGTGCTTTTCCCCATCATGATCTTGACCCCCCCTTGCTCCTATAATCCCTGAACTTCAATATTTCTAATATGATGTTGATGGGACGCCAAATGAAAATTTTCCCAGAAGCCACGGGGGTTACTAATGACTTATGTTCTCTTGCCACTGGACACCCGATGCAGTAACTGTTAATAAATAGCATTTGGGGTTCAGGGTGGATGAGATACACAGCACAAACCTCATGCTCATCCTATGCTGGGGACCTGGGGCTCAGACAGTCCTGAGCTCTCCTGAAATGCCACGAACCAGCACTGGGAGGCAGCAGAGAGCCGCAGCTGGGGTCAGGCTCCTGGGACGCCACCCAGACCCATTCCCGCCACCAGCGCAGTCTCAGCTGGATTCAGAAGATGGTGCCGTTTGTCCAACGCAATTTAAAAAAAAAAAAAAAAAATGGGGTGGAGAGTTTCTAGACCAGGTTTCTCTGTGTAGCCCTGGCTGTCCTGGAACTCTCACTGTAGCCCAGGCTGGCTTCGAACTCAGAGATCCTCCTGCCTCTGCCTCTTGAGTGCTGGGATCAAAGGTGGGCGCCACCACACACCTGGCTTTGTTGATTTGTTTTGTTTCATATTTAATTTTTTCCAAGAGTGAAGGTTAACATAGCCCGGACAGGAGTTCCACGTTGTCACTGGAGATCCAGACACACCTGGGTCCTGGATTTTTTTTTAAGTATTTTCGTACACACAACATATCTTGAGGTAGGACCCAAGCCTAAAAATGAAATTCATTTATGGTTCATGTCTACTTTCTACATACCATATTTTTAGAAAGCCTGCTCTCTGACTGACTCATCGCGAGAGGTCAGGCCTGGGATTTCTTTCTCATAGCACCAGGTCAGGCTTCAAACAATTTTGGATTTTTAGGTTTGAGAACTGTTCTAGCTTCATTTCCTGCTGAGATAAAACACTGACCAAAAGCAGCTCATCTTACAGTTTGCAGTCCGTCACTGAGGGAGGCCAAGATGGAAACAAACCAGGAACTGGAAGCGGAAACCACAGCAGAGCTGGACACGGTGACGCACATCTTTAATCCTAGCGCTCCAGAGGCAGAGGCAGGTCCGTGAGTTTGAGTCCAGCCTGGTCTACATACCACCCAGGCTACATAGTGAGACCTTGCCTCAAAAATCCAAATGCAGAAAAAAGAAGAAATCCTGGAGGAACTCAGTTGCTGGCTTACTTGAAGACCTATGCTTAGCTAACTCCTTTATACCTCTCAGGCCCTGCCCAGAGAGTGGTGCCACTCAGTGCTGGGCCCTCCTCTGTCAATTAACAATGGACAGTCCCCTACAGCCACGCCCGCCCGCAGACCAGTCTGATCTGGGCACTCTCTCAACAGTGTCTCTTCTCCGGTGACTCTGGGCTGTGTCAGGTGGACAGTCGGAGCTAACTAGGACAGGGATATTCCACTTGTGATATGTTCTCACCGCTGTTTAAAGCTGTGTGGAGAAAAGGGGGTGGGGGGCTGGAGAGATGGCTCAGCAGTTAAGAGCACTGGCTTCTCTTCCAGAGGACCCAGGTTCAATTCCCAATCTCACAACGGTCTGTAACTCCAGTTCCAAGGGATCTGACACACTTACATGCAGGCAAAACACCAATGCACATGAAATAAAAACAATAAAGTTTTAAAACTGTGAAGGAGCCCAGGTGCTTAGGCATTCTAGGCAATCGCGCTGCCACGAAGCCACACCCCAGCCCATCACTGAGCTTGTACTTGGGTCGGGCTTGGCCAGAATCTCCTGCTGGCCTCACCTGCTCCCATACAAGGCTGCAGTCAGCTGGGTGGAGCTGGTTGGTCCCAGTCCCAGTCCCCACACCTATCTACTGTGGCCTGGGTGATGGAACAGACTGGGCCACATTTCTCTCATCAACAAGCAGCTCAGACTCCTTTTGGCAGCTGGGCCCAAAAAGGAGCAAGAACAACCTGGACCGGGGCACGAAGGCTTCCTTGCATGCCACTGCTCTGCTGTTTCCTGCTGTCCTCTTGACCTAGGAGGTTCATGACTATGTACTCATCCAGGAAATGGAGAAAGCAGCCTCTTTTAACACAAGAAGCTTCAAAGAAATCTCTACCACACAGTCTCTCCTCTTCTGCCCTGGCCAAGGACATCCGTAAACACACAGGGTCAATGACAGACACCTGCCAAGGGAGAGCTCACTGGCCTTTCTGCCCTGGGAAGTTCAAGAAAATTAAATGTATTTTTCCAAGGTGCATCTGGGAGGAAGCACCAGTTCCCATGAAGTGAGGTGCTGTGCATGGACCTGGGCCCCCCAAAGGGCCGTCACTTGTGTTGGGTCCTAGTCCCCAGTCATCTCTGTAATTAGAGGCAGGGCGACTAAGGTAGATCTAACAGGGCTGTGTCATCAGAAGAGACATCTGAAGCTGGGTGTGCTGGCTCCCAGCACCCACGAGGCAGAGGCGAGAGGATCTCTGTGAGTTCAAGGCTAGCCTGGTCTACAGAGTGAGTTCCAGGAGGCCAGGGTCAACGGTGGGAGCAGGAAGGGAAGACTAGAGGAGACTCAGCTGGTGGCCCTCAGCATGCCCAGAGGGAGGAGGGGCCTTCTTAGTAGATGGGGGACCAGGTTCGCCTGGTGCTCCAAGGGCTGTTGGTTCTGTGCAGATTACTAACAGACCTTTGGAGCTGGGAAACAGCCCCAACCAGTCCCATCTGTGGGACTTGCAGGCATCCTGATCCTGGGGCGCTGTGTAGTATATTTACAAATACGCACTTGGCCCTTTGAGCTATGTTGTGACAAGATAATGAATGGCTCATTTTTTACAAGCAGATATTATTTGGGCACATGCACGCAGGTAGGGATATGTGTGTGTGTGTGTGTGTGTGTGTGTGTGTGTGTGTGTGTGTGTGTCTGTCTGTCTGTCTGTCTGTCTGTCTGTCTGGAGATTAAACCCAGGGCACACAGTATATGGTAGGAAGGTGTTCTACCACTGAGCTACACCCCCAGCCCCTCTTTGAATTTTTTTTTCCCCCAAGATAGGGTTTCCCTGTGTAGCCCTGGCTGTCCTGGAACTCACTCTGTAGACCAGGCTGGCCTCGAACTCACAAAGATCTGCCTGCATCTGCCTCCCGAGTGCTGAGATTAAAGGCGTGCGCCACCACCGCCCAGCGAATTTTTTTAAAGATGTATTTAATCTTACATGTCTGAGTGTTTTGACTGAATGGATGTCTGTACATGTCTGGTGCCTGCAAATTCAGAAAACATCAGCTTCCTGGAACTAGAGTTAAAGATGCTTGTGAGCCCCCATGTGAGTTCTGGAGACGAAAACCAGGTCCTCTACAGAGAGAGACAAATGCTCTTCAGCACTGAGCCCAGTCCCCCACCCCCTTTAAGAAAATCACACTTAGCAGTTTTTTTTGTGTGGGAAGGACATGTAGGTGAGAGAACAACTTTCGGGGACCAGTTCTCCCCCTCCACACCGAGGGTCCGGGGACTCCAGGATTGAACTCACCAGGCTGGGCAGACCTTTGGGATTCTATCCAGCAGCACTGGCTGGCACTCCAGGACCTCAGGGAGTGGCGGAGATGGTAGCCGGAGGACACTGGAGAGTCCTCACAACTTCCACTACAGCCTCCCGAGGCTGGTCTGCACCTTAAGCTGGCACATGGCCAGGCCATGTGAGGGCTTAGGACAACCCAGCTCCCTGGACCCTCAGAAAATTTCACATAGTGACTCACAGCTGTTGTCCCGCTATCCTGGGGAGTGACCCATCCATGGCCCTGGAGATGGGGATCAACAAAGCTGACCTCAGAGCTGGGTAGTCAGGGTGGGACTAAGGAACGCTGACGCATCCCTTTGTTTTAGAGATGGGGTGTGTGTGTTTGCTCAGTTCTGCCCACTCTGTGGGCATTTGGGTAGTGCTCTGAACTCTATTTGCATCGAGGACCTGAGTTTCTGGGATATTTAAGAAGGAATTTTGTTTTGACTTGCAAATATGTTCTAGTAATTTAAATATTTACGCCTGTTGAAAGGGCCAATGGATTATGGAAGTTTCAGAACAAAAGCTCCAAAGATAAGTCTTTTACCGTGATGGAATAAGCCCGAACGCCCGCTTCTCACTGGCTGTTTGATGGAGTCTCTGTAATTCCAGCAGTGAGAGGTGTTTTGCATGAGACAGGGTTTTACTGGGTAGCCCAGGTTGGACTTGATCTTCCTGCATGTGGAGTTTGGGATAATGGCCTTCAAGGCCTGATCCTCCTGCTGTGTTGTGTCAGCCTGTTAAATGCTGGGATAACGGGCCTGACCCACACATGGATACCAGTGGGACTTTATAGAGTAAGGCCCATATGGCAGAAACATCAAATGTCATTTCTCATAGTTTGTGATTTATCTTAAAATGTTTAGATCGCAGCAGTTCTACATCGCATATCAGATATTTACATTACAATCCATAACAGTAGCAAAATGACAGTTATGAAATAATATTATGGTTGCGGTCACCCCAACATGAGGAACTGTGTTAAAGGGTCTGGGCGTCAGGAAGGTTGAGGACCACTGCTCTAGAGCATTGTTTGCTTAGCCTGCTTCCCCGCTTTGGAATTTCTTTGCCAGCTTTTACACTGGACCTTATTCCTCTTCCTTACATCTGGACTTGGTCTGTCAGTCCTTGTTATCTCCCCCTTGAGTCCCTCTGGAGGAAGTATGAGGCTAGCCCAGGGTTTCCCAGCTCCTAAGCGGTCCCCACACTGCTGTGTCCAGCCCACACTGTCTCTCTCAGTGGCCCCAGGGGAAAACTCTGCTCTCTCCAGGAAGCCTGTGCTCTCCCTCGGTCACACAAAGGTCTTGGCAAACCTGGCGTGGGCCACGCCCAAGGAGACCGAGACACAAACAACTTGACTCTCCCTTAGAAGGATTCCTGTTCTCCCAAACCTGGCAGGGCTTCACCCCCAGAGCCTGGCATTTTCCAGCTTCTCCTCTGTGGGTGGCAGTCTGGGTCTCCCTCATTTCCGGGGAAGTGCAGAGCCCCGACTCTGGTGGGCGCCTACACAACAAGAGGTTCTCTCCGCCCCTGCTCTAACCCAGCCCTCCCTCCGGGATCAGCCACCCTTCTGAGAGAGTAGCTTAGTAACTCAAGAATGCCTTTGGGGTCTCAGCCCCCACCCCCGGGGCTCATTAAACTGTTTCTTCCAAACAAAAGCTGAGTGTCTTCTAAGTGGAATTCCCACACCATCTGCTCGTGTGGCCCTGTTTTCTCCATTGCCTTGGTTTCTCAAACGTTCAAAGAGGAGGTCTTCAGGGAAGACTTGGAGCCAAGCGTTTGGTTTTCAGAGAGGCTGCCCCCGGGGACAACCTGACTCACTTTACCAGGTGTCCCCAAGGTGGCCTCAGTAGCCAGGTGGGAGCTTGTGCACTGGCCTCCCCCAGCTGAGTAAGACATGAGGAACACGTGGGCAGAGACCACAGAGCCTGGGAAAGCTCCAGATCCACACACCTGGAATGAAGGTGGAAACCTGGAGGGGCCAGACCCCTAGGACCACAGTAGACAGCAGCCAGAGCAGGGGCGTAAAGAGTGGGTGAGCAGAGCAGGACACCATGGGTATAAGTGCGCCCTAACCACGCTCACACAGGTAGGTGGCTGTGGTGCTCTGACCTGCTCTAATAGAGCTACGGATCTGCGATAAATTTACAAAAATGGATCTTGCAAAAGTTAAGGTACAGGCTTAAAGTCTGCTATCCTATTTTGTGCTATTTTCTGTTCTTTCCATTTGCTTATTGGAGACAGTCAGCATGATAGCCCAGGCTAGCCTCCAATTTGCCGAAAACCTCAGCTCAGGGGTGGGGGTGGGAGGTGATCTGGAACTCCTCTTCCTGCCTTCCCCTCCACGTACTGGGATTACAAACAAGTATGTTCCACCATGCCGGGCTTCACACAGATTTTTTTCTTAATTCATTTGTGTGCGTGTGTGTTGTGTGCACATGGTCATGCATGTGCAGGTGTTCTTGAAGGCAGAAGGTGCCAGATCCCCTCCCCTGGAGATCTGGTTACAGGCAGCTGTGATCTGCCCCATGTAGGTGCTAGGAATCAAACTCCAGTGGCCGAAAAGAATAGCAAGTGCTCTTAACTGCTAAACCATCCTCCAGCCCCTTTCTCCCTGTCCCTCCCTTTCTTCCTTTTCTTTCTTCCCTCCTTTCCTTCCTTCCTTCCTTCTTCTTTCTTCCTCCTCCTTTCTTCCTTTCTTTTCTTTCCAACACTTACCCTCACCTCCCAGCCCTTTCACACGTTTTTACAGCACTTGAAATCTAAGAGTCTAGGGATGTACTTTAGTTGCCCTAGGTGTGACTGTCATAAAAACGCACCTGTAAAACCAGGCCTGAGGCTGAGGAGGTGGTTCAGCGGGTAACAGGGCTTGCTGCACAGCATGGGGACCGAAGTTCGAATCCCCAGCACCCATGTAAAAAGCAGGGCATGGACATCTGTTGCCCCAGCACTGTGGGGAAGAGGCGGGGGAATCACTGGAGCTTGTGGTTAGAGCTCCAGGTTCAGTGAGAGACGCTGTCTCAAAGCAATAAGGTGGACAACTGATGTCCTCCTATAGCCTCTGTGTGTGCATGGAGGCATGCACACCTCCAAGTGCAAAGCATCACACTATACTACACACACATACCGCACACACACACACACACACACCACATACACATACCACACACACACCACATACACACATACTACACACACACATATACACCACACACATACCACACACACACACACTACACATACACACCACACATACCACACACACACACACACTACACATATACACCACACACATACACCACACACACACACACACACACACACACACACACACACACACACACATCTAGCTCTTTGAAGGCTCTTTGTGAAGTTCCACCCAATTCCCATGAAGTAGAGCCCAGTCCAGAGGGTGAGGTGGAGCGTGGCTGAGGGGAGCCGTGAGTCAGAGGTAGGAAGGGTGAAGCGAGGTGCCCTGGAGGAGGAGAAGCGGGTGGGCACGCGGGTTTTCCCTTTGGCAATGTGCTCTGCAGAAACAACCTGAGAAGTGGCTTATTCTCCCTGGTGTTTCAGAGGCATATCAGTGCATGGTGGCAGAAACATGAGTTGGTTTGTTCACATCACAGTAGACAGGAAGCAGAGAGCATGATGGGAACCCAGGGTGAGCATGACATCCTAAGACCCCCGTGCCAGAGGTCTTATTTCCACCAGCCGGGCCCCACACCCTCCAGGCCCAACAGACTTCAAAATAATTCTAGAAGCTGGGGACTAAGTACTCAAAACATAAGCCTGTGAAGGACATTGCAGATTCAATCCATAACATCAGAGAAGGAGCCAGGGACCAGGAGAGGCAGCATGTGTGGGCCCCGGCCCCCCACTGTGAGTGGCCTCCGCCTTGCTTGCCGACCTTGACCATATGTCCTCCTATTCAGATTCCCTGCCTGTTTCCTTCTCACCTAAGATCACCAGAGAGATCACCGCAGGTTCTTTGTTCCTGTATCCTGCATTTGGTGTAAACAGCTTAGATGCAAGAATGTAGAACATTCCCTAGCAAACTTCTGCCCTCCAGGGATCCTCCATTGTGCTGTAAGCCTGTATTTAAGGTTTCCTTCCTCTTTCAATAAATGGCATTTGGCATTCAGTTGTGGCAAATGACTCGCTGTCTCTTGTCTCTTATTTTCTAATCTGAAGCCCCTCGCTTGGACATGGTGAACGGATATCGGTAACTCGGGCGTTACAACAAGCATGGGCGAGGTGTGAGAAGAATTGAGGAGAAGTCTGTGTACTGTGACGGGGCTCCTTGTGGTGTGACCCAGAGCTGGCATTAGCCACATCTGCAGGCATGGTGAAGCCAGTTACCACGCTAAGCCTCTGTTACACTGGCCAGCATCTCTCATTTTGCTTTGTTTTATTGTGTGTGTTTTTTTTTTAAAGAAAAGATCTAGCTGGGCAGTGGTGGTGAACACGTTTATTCCCAGCACTCAGGAGGCAGAGGCAGGTGGATCTTGGTGAGTTTGAGGCCAGCCTGGTCTACAGAGCAAGTTCCAGGATAACCACAGCTACATGGAGAAACCCGGTCAAAAAACAATAGGAAGAAGGAAGGAAGGAAGGAAGGAAGGAAGGAAGGAAGGAAGGAAGGAAGGAAGGAAGGAAGGAAGGAAGGAAGGAAGGAAGGGAAAAATCTCACTATGGCTGTCTTGAAGCTAAATAATATTTTTATTATTACATTTCTTGTCTGTCTCTGTGTGTCTGTCTGCCTGTGTGTGTGTGTTGTCACGGCACATGTGTGGAGGGCAGTCAGTTCTCTTCTATCATATGGGTCCCAGGCATTAGACTCAGATCGTCACAGACTTGGAGGCAAGTGCCCTTCCCCACCCAGCTGCCTCTCTGGCCTCAACTTTAAAGTATCCCCCCCCCAACACACACACCCCAACAAAACCTGAAGAGCTTAAAGACTGAAGACAGGTGCAAATCACAGAGCCAGTGATTGTGCCATGATCTTGAAGAAGCTGCTCTCCACCCCCACCCCCTGGCCGCCTGCTGTTGCTGCCACCGCCCGCCAGGAGAGAAGATGTAAAAGTAGATCTGGGTCTCAGGAGAGGTGCTGGGGCCCGTGGTGGGATGCGATGCTCACTGCTCCTCTCACGCCCGAGGAGCGAGCGGGGACGATGCCTGGTCTGACAACCAAGGTGAGCACAGCACACAAATGGAGCCTTCCACTCCAACCTCTCCGCTGAGGATGACACTGATGCATGCTAAGCAAGTGCTCTACCACTCAGCCACACCTAGCCTCCAGCGACCCTCTTAACACACGGGGTTTCTAGGGGCCAAGCTCTTTCAGGGATCACCCTGGAGTTTGCAGCCCCTGACCTCCCAGCCCAGCTGAGCAGACAGATTGTCCCGTCGTAAGGGTAACTCTAGCACTAAGGACAGTCAGCCTAGATGCCACTCAGGCCCGGTTCCCCATTATTCCTCCCCATTGCTAGAGAAACGGTTCCCAAAGACTGGCTAAATTGGTGTCCTGAGGCGCCAGTGAGGACAGAGAGGGGGTGGGAGGGGTGATATGAATCCTGACTCTAACCTGGTGGAGCACATCTGTAATCCCAGCTCCTGAGGGTAGCGCTAAGGCGGGAGGATCGGAGTGGGAAGCCAGTCTGAACTACATAGCAAGACACTGCTTCCCACCCCTCAAATGAAAAACCTCACTGATTCTAACTAAATATCACCCTCCCTTCTCATTCCCCCAGGTATTGTCCTCACAACTGCTCACAGCCCTGTGGCTGCACCTGCACCTACCCACAGACCTCCGTCGGAAACCTCCATCCTTATCTTTCATTTCCTGCGTACCTGCAATCCTGGCTGCGGATCACCCCCTATATCCAGCCCCCCAGGACAGCCACTTGGTAAGCTCAGGACATTCAGGACCCTTGCTCTACAAGTACCTGTGACATCACCAGCTGCCCACAACCTCCTGTGACCTCACCACCTGGACAGCTGAGCCTAGCACACCCAAGCCACTCCTTCCCACCCACCACAAGTAGCAGGGGGCATAGATGACCACTGGGCCCTTGGAAGAGGCTGAAGCCACCAGCAGGCCAGCGTATGATCTTCCCGAGGCCTCTGTGGGCAGCGAAGCTGAGGAGAGCTCTGAAAACCTACCCGGAAAGTCTCACAGTCCAGACTACCTGCCTGACGATGAGCCACCATCAGGCATCACGGCAACACTCCCTGAGGAGCAGGATGTAGACCCGGCCTCTGTGGCGACAACCTTCACCGCAGAGCAAGATGAAGATCCAGTCTCCATTGACGCCAACACCTTCGTGGGGCAGGATGAAGACCAGGCCTCCTTGCAGACGGCCACCTCCGTGGAGCAATATGTAGACCAGGTGTCCACGCAGATTACCGCTGTCAATGGGCAGGATGAAGACCAGGCCCCTCTGAAGACTGCCACCTCCACGGAACAAGATGAAAACCAGGTGTCCACGCAGATTACCGCTGTCAATGGGCAGGATGAAGACCAGGTGTCCAAGCAGATTACCACTGTCAATGGGCAGGATGAAGACCAAGTGTCCACGCCAATCGCCACTTCCACGGGTCAGGATGGAAATCAGGCCTCCATGCAGATGGCCACCTCCATAGGGCAAGATGTGGAGACAGCCATCTCCATGGATATATCAACTTCTGGGGACAAAGAAGAGAGCCCAGATGCTCCAAGCCATAACCAGGAGCATCCTGAAGAAATCACATCTCTGCTGCCCCAAGAGCCGGGCATCCTGCAAGTGTTTGTGGGCTTCCAGAACCCAGTGTGGGACAGACTGGCTGAAAATAACCGTGCAAGTCGGAGCCGCACAGTTTCCCCAAGTGACTCCCAGCATCAGGAAAAGACACCAGGAAAGCCGTGTGTTCCCGAAGGGCAGCCAGAAATAGCTCCGAATGCTGACCTCCCATCTGCCCTGCCTGAAGATGCCCAGCCTTCTGCGGGAGCTACTGACCCATCCACTGTGGATACCAGCAGTCCTGACCTAGAGCCCACGGGTACCAAGTCTGCCGAGCAGGAAGCTGGAGGTTTCAGGGCCTTGAACCCTGAAAGCAAAGCTAGACCCCCAGGGGCGACCAGGGAGGATTTAGCTGATGACTCAACAGTCCTGCAGACCCCACCTTCCCTCAGCTCCCCAGCAGGCGGTCCACCTCCCTCTCCAGATCCCTGCCACGTGGCCCTGGGCAGGAACCTTCTAGACCCCAGCCTGTACAGGTCTGACGTGGAGAATGACTACATGCGCTCCATGACCAGCCTGCTGGGTGGCGGTGAGGGCTCCATCAGCTCCCTGGCAGACATCCTGGTGTGGTCAGACACAGCCACGGGCATGGGCTTGGCTGTGGGCTTCCTGGCCTCAGGCCACAGCTCTCCAGCTGACAGGCTACACGATGAGGGTCCCAGCCTTCGCACTGTCTCCAGCATCTTGGGCAGTGCCAGGTCAGCTTTCTCCTCCGGGTTGGTGGCTGGAACTGGCTCAGCCCTGCGCTCAGTCACTCACCTGCTGGAGTCTGTGGAGAGACGAACCGCAGAAGGCATCCGTTCAGCTATGCGCTACCTGGTCAACCACTTCACCTCACGCCTGGCCCGCACTGCCCCCAATGGTGACTAGACCAACAAGTCCCCTGCTCCCTCCCCACCCCTGCACTAGATAGATGACTCCCCAGCCCTTCAGTAAATAACCACAAGCGTTTATTTTCTAAGCTCCGCCCTTATCCATGCAGTGGGACAACGGGGTAAAGGGCAGAAGGGGTCCAAAATGTTCTAGAAATGAGAGTGCTCTTAGGCTGTTCCACCTGGGTCTGGGAGCAAACTGCAGAGACACAAGAGCTCTGACAGGGCTGAGGAGTAGAGTGGACAGGAGTCTGAGATGGGCAAAGCAGCTGTATTCCCACAGGCAACCTGCCTGTTCCTCAGCCCCATGCCCAGGCTACCTGCTGAGGTTCTGGGGGGCAGTAGAGGGCATTGGGATAGACAGAACTAGATCAGACCTTACAGGAGGACACACACCTGGGTCCCGTGCAATCCTTTGAAGGCTTAGACTCAGACTTCCGGTGTCTCCTGCCCCGGACCCCATTCCCTGCCCTCCTTCTCATCCTGGAATAGAGAGAGAAACTCCACCACCAAACACAAACATGCCAATACCAGAAGACATAGGGACACAATGGAATTTACGTAGTACTCTGTAGGACAGGGCTCAGGGAGGGTGAGCAAACCGTCCACTGGACTAAGGGGGTGGGAAGATGCTGGGATGGATGTAGGGCCATTAGATTTCAAACGTGCCAACCAGGATGGCTGCCCGCCTCTGGCCCAGATTATTTCCATGATGTTTGCTCTGGCCTCTGCCATCTGCATCTTGGAAAGTATGTACAAGAGCGAGAATGGGGAGCACACTCAGGGCCACGTGGGTTAGAAGCCACAATCATCCTCCGACAAGACGCCGCTCAACCCCGCCCCCAGGCCTAGCCTTATACCCAGCCAGGAAGCAGCCACCCATCTATTCGAACTTTCGTGTGTCTCCAGATGGGGCCCTGGGGATGGACCTAGGCCATTGACTGGTTTGGCTTTTAGAGTTTTCTGATGCTCATATTTTTTAAAACATTTTTTTTCCTTTTAAATATGTTTATTTTATGTATATGAGTATTTTACCTGCATGTATGTATATGCACTACATTCATGGAGTGTCCATGGAGGCTTGAAGGTGTTAGATTCCCCACCTCCCAAACTGAAATTACAAAGGGTTTTGAGTCACTATATGGGTGCTGGGAATCAAATCTGGGTCCTCTGCAAGAGTAGATCTCAAATATTATTAAGGACTTAATAATAATCTTCCCAGAAGAGAAGCTACAAATGGCGAGAATTATTTTCGGGAGAAGAATCTAAGTACACTGAGCTTTTTTGTCCATCTACTTTATTCCTCTGGGATAAAATCCTGTCCACACAGCTTCAGTTCTGTTCTCATGCCTAGCTCCTTTTTTGCCTGATTTCTCTCTACATTTATCTGCTGTCCTCTCTATGCTCTGTCTTAATTCTGTCATCTTAGTTCTGCCCCATCTTGGTCTTTCTCATCTCGTTCTTACTCATCTGGCTCTTCCTCATCTTCCATCTCATTCTTCTAGTTCTCCATCTAGTTCTCCAGTCCAAATCTTCTCCAGTCAAAAATCCTCAAAATCCTCCTCAGTCTCTGAGGTTTACAGTTATATACCCATGCAATAGCAATACTCTAGCTATACAAGGTCACCAGGCTTGAGTTCTTACAGGGTCAAAAAGGCAGACAAGAGTTTTCCTCAGGCAGTGACTATTGGACTTTCTTTTACAACTCAAAAGGGGAGTGGTAAAGGAGGTCAACTAAGAGCTAAAATCGGTTAAGATATCAGAAAAAGGGAATTTATGTGCTCAAACTACATTCCTAGAGGTGGTTAAGGAAATGTTAGAAGTCTGTACTGTCAGTATAAATACCACTAAGGTTATATAAGAAAGGAGGATCTGAGCTTAATATACCTTAATTCAGGAGATCATTTGGCTTGGATGCTGGATAGGTATTTCAGATAAAATACACTGTTAGTAGTTCTTGGAAGCATACATAGCATACAAGAAAATCATTGCGGGAATCAGCTAATATATATACAAAAACTAAAATATCACCAAGACTTCTTAAGCCATGGCTTGACCTTCAGAAAAGTCCTTGACCTTTCCAAGTAGTAGCTTTTGTGATAGTAGCTGAATTCCATTACATTTTCCTGAGGCTTGCAGTAAGCAGATAGTGCTCTTAACCAATGAGCCATCTCTCTGGTCCCTTCCCACTGGGAAGCTGCCACCTGCTGAAGGAGCAGCTGAACTGTCCCATGTCATGAAAACAAGGAATTTGGGATATGGAGACTCTTTACTCAGACCTCAGTAAGGGGGCCTCCCAGAGGAACAACTGAGTCGGACCTTAAGAGCGAAAGATGGAAGCCGGGCGGTGGTGTCACACGCCTTTAATCCCAGCACTCAGGAGCCAGAGGCAGGCGGATCTCTGTGAGTTCAAGGCCCGCCTGGTCTACAGAGTGAGTCTCAGGACAGCCAGGGCTACACAGAGAAACAACCTAGTCTTGAAAAAAAAAAAAGAAAGAAAGAAAGACGGGGGGGGGGGGGGGGGGGTGTTGAGAGATGGCTTAGAGGTTAAGAACACTGGCTGCTCTTCCAGAGGACCTGAGTTCAATTTCCAGCAACCACATGGTGGCTCACAGCCATCTGTAATGAAATCTGGTGCCCTCTTCTGGCCTGCAGGCATACATGCAGTCAGAACACTGTATACATAATAAATCTTTTTTAAAAAAATTGAGACATGGTGTCCCCCAGACAGAGGTGGTGAGAACAAAGCTGGAGGGAAGTGAGACAGGTGGTTAGGGTGGGAAGGACAGCAGGTAGAAAGTGTCAGATAGCGTAACTCACAGTATGGGGTGATAAAACTGCCAGGGAGGCCCCCAGCCACGCTTCCAATGGTTTAAACAGCCACTGTGAGCCAGGTGCTGCTACTCATAGAAACTGCAAAGATGTCTGAGGTTTATCTTGCCGTGATAAAACACCTTGACCACAAACAGCTTGAGAAGAATAGAGTTCATTTCAGTTTAGAGTCTTTCATGTAAGGACATCCAGGCAGGAACTCAAAGCAGGAACTTGGAGGCAGGAACTGAAGCAGAGTCCACAGAGGAGTGTTGTTTATTGGCTTGTTCCCTAAGGCTAGCCCAGCCTGCTTCTTATACAACCCAGAAACACCTGTGCCAGGTGTGGGTGGTGCCACATCAACCATTAATCAAGAAAAGGCCCCTGCGGACTTGCTTATAAGCCAATCCGATGGAAGTGTGTTCTCAACTGAAGTTCCCTCTTCCTAGATGACCCTAGCTAGCACCAATTGACAGTGGATGAAGCAGTACAGGTGACCTGGACTGAAGGGGACCAAAATCAAACTGGTCAGCATAAATACAGGAATGAGCGATGGGCACTTTTGCCAGGTGTGGGTGTGGCTGTGTGTCTGTCCTCCAGCTGTCTCCCCAGTGGGTTCCCTCTACTCCCGAGCCAGTCTTCACTTGTTCTAGACAAGGGGAGAAGAGAGAATGTATTCCCATCAGTCCCTGAAAAAGACATTGATGGTTGGTTTGGTAGGCACAAGATTAAAATGCTTGTCCTCTGAGCCAGGCGGTGGTGGCACACACCTTTAATCCCAGCACTTGGGAGGCAGTGGCAGATGAATCTCAGTGAGTTTGAGGCCGGCCTGATCTGCAGAGCGAGTTCCAGGTCTGCCAGGGCTGCACAGAGAAACCCTGTCTCAAAAACAAACCAACAAATGCCTGTCCTCTGGACCAGGCGACAGTCAGCCCAGAATCAGAGACCTTCCACAGCACAGCTGTAAGACCCACAGTCAGCAGAGTAATGAGGGGCCTGGCCTTTGGGTCCAGGCTACCTCAGATGCTGGCTCTACTGTGGACCAGCTATGTTGTGGGCCTCAGTCTCCTCACCTGTAAAGGGATCATAGCTTCCTACTGCACTGGGTTGCCATGAGTGAGTCAGTTGTCCGGGGCACACAGTGGAGTCTATATAATGATTAGACACCGTGGTGACTCATGACAGAGCTGGTCCTGAGGAGCTGGATACCAGGAACACATATTACTCGGTCGTAAGTAGGAAGAGGACAGCTATGGACCAGCAATCGTTTGAGTTGGGCCTTCACTCTTAGAATAGCAAAGGGCCAGCAGAACTGTGCTAATAGTGGCTTGCAAGAGGGGAGCAACCTGGGGCTTCTCCACAGAGAGATGGTCCACACCCAGGAAACTCTGGGCCGGCAGCAAAAGAAGATAAAGCCAAGGGAGGAGGGACCATCACAGACTGAGTGGACTGAGAGGCCAGGAGGGGAACCCAAGTCCTGGCAGCTTGAACCAAGCAGTTAGGACACGTGTGGCATCGTTGTCAGGCGGTGGAACCCAAAGGGTTAAGAGAGGCTGGGAAAGGTCCCCACGACTTGTGTGTTCCCAGGAACACTGAAGTGGACGTACATCCGGGTCCTTTGGCTCCTGTGCAGTCCTTGACACCAGAAATCGCATGCTAGATTCCCTTTTTCACTGTCAAAGTGTCAAAAAGGACATTTGGAAGTCACAGCTATGCAACGAGGGTGTAGCTCATGCTCAGAACAGGGACAAGCTAATAACAAGACTGTTCTGTCTTGCACTGGATTCTGCAGGGCCAAGTCCCTAGTTCCTCAGAGTGTGGCAGTCACACTCCATTGGTGTGGGGTCTCAGCCCTTCCCCAGCACCCTCTACTGACTGCCTTAGTCTCTGCTGCCCTACAGACCAGCCGACCTGGTGTCAGCTGCAGAACCCTGGCCGCTCTCTCTCCTGTCCACCGTATTAGGGATTCCACCTAGCAGCTTCCCCAGAATGGAACCGAAGCATCTAGATGCTGGCATACCTGGGGAGAAAACTGGGATAGTACACATGGGAATGGAGACGAACATGCAGCATAGCGGTGCACACCCCCAGCCAGGATAATATGGCCAAGTGTGAAATGACAGAGCAAGAAGGACTAAGTGGAAGGCGGGAACTAGAAAAAAAAAAAAAAAAAAAAAAAAAGACCCTCCTCCACCCACTGCAAGAGAAAGAGAGGGAGCTGTTGTGGAATATTAGTTGAAGATGTTACATTCGTTTGTGCTGTGGAACATTTGGTTAATGGTGCAAAGATGTGTTGCATTCTATTAATTTGTTTGTTTGTTTGTTTGTTTGTTTGGTTGGTTGGTTGGTTTGGTTTTTTGAGACAGGGTTTCTCTGTGTAGCTTTGCACCTGTCCTGGATCTCGCTCTGTAGCCCAGGCTGGCCTCAAACTCACAGAGATCCTTCTGGCTCTGCCTCCTGAGTGCTGGGATTAAAGGTGTGTGCCACCACTGCCCAGCATGTTGCATTCTTTTATGTTGCATTTGTTTAACTCCGTGAAGCTGTGTTACTGTGCCTGTGTA
Source organism: Peromyscus maniculatus bairdii (assembly GCF_049852395.1). NCBI lineage: Eukaryota > Metazoa > Chordata > Mammalia > Rodentia > Cricetidae > Peromyscus > Peromyscus maniculatus. The sequence goes on from NC_134864.1 coordinate 4,221,725, forward strand.
AAACACCTGATGGTCTAATGAAGAACTGAGTGGCTAATAGCAGGGCAGGAGAGGGATAGGCAGGGCTGGCAGCAGGGAGAATAAATAGGAGAAATCTAGGCTCAAGAGAAGAGAGAAGGAGCAAGAAGAAGAGGAAGAGAGGAGGATGCCAGAGGCCAACCACACAGCCACACAGCCACACAGCCAGCCACGGAAGTAAGAAGGAAAGAGAGATTATAGAATAGAGAAAGGTAAAAGCCCAGAGGCAAAAGGTAGATGGAATAATTTAAGAAAAGCTGGTTAGAAACAAACCAAGTGAAGTCCGGGCATTCATAAGTAAGAAAAGTCTCCATGTGTTTATTTGGGAGCTGGGTGGCAGGTCCCCAAAGAGCAAAAAGTAAAAATAAAAACCAACTACAGACAGGAACTCATAGGACACAGGCAGCAGGACAAGTGGCCCTGGCCATCCCGGGCATGTGGACTTGAAGGAATCCAACCACACCATGTAATGAAAGAGGGCTGGGGGGTGGGGGGGTGGGGAGTGGTGGGGAGCTCATGCCTTACTCAGGAGGCAGAGGCAGGCGGATCTCTGTGAGTTGGAGGCCAGCCTGGGCTACACAGAAATCCTGTCTGAAAAACCAAAAAAAAGAAAAGAAAAGAAAAAAAAAAAAGAATTAAAAATAGGCCAGCCCAGTGGTGGTGGTGTACGCCTTTAATCACAGCAATTGCGAGGGAGGCAGAGGCAGGAGGATCTCTGTGAGTTGGAGGCCAGCCTGGTCTACAGAGCAAGATCCAGGACAGGCACCAAAACTACACAGAGAAACCCTGTCTCTAAAAAACAAAAACAAAAAAAAAAAAAAAACAGGCCAAGTACAATGGCCCAGGACTTTAGTTCAGGTACTAGGGAGGCAGAGGCAGGTAAAGGCTAGCCAGGTCTACATAGCAAGTTTCAGGCCAGCGAGGGCTACACACACACACACACACACACACACACACACACACACACACACACACACAGAGCGAGTCTGTTTCAAAAAAAACAAAAGAGAAACCAAAACAAAATGTCATTTCAGCAAGACCAAGGGTCAGCAGGACAGGCCTAGTGTCTGCCATCCTCATCGAGGAAGGACCTGTTCCCCCAGCTGCTGGGAAAACTCGCTTGGGGCAGTTCTTCGGGGAGCGGCCCCACCTAAGGTCATTGGGAGGCTAGCTGGGGTGAGTGGATCTGCACTGAAGCTTTGACTACCCCCACCCCCTGCCTGCTGCTCTTCTTCTCTCCCCCCCCCATCCCTCCCCTGCCCACCAGCTCTTCTCCCCACCCCCTGCCCACCAGCTCTTCTCCCCACACCCCTGCCCACCAGCTCTTCTCCCCACCACCACCACTACTTGGGCTTCACTCCCTTCCTCACAGCAGGGGCAGATGGTCAGTGACACAGTATTTACCACATCATGGCTTTGAGCTCACACAATGCAAGGGGCCCACACTGTGACCATGGCTGTCATCTCCATGCAAGAGATGGGTATGTGTACCTCATAAATTCAAATGATGGGAAAAACTCAAGCCAGGCTTGGTGACCAAGACAGGGGAATTCTAAGTTGTAGGCCAGCCTGGTCTACAGAGTTAGTTCCAGGGCAGCCAGGGCTACACAGAGAAACCTTGTCTCAAAAACTCTGTGTGTATGTGTGTGTGTGTGTGTGTGTGTGTGTGTGTGTGTGTGTGTGTGTGTGTGTGTTTGTGTGTCAGACCAGATACAGTGGCACATGGGCACATGTGTTTCATACCCCCACTTGGGAGGCAGAAGCAGACAGACAGACAAATCTCTATGAGTTCCAGGACAGCCGGTGAGACCCTATGGGAAAAAAAAATTTAGGCCAGGCATGGTGGCACACACCTTTGATCCCAGCATTCAGGAGGCAGAGGCAGGTGGATCTCTGTGCGTTCAAGGTGTACATAGTAAGTTCCAGGACAGCCAAGGCTATGTAGAGAGACCCTGTCTAAAAAAAAAAAGCCAGCTAGAGAGATGGCTCAGCAGATAATGCTTCACACCCATGATTCAGGGGGTCCAGCACTGTTTGATGAACATAGAAATATGCAGGCATAAAATACATGCCACGCAGATGCACAGTCCCTCCCAGCACTCCTGCTCCAACATGGGACACAGAGACAGGAGAACTGGGTAGACGCTCCAGAGACCCTGTCTCAACAAAGTGGATGGTGAGAACCAAGCCCAAAAGTTAGCCTCTAATTTCCACATGTGGGTGGTGGCACTTGTGAACACACACACACACACACACAGGCATACTGACATGCACACCTACACACACATACCACAAACACACACATCACACACACACTACTACTACTACACACATATACTACACACACATCACACACACACTACTACTACACACACATACTACAAACACACACACACACACACACACACACACACACACACATACACACACCAAATTAACTTTCAAAAATTGAATATCTTGCCCCATACACTCCGGTCCTTATTCTTTCTTTTTTTCTCTCTATTTTCTTTAGAGACGGAGTCTCACTACGTAGCCTTCCTTGCCTTTGCCTGGAATCCTATACCAGTGGCCTCAATCCATCTGTCTTGGCCTCTCAAGTGCTGGGAGTAAAGGTGCCCAGCTACTGGCATATTTCTGTAATTCCAGGACCTGGAAGGTGGAGGCAGAACTTCAAGAGTTCAAAGCCAGCCCAAGGGCTGGTAAAATGACTCAGCAAGTGAAGGCTGAGTTTGACCCCTAGGATCCATCACAGTGAGGTGTAGCGGTAACGCCCGCATTACCGATACCCGTTCACCATGTCCGAGCGAAGGGCTGTGGATTAAAAATAGAGACAAGAGACAGCAAGTCATTCATCAAGATTGGATGTCGAATGCCCTTTATTGAAAGAGGGAAGAAACCTTAAATACAGGTTTACAGCACAAATGGAGGAACCCCCGGAGGGCTATCAATGGTCTACATTCCAGACCCAATGTTCTACATTCTTGCATCTAAGTAGTTAACGCCCAAAATGCAGGATACACAAACAAGGAACTTCCCTTAAGCATTCAGAAGGGTGGATACCGGCAGGGAATCTGAATAGGGAGGACATCTGAACAAGGTCAGCAAGCAAGGCCGCAGCCACTCACAGTTGGGGGCCAGGGCCCATAGCGCCCACAGGTCCCCCCTTTTTATTAAATGAGCTTCTGTCTTAGGTTGCGTGGGACCAACAGACCACCTTACCCGTCATAGAGACACCTGCCCAGGCCACACAAGTGCTCTGTCTTAGGTTGATGGCAGCCCCCCAAGCATTACCCGTCTCTGAATACTCATTATCATACAGACTCAACCATGTGAGCTATAGAGTGACTGCTGCCAAAGATCTCAAAGTGGCACTGGGCTTGCAATCTGTGTGACACAGAAAAGACCAACAGAAGTCCTAACCCACCCATAGCCAGGAGGCTAACGGCAATTGAACCATTCCCTTCTTAAACGAGCCTTACTGCAAATTGGAGTCCTTGTAAGGTGGTATCCCATAAGCAAATGGAACTTGAGTTTTAATAATTTTTTACAACTTACAAAGCCAATTATAATGTATAAAAGTGGAATTAAATTTATCATGCCCAATAAGAAGAAAGATTAACTAACTGTGGTAGCTACTTTTGCTGCCAGGGTCTCCATTGTGCTAGCTGTAGTAACCAACTATGAAATAGCAATCCCAGAAACAATAGCAGCAGTGGCCACCACTGCTATAACAGCAACAACGGCAACAGTGATGTCAGAGTCTCTTCTGGAGCGTGTGAGCATCATCTGTGTCTAGCTGCCACGGTCCACTGGCATGGACACGGCTCCAGGAACACGAACCACCAAGGCCCATTTTTCTTGATCCCAGCACTACTTAGGCTGGCAGGTCTGCAAGAGAACAACTGAGAAACATAAAGAAAACAGAAAACAAAAACAGCAAACAAGGAGCAGAACTAATGGCCTCAATAATGGCTACATTCAGGCTCACAAATTTTGAGGTATCTTCAAAAAGGCTAGATGAATTTCAGGAGGCAAATAAATGTTGCACAGAGCCATTCCTGAAAAGTAGGTACTACACCAGCTTGAGGGGGGTTGCAAAATGCGAAAAAGGCTGAGCTGGCATGCTACTGTTAGCAAATGAAGTTTATTGACCTTCAGAGTTATCCTTAATCTCCAAGGTGTGATACATTCTCAATGTTTTTTGAAAAAAGTTACCATACATTACCTTTTGAGGAATCCAACCACATGGCTACAGTTCCTAGGCTTACAATAATGTTTGCCAAGGCTGGCCGTATTGGGCTCTCAATCCCCATTGGCATCAGAAGGGGAGAGTTTTTTACAAAGGCCCAATAGGTCTCTGCCATGTTGGGATTCAGCAGCAGCCACAGGGCGCACACAGCGTTCAGGAACCCAAAGAGGAACTTCATTGTCCTGTGAAAAGACACAAACAGATCCCCGGGCCCACACCAACATCGGATCGGGTCCCCTCCAAGTGCCAGTAGAAAGATCTTTCCATCGCACCAGAGGATGATTTGCAACAGGAGCCCTCCAGTGCTTATCTGCAGCAGATACTCCAGCAGAATCCACTGATAAAAAATTTAAAATATATAAAACAAGGGAAAGAATAGAATGTGGAGAGGAGAGATGAGCCCCTAGCTCCCCCCTTTTTACTTTAGCAATATAAGTTTTTAAGGTACGATGGCAGCATTCTACTATAGCCTGTCCTTGAGGATTATAAGGAATACCAGTCTTATTAACAATAGAAAAATCTTGGCAGAATTTTGAAAATCCCGTACTACTGTAGGCGGGACCATTATCAGTTTTTATGCATTTTGGCACTCCCATGTAAGCAAAAGCATGAAGACAAGGATTTTTTACATCCTTAACCTTTTTCCCTGAATGGACAGAAGCAAAAATTAGAGAAGAATATGTATCAATAGACACATGGACATATTGTAATTTTTCAAAGGAAGGCATGTGTGTGACGTCCATCTGCCACACATGATTAGGTAAAAGTCCTCGAGGATTAACTCCCAAATGAGGAACAGGTAAAAATTTTACACAAATAGGGCATGATTTAACTATCTGAATGGCTTGTTCCCGGGTTATGCCTGTATGATAACAGAGAGATCCAGCATTAAGATGATAACGCTGATGTAACTGAGTAGCCTTATCAAAGGCGGAACAGACTAATGTGACAGCCATACGAGTAATGGCGTCAGCCCTCTAATTACCTTTACTTAGAGGTCCAGGCAATTGAGTATGAGCTCTAATATGGCCCACATAAAGGTTATGTGAGCGAGACCATATAAGTCCTTGTACTTGTAATAAGTATTCATGAATGGAAGAAATGGATGGTATGTAGGCTGTTGTTTTCAAAGGCATAATGGCATGTGCCACATATTGACTATCGGTATAAATATTTACACTCTCATCAGAAAACATTTGTAAAGCAAGCAACAGCGCCTGTACCTCTGCCACCTGGGCAGAAGTGCCCTGGACTTTTATTCTCTTTATTATGTTACCAGAAACCACCACAGCAAAACCACGTGAAGTGCCATCAGTAAATACCACACGGGCCTGAGGAATAGGAGTCATTTGTACTATCTTGGGAAATATAACACGATGCAATTTAAAAAATTGACACACATCATTGGAGGGGTAGTGAGTATCAAACTGACCCTGCATGGAGCATGTCAATATGGCCCAATCATTATCATTAGCTTGCAACCATGCTACTTGAGACTGGGTGTATGGGGTCACCACAATATCTGGCTCCTTACCAAAAGTTTGAACACTTGATTCCCTTAAATATAATCTGAGCGACAGCCTGTGGATAAGGAGTGATGATTTTTGTTGGAGAAGCTGGGGAATGTACCCATAAAATAGGACCTGTTTGCCAAAACATTCCAGTAGGTGAATGAGTAAAACAAAATATCAAATACAATAAGGGAGAATTAAGATCTATATACTGTACGTGAGCCTGTTCCAGGGCCTCTTGCACACGTTGTAGGGCTACACGTCCTTTAGCTGTTAATTTACGGGGAGATGAAGGGTCAGGGTCGCCCTTTAAGACATCATACAAGGGGCGAAGCTGACCTGTTGGAATTTTTAAAGTGGGCCGAAGCCATTGAATATCTCCCAGAAAGGTTTGGAAATCATTAAGTGTGTGTAGCTGATCCATACGCAGAGTAATCTTTTGTGGGTGTATGCCCGTGTGTAACAATTTATGACCTAAATAATGATAGGGAAAAGATACCTGTACCTTTTTTGGGGTTATCTGTAAATTAGCCAGGCTAAGAACCTCTTGTAAATTAGAAAAGGCATCAAAAACAAGTTTTTTATCTTTAGCAGCCATTAATATATCATCCATGTAGTGAATTATATAAACACCTGGAAAAGCTTTTTGAACTGGAGCTAGGGCCAAAGACATATAAATTTGACATATAGTAGGGCTATTGGCCATTCCTTGAGGCAATACCACCCACTGATATCTCTGATAAGGTTCCTTAAGATTTTTTGAAGGAACACTGAAAGCAAAGCGAGGACTGTCCTCGGGATGCAAAGGAATGGTGAAGAAACAATCCCTCAAGTCAACCACAATTAAATGCCAAAGTTTAGGAATTGCCACAGGGGCAGGCAAGCCAGGCTGTGTTGCTCCCATGAGAAGCATGGTTTTATTTACAGCTCTAAGATCCTGTAATAGCCTCCATTTTTCTGATTTTTTTTTAATAACAAATATAGGTGAGTTCCAAGGTGAAGTGGAAGGAATGATATGTCCAGCATCTAACTGCTCCTTAACCAACGCATACGCAGCCTCCAATTTTTCCTTAGTAAGGGGCCACTGCTCCACCCATACAGGGTCATCACTCTTTTAAGTGATTTTTATCGGTTGTATTATTGAAGGCTGCTGTGCAGTGACCCCTATGGAAAAGACCCTAATCCTCTAGTATCGCCAGGACCCCTAGTGACACAGTTTTTGTCTGCTGCAGGGAGCGGGTCTCCTTGTAACATTTTCCCTAAGCCTTTGTCCGGGCAGTAGCCCTGACTCTTTAGCATCTGTTGTACAGGCTGTGTAGTAAGCACCGCTCCCATACCGTCTAACACATCCCGTCCCCACAAGTTTACTGGAATGTCAGGTAGCACAAATGGTTGAAAAGTTTCTGCATGACCTTCTTCATCCTTCCAATTTAAAAGTAGCTTGCTCTGTAATGGCGTCTGAGCTGTGCCGATACCTTGTAAGTTAGAGGTAGAATTTTTAAGGGACCAAGCTTCGGGCCAATGTTTTAAAGAAATAAGTGTCAGCGCCAGTATCTAAAAGACCCCGAAAACTGTGATCATTAACTTTTAAATTTAGCATGGGTCTTTGTTCTAAGGTGGAAACCCAGCATCCTAGAGGGCCCGTAGAGCCAAATCCACCCTCACCTCTGTGTGGTTTAAGAAAAGGATTATTAGTATGAAAGCGGGGCATCAAAAGCAGTTGTGCTATGCGAGCACCCTGGGGAATAATAGTCACCCCTTTACCAGCCTCAACCATAATTTTAATTTCCCCTTCAGAGTTTTCATCTATCACTCTTGGAATTACTCTAATACCTTGCATAAGAGCGCTACTCCTGCCCAGAATCAGTCCTAAAGACCCTGCAGGTAGTGGACCCATAACTCCAGTACCGAGAGCCTGGGGACCCATCTGAGGTGTTAATACTGTTCTGGTGGAGGAGCAGAGGTCCAATCCTGCGCTTCCAGGGGTGCCTCTGATAAGGTCTTGGACAAAAAGGGGTTCCTTCGAGGAACAAACTGGATGGGATGGTGGGAAACTGGGGATGGGACAGGTGTATCCAGGGCTCCGTACACCTGGCTTCGGGGGGTCCGGAGCGGACCCTGCTGCCCGTTTCCCGACGGTGGTAACATATTTCCCTGAGCATAAACCTTAGATCCGCATTCATTACTCCAGTGATGCCCCTTTTTACATCGCGGGCAAAGTCCCGGTGTCTTTGCCGTTGCTTGGGCTCCAGGACAATTTTTCTTAATATGACCTTGCTGGCCGCATCCAAAACAGGTTTTTGGGCGGTTTCCTCCAGAATTAATCCCCCTCATGGCTGAGGCCATTACCTGTCCCATGATGTGATGCCCATCTATATCTCTACATAGTTTAAGATAATCATTTAAGCTCTTATTTTTATGAGGCCTAATGGCCTCCTTGCAATATTTATTGGCATTTTTAAAGGCCAGTTGCTTTACTATGGGCATGGCTTGATCAACATCCCCAAACACTCTTCCTGCTAGTTGAAGCAGGCAATCTACAAATTTTGCAAATGGTTCTGACGGCCCTTGAATGACTTTAGATAGTTGTTCACCAGCAGCTTTATTAGGCAGCCATTTCCACGCTCTGGTAGCGGCCACACTAATCTGTGCATAAACTGCAGGATCATACAAAATCTGTGCTTGTAAAGTGGCATACTGCCCTGTACCCGTGAGCATCTCAAGATTACGAGCCGGGAAGCCTGCAGCAGCATTTCTATTAGCTGTAGTTTGACAATGTTCTTGAAACTCACTCCTCCAAATTAAATAATCCCCCCCAGAGAGAGCGGCGCGACACAGCTGCATCCAATCGCTAGGGGTGCAATTTAAGGCAGAAAAAGATTCAAGTATAGCAGTGGTAAAAGGAGCATGGGGCCCATATGACATCACAGCTTCCTTGAGCTGTTTGATGCTTTTAAAATCTAGAGGATTGTGCTCCCTTTGTCTCTGCCCTTGAGCATTTTGAGTCTCTATAACCGGGTAAGCAACTCCCCCCGTCAATCCCTCCATGGGTGCGGAAGGAAGGACCTCCGTGTTGCAAAAGTCAGGGTTATGGGTTGGAGGTCTATCCTTGCGAGAAATCTGTGATTTCCCTCTTAGGCATCTAGCATCCTTTTCTGATCTGACTTCTACATCATCACCCTCTGAAGATGACTCTGTAGAATCGGAAGACGACTCTGCCGAATCAGAAACATCAGAAGTTTGAAGGGTTCTGAGAGCTTCCTCTATCTGAGACTCCTCCAACACAGCTTTAGCTTCATTTAAGTGTTCTTGGACTTCAATATCATCACTAAGCAATGCATCCTTAACCAAGCGCCACAAAGAAAAAGTAGCTAAGGACACGGAATCAGGCCCTTCTTTATGCAAATATTTCTGTAAGTCAACCTTGACCTGTTCCCAATCTGGTATATTAAATCCTCCGGAGACCAGAAACCAAGGACTAGCATTCTGGAGGATTTGAACAAAATCTTTAGCCGTCTTGCTCTTAATAATAGTGCCTTGCCGCCTCAACAGTCCAATTAATTGTTCCTCGAGGAGTGACTGTGAGCTAGCCGCACCCATTTCAATCCACTCTTACCTTTAAAATGCCGGCCGGCCTTCCAAGAGTGTCTGTCAGCTGGTCCTTCTTTCTCAGATCTCGGTAGGAACCTCCATTTGTAGCGGTAACGCCCGCATTACCGATACCCGTTCACCATGTCCGAGTGAAGGGCTGCGGATTAAAAATAGAGACAAGAGACAGCGAGTCATTCATCACGATTGGATGTCGAATGCCGTTTATTGAAAGAGGGAAGAAACCTTAAATACAGGCTTACAGCATAAATGGAGGAACCCCCGGAGGGCAGAAGTTCGCTATCAATGGTCTACATTCCAGACCCAATGTTCTACATTCTTGCATCTAAGTAGTTAACGCCCAAAATGCAGGATACACAAACAAGGAACTTCCCTTAAGCATTCAAAAGGGTGGATACTGGCAGGGAATCTAAATAGGGAGGACATCTGGTCAAGGTCAACAAACAAGGCCACAGCCACTCACAGTCAGGGGCCAGGGCCCATAGCGCCCACAGTGAGGACTGACCCCTACAACCTGAGTTTGACCCCTAGGATCCTCCACAGAAGAGCCAACTCTCACAAGCTGTCTTCCAACGTACACAAAAACACAAACACACACTAAAATAATGAATTTAAAATTTATAAAAATAAATCCAGCCTAGGCTACATAATGAGATCCTATTTCTAATAATAATAAGAAGAATAGAGCCAAGGAAGTGGCTTAATAAAGTGTTTTCCACACAAATTTGAGGACTTGAATTCAGACTCCCATGTAAAAGAACACTCGGAACACAGAGGCTAGCAAATCTCTGTGAGTTCAAGGCCAGCCTGGTCTACAGAGTGAGTTCCAGGACAGCCAAGGCTGCATAGAGAAACCCTGTCTCAAAACAAAACAAAAAAGAAGAAGAATTGGAAGTTTAGGTTAGGAAGTTCACGCATGCCTGAACACACGCACAAACACCGTAATAATAATCTAAAATGGACATGTTTTTAAATACACCTTTAATTATTGCACTGCTCCTCTCCTGCTCAGGGAGAAGCCGGGTCTCAGGCTTGCTGCTCTGAAGCTTCTGGAGAATGCAGCTCGCGCCCTCTGCTGGAGAGATGGCAGCACCGCTCTATACCTGCAGGTTCCAGACCCAATCCTCGACACTGGAAAGAAGCGGGATGGGGGGGGGGGGCAGATGTTGAGTCTAGGCTGAGATAGCCCGGTTAACAGGTTCAGGCTGGAAATTACCTCTAGGAAGATGCTAGGCATAAGAAGACGCAGGGAGGGGCTGGAGAGATGGCTCAGAGGTTAAGAGCACTGTCTGTTCTTCCAAAGGTCCTGAGTTCAATTCCCAGCAACCACATGGTGACTCACAACCATCTGTAGTGAGATCTGGCGCCCTCTTCTGGCCTGCAGGCAGACATGCCGAACATTGCAGACATGCTGAACATTGTACACATAATAAATAAATAAATCTTAAAGAAGCATTGTACACATAATAAATAAATAAATCTTAAAGAAGAAGACAACACAGGGAGGCCTGGAGAGATGCTCAACAGTTGAGCACTGGCTGCTCTTCCTGAGGATCAAGGTTCAATTCCCAACACTCACATCGCAGCTTAAAACCATCTGTAACTCCAGACCCTTCCTGGTCCCCTCAGGCACCAGGTACACACGTGTACACAGACATGTAGACAAAACACCTGTCACAGACTCTCCAACAGGAGTCATGATAGCTGAACAGCTAAAGTTCTTGGTGCTCAGAGACACAAACACCAAGGTCAGAGTCTTTCAAGCAGGGGCCAGCCAGGCCAAGGTATGGGACCTGGTGCAGGAGCCAGGGCAGGCAGGCCTTGAACCCAGGCCTAAAAGCAAGCAGAGTCCTGAGTCAGTAGAAACAGTGGTCCTAGAACAGGGTTTTCACGTCTCCTGATTTAATTTCTTCAACTGCGAGATGGACCCTGCACGGGCTAGTTTTATGTCAATGATACAATCCAGAGTCATCTGAGAAATGGGACTCTCAATTGAGAAAATGCCTCCACAAGATTGGGCTGTAGGCAAGCCTGTGGGGCATTTTCTTAGTGATGGATGACAGAGGGCCCAGCCCATTGTGGGTGGTGCCATCCCTGGGCTGGTGATCCTGGGTTCTATAAGAAAGCAGCCTGAGCAAGCTATGGGGAGCAAATCAGTGAGCAGCACCCCTTCATGGCCTCTCCATCAGCTCCTGTCTCCAGATTCCTGCTTGCTTGGGTCCTCTTGTGACTTCTTTCAATGACAGACTATGATGTGGAAGTGTAAGCCAAATAAACCCTTTCTTCCCCAAGATGTTTTTGGTCATGGTGTCTCATCATGACAATAGGAACCTAGACAAACGTCCCTTTTACCTCACTGAGATACTCTGATTAATAATGAATATTTTTCCTGGCATGTTGTGGCTCACACTTTTAATCTCAGGACTCAGGAGGCAGAGGCAGGTGGATCCCTGAGTTCGAGGCCAGTCTGGTCTACAGTTCCAGGACAGCCAAGGCTACACAGAGAAACCCTGTCTCAGAAAATTAATTAGTTAATTAAGTAACATTCTAGATATGAGTGTGATAGCATTCCCTGAGAATCCCAGCACTCAGGAGGTAGAGACAAAAGGATCAAAATCTCAAGGCCATCTTCGGCTATACCACAGCAAGCTCAAGGCCACCTGGGTTCCATGCAATGCTTCCTCAAAACAGCACATCAGGACTGCGTGGTTCTGTGGATGAAGGCACATCAGGACTGCGTGGCTCTGTGGATGAAGGCACATCAGGGACTGCGTGGCTCTGTGGATGAAGGTACATCAGGACTGCGTGGCTCTGTGGATGAAGGTACATCAGGACTGCGTGGCTCTGTGGATGAAGGCACATCAGGACTGCGTGGCTCTTTGGATGAAGGTACTTACCAAACACAGCTGAGAAAACCTGAGTTGGATCTCTGGAACCCACATTAAAAAGCCAGATGTGGGCTGGAGAGATGGCTCCAAGGTTAAGAGCACTGACTGCTCTTCCAGAGGTCCTGAGTTCAATTCCCAGCACCCACATGGTGGCTCACAACCATCTGTAATGAGATCTGGCGCCTTCTTCTGTATACATAATAAGTAAATAAATCTTTAAAAAAACAAAAAAAAGCCAGATGTAGCAGGGCTTGGTTATGTAAGCCTTTAATCCCAGCACTTGGGAGGCAGAAGCAGGAGGATCACTGTGAGTTCAAGGCCAGCCTGGTTTACAGAGTGAGTTCAGAACAGCCAAAGCTACACAGAGAAACCCTGTCTCTAAAAAGAAGGCAGGGAGGGGGTGAGGGGTGGGGGTGAGGGGTGGGGGTACAGATGAGATAGTTCAGCATCTGAAGGCTGTGTGCTGCCAAACCTGAAGATCTGAGTTCAAGCCCCAGGGTCCACAAGGTGGAAGGAGAAAACCAACCTTCATAAATTGTCCTATGATTTTCACACATGCACCATGGTAGACATGCACACACATGTGTGCACAGTAATTATTATTTTTTTTTTCAAAACAGGATTTCTCTGTATAGCCTTGGCTGTCCTGGATCTCCATCTGTAGACTAGGCTGGCTTTGAACTCACAGAGATCCACCTGCCTCTGCCTCCTGAGTGCTGGGATTAAAGGCATGTGCCACCACCGACCAGCTTAAATTTTTACTTTTAAAAACACAGACATGCACAAAGCCAAAATTAAAACATAAAAATATCCAACACAGTAAAGCTAAAATTTTCCAGAAATGTAATCTCCAAACTTAAATGGTATGGGCATTGGAGGTGGGGCTTTGGACAAGTACTGGGATTCAATAAGGTAACAGTGGTCTTACTGTAATTTATTTAATTAGAGATAAGGTCTCATTGTAAAGCCCTGGCTGACCTGGAACTTGCTGTAGAGACCAGGCTGGCCTTGAACTCAGAGATCTGCCTGACTCTGCCTTCTGTGAGTTGGAACCAAAGGTGTGTGTAACCACTTCCCGCCTTTTTTTTAGGGTGGGGGGGGCCGCTTTGTAAGGGAAGGGGGACCTGAGCTAGTTTGCTTGCTATCAAGCGAAGTACTGTGCTTCACATCTTGGTGAAGCAAGCAGGCCCCTGTCAGATACAGGCCCCTTGGACATCCCAGTCTCTAGAACTGTGAGCTAAACAGATGTCTATCTTTACAGATTCCCTAGTCTCAGGTGGAAGAACAGAAAACAGCTGAAACAGTATTAACAGTGGTGAATTCTGGGACTTGGGCAGCTAAGGAGGGAAACACTAGAGTTCAAGACTACCTCGGTCTACATAGCAAGTTCCAGACCAGCCTGAGCTGCAGGGGACTCTCTCAGAGAACAGACAAAACAACAAAGCCTTCTGGGGTTTCCTGTGCTGTGTGTCTGTCAGGAGTCTCTTCACTGCACACGACAGAGCTCAAGGTGAGGTTCTTTGGGCACAAACAGGATTGATGAGTTGTGTTAGGAAGAACCAGGGAAGCAATGACTGCGGGAACACCTGGTGTCCACCATCTTTCTCACAGCTTAGATCTCTCCCCTCCCACCACACTGACTTTCCTGCCAACAGTGAACCTGGTCTAGGTCCCCACTGCACACAGGTGGAACTCTACCCTTCATACGGCCTCATTAAATAGTCTTCTTTCCCACAAACACTGCCAGGGCCCCAGATGGGACCCGATGTTTGCCCAAGGCCAGACACAGCCCACTCCTGGACTCTAGAGCATGCCCACCACACCCACAAGCTTGTGAGTGCCCTGCAGCTGTCCCGTGACAGCGTGCTTTGGAGGGAGCCAAGACATTGGGATCTTTTTAAGTCCTCTCCCTAACTCCATGAAGTAAAGGACTATTCCTTTGCACGTGAATTTCATGCCAACCAATGAGGAAATAGGTTGACTAGCAACCTCCTGTATCATATTAGTACTTTTTCCCCCCCAAGACAGGGTTTCTCTGTGTAGCTCTGGCTGTCCTGGAACTCGCTCTGTAGATCATGCTGGTCTGGAACTCACAAGGATCTGCCCTCCTCTGCCCTCGAAGTGCTGGGATTAAAGGCGTGCGCCGCCACCGCCTGGGTAATACTAATACTTTTCAAACTGCAGCTTTAGGGGAGAGAAAACATCTTCTCACACATGTCTTCAACCACACCGAACTTGAACAAGGCTCACTAGAGCCTGGGAGGGTAACTGGAGGTGAAGGGTATGAGTTTCTGCATCTCACCTCCCAACTGGACTTCCAGTTTCAGTACTTTCTACTCAGCCATGATGTGGAAGAGACATTGTAAGTACAAAGTCCCGTTTCCTAACCCTGGAGCACCTGGCCTGGCTGCTCTGGAGGTGACGGTCACATGCACAAGCGCTTAAGTCAGGCTCAGGAGCGGAGGAGCAAACAGGACTTGGACAAAATGCAGGGAGCAGGGCCGCATGCCTCCTCCCCCAAGGCTGGTGGCCAAGCGCCTACATTTCCTAGGTGACCAGGGAGGAGAGAGAAAAACAGCCTGTGCTGCCCCCTGTTAGCAGAGCGGGAGCCCAGGTTGGGGCCCGGTGAGGAAACAGGCTGGGACAGAAGACCGGGCAGTGAAATGGGGTGAAGACAAACAACAAAGACTCTGTCCGCGAGAGCCGGGAGCAGCGGGCCACAAAGGGGCTTTCTCCGGTCCGACCAGCCGCGGGCAAGGCAGGGTGTCTGGGTTGTCGCAGGCCAGGCGGCACCGTTTCCTCCGAACCCCGCAAAGATCCCCAGTCTTCCAACCTGGATCCAGGCCACCGGGGGCCCAGCGGCCCCGCCCCGGCCCCGCCCCGCCGTCTCCTTGACGACCGTGACCTCAACGCCCGGGAGAGAAAGGAGCGTCCATGCCAGTTGCTACGCGACGGCCGGGTGACGTCAGTCCATTGAGTTTAGTTCCCCAGGCAACTGGCCGGACAGCTGCGCCGGGAACTATTTGTGTCTGTCCCTGGAGGGGCGGCGGAGCCTCCGGGGTCTGGCGCGGCCGAGGAAGCGCTCCCTCGGCTGCGGGCGGGCGGTGGCCGCCGCACAGAGGCCCTTTCAGGCCGCGGGCCGGGCTGGGCGGGGTCTGCACCCCCCGTGGGGCGCCCCGCCTTGGCTCCCTGCACCCTGCTTTTTCTCCCACTGCCCGGGAGGCCCCTGGACCGCCTGGCTTTGTCCCGTTTATAAACGCTCTCTTGCGTCAACCCTAGAAGAAAGAGGCTTCTGTTTGCGGCAGTCCGGTCCACACGGCCACCTTGGCTGGTACCCCAGTATCGGTGGTACACAGTAGGTGCCCAGCATTGGCATTCCCAGAGGGTAGGCGGTTCCTACGCTTTCCGAGCTGCCAGAATGAGAACCCCTTGTCAGTCTCTGGTATTGAGCTACTGGGCACTGTCTGGGGCGCCCTGGTGGGCAGATGGGCTACAGAGCTTTGGAACCTCAGTGCAAAAATACATCGATGAGCCCCTTGTACAGAAAAGAGTCACCGTGTAGGAAATAAGCCCAGTTCTGGCCACTGAGGGTGAACTACAAGTGTGTCACATACATGGTAAACTGAGGCAAGATAGCATCAGTCAGAGGAGAAAGGATAAGGCTCGAGCCTGGAGCAGAAGTGAGAACAAGCATGACATGATGGGAACAGAAAAAAGGTGTGCAGAAATAAAGCAATGACCCAAATTTGGGCCTCAAAGCTGGTCAAGGCCTGCCAGTGCCAGGGGCTCGAGATTCGGGGTGCTGTGACTGAGTCTCTGGTTTAGGTTACACAGCAATCCAAGCCTCTCCCAGGCTCCTCCCTCCCACTGGGCAGCCTTTTGATCCAGGTCCCTCACCATCTGTCTTCAGGGAGCAACCATCCCCCACAAACCCCCATCCCCCACAACCCCCCCATCCCCCACAACCCCCCCACCCCCCACTCCACCCCCACCCCCTACTCCTGAACCCCTCCCTGGCTTCACAGGCCAAGCACTGACTTTCAGAACACGTGTCTATCCGGGCAGCTCTGCCCATTCCTGGAGGTATCCTACTGGTCTGTAAATTCAGGCATCTTGGCTTCTTGTCAACAGCCAGCGGCTGCCATATGATATGGACCCTGGGTTCTGAGAGCAGGAGGTGGCTGTCGTCTTTCCCAGCGTGGTCTCTGGGCTGGCTTTCCAGTCGTCCGCAGTCGGGGCTGGACCGTTGAACTGGGGTTCGCTCCTTCTCTCCAGGCAGAGCCAGTGCCCTGATCCCTGTTTCACAGACAAACAAGGACATCGTGATCCCTGTACAATTTCAGGCCTACCTGGGCCCATGCCTTTCCCAGTGTGTCTCCCTGACAATCCCTCAGAAATCAGCCTTGGCTCAGTATCCAGAGCTGAAGAACAGGATCAACTACGTAATTTGTGAAAAAGGAAAATCCAGAGTTCCTTGTTCAACTGATGATTAGGAATTTTAGGCAAGGTGTGATAGTGCTCATTTGTAAGCCCCGTCTCAGGAGGCTGAGGTGAGAGGATCATTTGAACCCAGGCTGGCAAACAGAGATAGACTTGACAGAAAATAAAAAGGAATGGGGATTTAGCTTAGGTGGTAGAGTGCTTGCCTAGAATACTCGAAGCCCTGGGCTCGTTCTGCAGCACTACATAAACCCGGGCACGGTCCTAACACTTGCTAATATTTCCACCCCTTGGGAGATGGAAGTCACAGGACCAGAAAGTCAAGGTCATCCTTGGCTACATGTTCATGGGTTGTAGCTTCCCCATGCCTTAGCTTCCCTAAGGCCATCATCATTTTTATGATTCATCTCACTCTGCCCTTGAGACTTTTGCATGCACCCCTGGGGTTGGGGATGGGGCCTCATCTTCCTCTTGTTCAGACATACTCCCTGACCAGGACTCCCATCCTGGGTGGGTCCCACATGCTAGGCACTGTCCTGGGTTATCTGGAGCCTCTGCAAGACTGAAGGACTTACTCCCCAATGCTGCTGGCCACAGACAGATGGCCGCAGCTATCAGCTTCCCTCTGGAGACAGCCGTAATTACAGAAAACACCTTGCCTGGAGTCACACCCCCCTTCGTGGGTGCATCAGAGGACTGCTGTTCCTGGGTGTAAAAATGTGCAGTCTCAATTCAGGACTATGAGAAAGGACCACCCTTGTTCTGGAGCACCCCATGGCATCAGCCGAGGCTCCCCTGAGACGACCTCACCGTCCCCTTCTTGCTTCTCTGCCTGTCCCTGCCACCTTCTCCTGCCTTCCAGGAGGACCACCCTCAGAGACACTCCCCGCTGAGGCTGCTGCTTCCGGGTACCTCTGGCCTTTCCAAATACCTATCCTGTAATAGCCATTCCCTCAACGGGCCTACTCTGTCCTGAGCACTAGCTGTTCTAAGTGGGAATGGTAGAGCATGGTGGAAGACAAAGACAAAGAGGTCTCAAGGAGCTCGTTCTAGCAGAGAAGCAGCGAAAAAGCATCCCAAAATATAAGGCAGTAACAGAAAACCTGGGAGTGCTATTAAAACAAAAACAAACAAAACAGAGGCTGGAGAGATGGCTCAGCTGTTAAGAGCACCGGCTGCTCTTCCAGAAGTCCTGAGTTCAATTCCCAGCACCCACATGGTGGCTCACAACCATCTATAACTGTAGTTCCACGGGATCAGATGCCCTCTTCTGGTGAGCAAATGTACATGCAGACAAAAATTCCATACACATAAAGTACATAAATAAATAAATCTAAAAAAGCAAACAAACAAAACCAGAATGATACAACAAAGACTACTCAATCATGGCTCTGGGCAGCATGCTCCTGGCCAAGCCTGCTTTGTATCAAAGGTGCCTCTGCAGAAGGCAGCTCACGTAACGGGCTAGACTGGACCGCTTGCAAGTGGACACTGACCAGCCTCTTAGATGGGAAGGAAGGAGCTGGGTTTAAGGCTACAAAAGATAAGTGTGGGATGAGCTCTAATAATACGTAAAGACAAAGCTGGGAGAGATGATGTAAAGCCTAGAAGAATCCAGTTGATTCTAAAAGAGGTGGGAACGACTCACGGATTCTGAGGGAGGCCGGGAACTATGTGACAGCTCTCCACGAGGCAAACATGAGACGTCAGGAGTGATTTTTCTGAGACATGGTTTCTCATAGCTCAGGCTAGCCTCAAAAGAAGGAGGCCCTAGATTCAATTTGATCCAGTACCAGAAAGAAAAAAGAAAAAGGAAAAAAGCAGGAGTGAACTGGACATGGTGGTGCACGTCTTTGATTCCAGCATGGGAGGCAGAGGCAGGTGGATCTCTGGGAGTTCAAAGCCAGCCTGGTCTACAGAGCAAGTTCCAGACCAGGTTCATAATGAGACCCTGTCTCAAAAATAAAATACAGAGCTGGAGATATGGGTCAGCAGTTAAGAGCACTGGTTGCCTCTCCAGGGGGCCCTGGTTCAATGTATAGCACCCTCATGGTGGTTCTCAACTGTAACTCCAGTTTGTTTCATGGGCATCTGGTACCCATGTGCTACAAAGACATACACATGCAGGCAAAATACTCATATACATAAAGGGGGGCAGGGAGGTGAATCAACTGGTAAAATTACTTGCCAACCAAAATGCAATCTCCAGAACCCATAAAAAAAAAAAAAAAAAAAAAAAAAGGTGGATAAAGTGGCTGAATCTGTGATCCCAGCACTCCTGCTGGGAGAGAGAGGTAGATACAGTATCCCCAATGTTCTGTACCAGGGGGAAAAGCTCACATCCAAAGTACAAGGGCAGAAACAAGAGAGACATTAACTCAAAAGTGAGGTTGAAGCCCGGGTATAGTGACCTTGGCCTTCAGTCCTAGCACTCAGGAGGCAGAGGCAGACAGATCTCTGTGAGTCAAGGACAGTCTGTTCAACAAGGTGAGTTCCAGACCAGCCAGGACTACATAGTGATCCCCTGTCTCCAAGAAGAACAGCTCAAGGGCTCCGGAGAAAGCAACCACCAGACAACAGGTAGCCCTTGAACATTTTGAGTGGGAGTAGAAGATACATCCCAAGCTAAAACAAGGCTGCGAAGGAGGCAGGTATAAAGGTGAAGCCCAGAGGGCTGGAGCGGAGTCCTTGGAGCCGCTGGAAATAGGAGGTAAGGACTCCCGGAAACGCCAGAGAAGGCTCTACCAGGGACTGTCCCGGCAGATGAACTGGGACACCGGGACTCTGATCAAGTTATTTAGCCTCTGCAGCTTCTCTGTTGTGTTCTCTACAAAGTGGGGACAATGACAGAGGTGCAGGGAGGACCTTGGGATGAATAAAGGCACTCATTTAGTGGAGGGCTTCCCTCCGAGGGAGAGTGCTGCAGGCTGTGTTGTCGAGATGGATGCTGCACAAGAGCTGGGAATGGGCCGATGGCCAGAAGCGGCAGGCAGAGAGGAAGCTATTGTATCCAGGCACGCAGAGGAGGCAGCTGTTTTTGGAACCAAGGGATACAAGAATCTAGATAGCTCTGGGCCTTCTGAGCCAGGGGATGGATCTCGGGGAGATGGGCTGCGGGGAAGTGAACAGCTAGTGAGGGGGTTCGGGAAGGCAAGGCAGGAGAGCGTCAGGAGCGGAACCAGGAGGAAGGGGCTCAATCACAGAGGTGTTTGGAACAACATGGAGATGTCGCTCCGCATGGAGCAGGGTGGGAGAAGCAGCGGGTGGGTTTTGAGCACACTCAGTGGAATCAGCTGGCAACTCTTCCTTAACAGCGGCAGTCACCCTGGGTCTGACTCCCGGGTGACTCACCACGCACAGAAAGGAGGCAGAGACTCACTTAGGCTAAACCCTACTGGGTGCTTGAGATTCGCCTGACACTTGGGCAAGCCGTTACATGCCTTAACTAATTTAGGCTTCCAACGCCCAAGAAGGTGATACTGTTACCATCTAAATCCCCATACAGTAGCCGGAAAAGCCAAAATCGGTAAGGCTGACGCTAGTCCAGAACTCTGAGCAGGTACGCAGCACACGGAGATTTGGGCGTGCCTCTCCATCACGGCAAACTCTGTTCCGATTGGCTGATGCCTGTCCCACTGGTTATTCACTGTTTTGAACGTTGCCTTGGTTACACAGCTGGATGGAGGCGGTAGACTCCAAACCACCCCGGAGCAAGGCAAAATGATCCCTTCTTAATGACGTCCCGCCCAGAAGCAGCAACCTCTGTAAACTGTAGAGTCCATTATAAATAGCAAGTTAGCTCATTCCTCCGCGGCAAACGAGGCCCGGCGAAGCTGGAACGGGCTGAGGAACTGGATGCCCGCGGAGACGCTGCTGTGCGGAACCAGCATCTTCCGGTCCGCTCGCGAGGAAACCGAGACACCCGGGACCACGGCCAAGGGAGCGCCGGGGCCCTCGGCGCTCACCGGGTTACCTTGGCCGGTCTCCGCGGCCCGAGGACGCCCTGCCACAACCGTCCAGCAGGGGGCGCTACTCCCCCAGCCTTGCCCGCCGCGGGCCACACCGCAACCCCGCGCCAAGCACACTCCCATCCCACTCACAGGGATTTTGAAAAGTGGCCAAGGAGGAGCTATGGAAGTGAGAATTGGTCCCTGGCCCACTGAGAGGTAAAGCAGGACCGAAGGGAGACTGACAACCCCTCGCAGTACCATCAACCTTGGGCCCATTTTACTGATGAGTAGCTTGAGGCTTGAGAGCGGCAACCCTCAATCATCTGATTCCAAGGCCACTCGCTGGATCCGGTGGGGTCGGGTCGGCACCTGCCTACTTACGTGGGGTTGAACCACGACCAGAACAGTCTTCCCGCTGTGCTCTCCCGAGCCAGACCTCAGAACAACGAGCTCTTGTTACTTGGTTAGTCTGAAGGGGTTGGGCTGTTGATTTTTTGTGGCGCGGCCTTCCGCAGACTTCAGCTTGGCTCAAGCTTTGGAGGGGAAGCTGGCTTTGAGTTCCTTGATGTCCCTGCATGCCAAGGTCTGGGATAACAGACGGCGGCCACTACCTCAGTTTCTCTTTGTTTTGTTTTTGGTTTGAGACAGGGTCTCTCTGTGCAGCCCTGGCTGTCCTGGACTCACTCTGTAGACCAGGCTGGCCGCGAACTCAGGGATCCTCCCGCCTCTGCCCCCTCCCGCCCCGCCCCGCAGTTGTTTTTTTAATTAAGAGTTTTGAAGCGCCGCGTTCCTGCTTCTCCATCGCCTGCCTCCCCGCAGCCACCCTCCACCCACACCAGCCGCTTCACTGGGGACCTGGGCCTCTCTGCTCCCAGAAGCACCCTCCAGGCCACCGTAGCCACGCGGGTCGGCGACCCTTTCTTCTCTCGCCCCCACCCCAGAACAGGCAGCAGCGCAAATCACAAACAAGGCGACGTGTGTGAGCTGGGACGAGTCTGCGCCTCCTTCATTTAAAAGCCCTGTCTCGAAAAACCAAAAAATAAAATAAAATAAATACTCGAACTGGAAAAGGTTTGGGAGTCAGTGGGTCCACCTTGCACGAACACTTTCCTTTTCTACAGGGGAAAGAAAAAAAAGTCGGGGCGCCGCCTCTCCAGCTCTGCGCCAAATGTACGAGACGAGGCTAGGCTGGGCAGCGGCCGGCACGAGAGGGAGGCACCGCTCGCCCGCAGGCGGGGACCGGGCACGTCCGGCCGTGGGAGGCCCGCAGCAGCCCCTGGAAAACGGGGGGCCGTCCAAAGGTGGCTCCTGCAGAGCCTCCCAGCCCCCGCCGCCCGCTCCTCGGAGGTCCGGGTGTCCAGCCGTGGGGCCGCGCTAACGAGCCTCTATTGCATCTCCTCCCCTTTCTGCCCTGGGAGCTGTAGGCAGCCCGCGTGTCCGGGCGCACGTGCGTGTAAGTGATCGTGTGCGTACCGGAGAGTGTGCGGGCGCGTGGCGCCGGTGTGGGGTCCTTGAGCCCTACACACACACACACGCACACACACACACGCACACACACACACACACGCACACACACACACACACACGACCGGCTGCTGCACACACACACGCGCACGCACACACACACGACCGGCTGCTGCACTTTCGTCCACCAGCCAAGGGGCCATGTGCAAGACCCCGCATGTACTAGCCGGGGGTACACGACCGCGAGCTCGCGGCGCTTACAGGCACCCGGAGCGCGGTGACTCCGGAGACCAGTGACCCGTCCCGCATTTTTCCCGCTCCCGGGACCTCCCCTTGGTCGTGCTGGTTCTGGCAGAGAGCGGCCCCGCCCGAGCGGCCGGCTAGATGCTGCGGCTGCCAGGCGCGCCGCCCCCGCGCCGGCGCCCCGATGGGTTTTTCCATGACTGCATCCGGCCCCGGTCGCCTTTGTTCCCGCCGTCCCTGGCCTGCCTGCGCGCCGGGGTTTTTCCAGGGCTCAATTGGAGCATGGAGGAGCCGCCTCCGCGCTCCGGCTCAGCCCCCAGGCCCCCTTTCCGAGAGCCGAGCTATCTGCAGATGCATCGCTCTGTACCCCCACCCCGTCCCCAGGGCTTGTGGCCTCAGCCCCATGATTGAGCACAAAGTTGGCGGTCACCATGACCCGCGCGCCTCGGTATTGCGCGACGGCGCTGGTCTCGCGACCAGTCCCTCCGGGAGGTTGCACAGGCTCACAGAGGTTAGGGGACGCACCTCCCTCCGGCGTGGGAAGGGCAGCGCGTGGCAGCCCACAAGGCGGTTATGCCCAGCGACCGGTGAAGGAATCCGCGTGCTCACGGGACACGGCGGGGAGATCATGGTGTGTCCACAGCGTGGGCGCAACTCGTGGCTGGAAAACGGAATGGGCGCACTCAGGCTGGATGCAACGTCTCGTCATCTCCGAGACCCTCGGGATGACAGGAAGAAAAGAGCTGACTTAGAGGGATGGGGAGGAGGGCAGTGGACAGTGAAGGCGGACTCCGGTCATTACCTTAGGCATAAGGTCCTTGGGTCCCTACTGTATTCTGTGGGAACTGATTCCGTGGCCCGATCCTGCTCACACTAAGGTGAATTCAGTGTGAGTGCCCAGCGACCTAACCGTCCTTGCTATTACCATGCTATGTTGCGGATTTTTAAAGCTTTTTATTTCCTAGGGAGGTTCACAGTGAAGCCTCCAGGCTGGAGACCAGGAAGGTGTCTTTGCAAGAAAAGAGCCCTGGATTAAGTGGGCATCTGCCCGGGAGAGAGGCGCAGTTCTGGGTGTACACCTCCAACTGCCAGCAAGAGACTGTCTCCAGCCGCCATCTAATCCACCCAGGACACCCACATACAAATAAGTCCGGAACTGTCCTGCCTTACAGGGTGGGAGGGGTCAGCCCTGTGAGTCCCGACTGGTCTCTGCGACACCATCACTACATCAGGACCCTCTGGATTATTTTCTTTCGGGGAAACAGTAATGAGCAGGTGTGGTGGCCTTAATTCCAGAACTCAGCAGAGGCTGGAGCTCTGTAGGTTCAAGGCCAGACTTGGTCTACAGAGCAGCCCCAGGACAACCAGAGATATGTTACATAGTGTGACCCTGTCTCAAAAGCAAACAAACAAAAACCACAAGGGCTGGAGAGATGACTCAGTGGTTAAGAGCACTGGCTGCAGCCAGGGCCTTTAATCCCAGCACTTGTGAGGCAGAGCCAGGCAGATCTCTGTGAGTTCCAGGCCAGCCTGGTCTACAGAGCGAGATCCAGGACAGGCACCAAAGCTACACAGAGGAACCCTGTCTCGAAAAACAACAAAAAAAACTTGGTTGCTCTTCCCAGGTCCTCTGGTTCAATTCCCACCCACGTGGCAGCTCATAGCTATCAGTAACTACAGTGCCAGAGGATCTGATGCCCTCACACAGACCTATACATCCAGGCAAAACATCAATGCACATAAAATAAAAGTAAATCTCAAAAAATAAAACACAAAACAGCCACCATGCGATTATGAAAGACCATGTCAAGTTCCATCTTTGCCAGCTCCTGTGGAGTTCCTGTATCTAGGGTCCCCTCCTTTTTGGATCCTTCTATTTGCTCCCAGGGGCTCAATACTCTCACCCACCCATCCTGGTGTGGGAAAGTCTTGTTCTCACACAGCTGGATTCCCTCCTGCCCACATCCTTTCTTTTGTGGAACTGAGGGAGGCCCCTGGCTAAGGCCAGCCCTCGCCCTAAAGGGAACTTGAACTGAGATGTGAGCAGCCCAGTATCAGGTCCCACCACTGTGCTCACCCAGCACCACCCCTTTATAGGAACTGGACAAGCAAGGCCTTCTTAGACGCGCCTGCGATAAGCAAGACTCCACCCGGTTTTCTCTAGACCATGGCACCTAGCTCCTGGCTTCCTTCAGCACCCTGCACTTAAATGGTTTCTTCTGTTCTGCCTAGAGATTGCCTTGGCAGAAGAGGGACATGGGTGGGATTCCCACACGGAAGCAAACGTCTCCGTCGGGTCTGTCTGTGAGAGGAAGAAGGGCTTGTACCACTGCATTCTGCTGCTGTCCTTTGTCCTCTTCCGAATTTATCTCTCATCTGCTCAGGCAAAGGTTTTATTTGTTGACTTTGGGTTTGTGATAGGGTCTCTTTCTGTAGCCCAGGCAGGTCTTGAACTCTCTAACCTCCAGTGTCAGCCTGAAGGGTAGCTGTTACACCATCTTAGAGATGAGAAAACTGAGTTATGAGAAGTTAGACAACTTGGCCACACAGTAAGGAGCTGACTTAGGCAGGCAAGATGGCTCACTAAACAGAGGCTGGCACAGCCTAACCACCCGAATTCACAGCCCCTGACTCCAGGTCCTGAGATCTGTCTTCTGACTGCCACATGCGGTAAAGCGTCCACACACACTAAATAAAATATATAGATAATTTTGGTTTTGGTTTTTCCAGACAGTGTCTCTCTGTGTATCCCTGGCTGTCCTGGAACTCACTCTGTAGACCACGCTGGCCTTGAACACACAGGCCTGCCTCTGCCTCCTGAGTGCTGGGACTAAAGGCGTGTGCCACCACCACCCGGCTCATAAATGTTTTTAAAGTACACATACTGAATCAACTCAACACATAAATAAATTTAAAAGGGGCTAACCTTGATGTGGCCAGGTAGCCTGGCAGCGAACCCATTCTCTGACCCCAAGCTTGTGAACTTGTGTACCCGTAAAAGCAGTGGGGAGTTAATACCTCACTGGAGACAACATGTACGTCCATGTAATGGGCACTCCTTTAACTGCAGGAAGAATTATTTCAGTTCCCATCATCTAACATCTAATGAAGACCTTTGAGGACACCAACTCCCCCCTCCCCAAGATTTATTATCTACAGTGTTCTGCAGGCATGTATCACTGCCTGCCAGGAGAGGGCGCCAGATCTCATTATAGATGGTTGTGAGCCACCATGTGGTTGCCAGAAACTGAACTCAGGACCTCTGGAAGAGCAACCAGCTCTCCTAACCTCTGAGCTCTCTCCAGCCTTGAGGACACCAACTCCTTCTGGTCTCTTCAGCCTTTAGTATAAGTCCCTCCCAGACATGGTGACTTGCTAACTAATAAGAAGGTGAGTGTGTTACTCCTCACTGGACTGTAAAGATCATTTTGCCAGGCTACCTCCATTACTGTTTGCTTTACAAAAACAAGCTGCTCGTGTGTGAAGAAGGCCCTGTGGTAAGATACAAGAACACCAGCTAGAGAGCCAGTGTGCCAAACACCAAAAATCCCGGCACTTGGAAACACAAGGCAAATTCAGGAGTTCAGGGTCGTCCTTGCCCGTCTTAAAACAAAATGTAGTTAAAGCTAACACCAGACAAGAAACAAGCCCAAGGTGCAGGGTTTAGGGAAAAAAGGGTTAACAAGAGCTGATCCCAGCACTCAGGAGGCAGAGGCAGGCAGATCTCTGTGAGTCTGAAGCCAGGCAAAGAAAAGTCTAAAAGCTTGTACTGAATTCTGCCTATGTTCCCCTGAGCTTAGAAACGTCTCTGTCCCCAGTGGATCTTTAGCTAGCTAGGACTTCAGCCTTGGCTGGCAATACTTTGATTATAGCCTTGCAAAACACCCAGCTCAGATTTCTTTTCTTTCCTCCCCCTCTTTATTTGTTTATTTTTAGATATATTTATTTTAGGTGTATGGGTGTTTTGCCTGTGTGTACATATGTGTACCATGCCTGGTACCTGTGGAGGTCACAAGAGGCACTCGACCCCCCTGGAACTGGAGTTACAGATGTTTATGAGCCACCATGTGGGTGCTGGGAATTGAACCCAGGTCCTCTGCAAGAGCAACAAGTGCTTTTAACCACGGAGTCTTCTCTTCAGCCCAGCCCAGTCCAGCTTTCTTTGACAAACTGTGATGTACTAAATATGTTGTTTAACTTGATGTCTTTGTGAGGATACTGTTATGCAGCAACAGAGAGCTAGCTCGGGACCTAAGAGGTAAAACACCCAGCCTGAGGCCATTTGCGGCTAGACCTAGCAACCCCTCAGGAGCTTCCCAGCAGACGAGTGAGCATGGTTTAACTATCAGACAAAAGGAAATTCACCTTTCTGAAGAGGGAACCAGCGCCTCCTAGGAAGAGGCATAGGTTGTATGGATTAGTTCCAAAGGATCAAAAGGGAGGAAGGACGCAGATCTGTACCCACTACACACAAGACCTCTCCTTTCCACACTTCTTCCTCCGTGTGTGGTTTTGTTTGAGACACGGTTTCTCTGTGTAGCCCTGGCTGTCCTGGAACTTGCTCTGTAGCCCAGGCTGGCCTCAAATTCACAGAGATCCACCTGCCTCTGCCTCCCGAGTGCTGGGATTAACCCCCGCCAGGCTCCAGTCTTCTTGGCCTGCCTGCCTGCAAGCCATATCCCCAAGCTCTTCTCCACTCTTTATCATTGATTCCTACATTCCAAGGACTGTTTCCTCTTCTCTGGATTCCCAAGCAAAGTTAACCATTTCCTCCTTGAATTCCCAAATAGCTATCCTGGGGCTAGTCATTTTCTAATATGTTCCTACTGAAGAACTACTGAGAGCCCTGTCTCCTGTTAGGTGTAAGAGACAGAGACAAAACACAGAATAGCATGCTTCTTGGGGGCCAGCAGTCTGGTGGTGACCCCACAGACAGGGACCTATCCTCTCCACACAAGGTCAGGCCTCCTTGTCCTCATTTTTCAACAGGACACACAACAGTCGTGGATGTCTTTATGTATTTATGAGATGAAACTTGAGGTGAGTTCCTGGCTGCCTGGCAGGTGTTTGGAAATACACACACTTAAAACATTGCTGCCAATTTCGAGTTCTCCAGGAGAGAATCGAGGTGAACGGGAAAGCTGGGAATCTTGGTGGAGGGGTTGCGACCATTGAACAGAGCAAAAGCAAGGTCACTCACTGTTGCTTCTGAGGCACCTTTCTCCCCAGAGGTATTTGGAATATCTCACCAATATATATATTTATTTGAAGAACAATCTCCGAGACTGGGTGCGTGTTGTCTCCAACAGCAGAGAGCTATGAGCTGAGCTACCTCCAGATCAACCAGGACTAAGAAGAGGAGGAGGATCAAGACACATTGGTTTGGAATGTTGCATATTCATTCATAAATAAAATTTAGGAACAAGGCCGTGCAGTGGTGGCACACGCCTTTTTTCCAAGCAGTTGAGAGGCAGAGCCAGGTGAATCTCTGTGAGTTCGAGGCCAGCCTGTTCTACAGAGTGAGATCCAGGACAGGCACCAAAACTACACAGAGAAACTCTGTCTCAGAAAACAAAAACAAAACAAACAAAAAAATTAGGAACAAAACAAAACAAAACAAAAAAAAAAAAAAACCGTAGCTCCTCAGTCCTCAGCGCTACAAAAAATAAAAGCAAATGCCACTAAATTGCTGGGGTGTCTGATTTAGTGATGTCCACAGGAACCATGTCTAAAGTGGACTTCGGCTGACTGACTTTGTTTACCTGTGCTGAGCGGGGGCTTTGGGGGACCACTAGGATCAAGCAGCGGCTTCAGGAGCACGGGAGCTTTAGTCAGTCTCCGAAGTGAGGCAGAGACATCCTGTGCCGTGATCACAGACTTCAGCATCTATTGATCTGAAGTTTGAAGGACTTTTGCAACAAGTTACAAAGCAAGTGACCCAAGGCACACCCTGCTGGCCTTTACAGACAGAACTGTGCTGTCTGTGCCCGCCGCCTGGGGTCCGTGACTGTGGTGGTCCGCCCAGGTTGTCGGGGAGCTTGGCATTGTGCAGGGGCCTGGACTGGCTTCCATCTCTTGCCACGGGGAACTGCCCACTCCGTCCTCCACCACGCCTGGCCACCACAGGCAAACGCGCGGCCCCTGTGTTCAGCTTTCTGGGCGGTTTCCTTTCCCAAGAAAGGTGTACAGCTCTTGCCCAGAGCCCTCATCTGCGGAGTCCGGCGTTCTTCCGCGGTTGCGCTGTGCATCCTCATTGGCTGCATCTGGGAAGGCTTTTCTGCTCAGGCTCATCCCCGCACCTGGGGCCTCCACTATCTCTGCTCAGAACTTCCAGGGTGGGTGAAATCCTTCCCTGGAAAGCCCCCACCCAGCTTGGAGGCAGGAAGAAGGCCTCCAGGCACCACTCCTCCGACAAGGTTCCTGGAATACGGCTTCGCTCCTCTCGGGAACTTGTTTACTTGAGTTTACAGCCTCTCCCCTGGGGCTGGTGGGAGCCTGCTCCCTAGGGTGGAGGAACTTGTGTCTGTTTGTTCCTGCCTGCCAGCTCGTTTTCCCTGTTTTCAGAGCAGAGTTGATGTTCCCTTTTTATTTATGCTTCAGGGAAATATCTCAGAATGGGAGGGGGAAAAAAAAAACCAACCCAAGCGCCCTCCTCGGTCTAGGATCTAGAATGTGCCGGATTCGGTGAAATTCCCATACAGTCACTTTTCTGTTGGATTTTTGAGATCTGGTGACTCCAACTTTGACCTGACCTCTAGGCCAAGGGTGGGGTTTACTCACCCCCTCAGACTTGGCAGGACATTCCAGAAGGACTGCCGGGTTACACTGTTTCCTTGGGGCTCTTAGGTCCAGCACAGGACACAGCTCATGGGACCGATACATCACTCCTCTCCAGGGTCAGCCCCCAGCTTCTAGCAGATGGGGAGTGATTAACGATGCTGAATGCCCAGGAGAGAAGGAAGGAAGGGAAGGAAGGAGAGAGGAAGGAGGGGAAAAGAAGAGAAAGAAAAAACTTATCCTCAACACTGGGTATTGAACCTAGAATCTTCAAGCTTGCTAGGTAAGCACCCTGCTGAGCTACATTCCAGACTCTCTTTTTATCTTTTTTTTTTTTTTTTTTGGTTTTCCGAGACAGGGTTTCTCTGTGTAGCTTTGCTCCTTTCCTGGAACTCACTTGGTAGCCCAGGCTGGCCTCAAACTCACAGAGATCCACCTGGCTGTGCCTCCCGAGTGCTGGGATTAAAGGCGTGCGCCACCACCGCCCAGCTTATCTTTTTTTTTTTTTTTTTTTCATTTTATTTTTTATTTTATGTGTACGGATATTTTGCCTTAATGTATGTCTGGGCACTCTTGGATACCCTGGGACTAGAGTAAACCACGGCGTGGACGCTAAGCATTAAATCCAGGTCCCTTGGAAGAGCAGCAAGTACTCCTAGCCAATGAGCCATCTCTCAAGCCCTCTTTTTACTTTTTATTTTTAACCTAGAGTCTCATTAACATAAAAGTAACCAGGCGGGGCTGGAGAGATGGCTCAGAGGTTAAAAGCATCAACTATTCTTCCAGAGGTCCTGAGTTCAATTCCCAGCACCCATATAGTGGCTCACAGCCATCTGTAATGAGATCTGGCACCCTCTTCCGTATACATAATTAAAAAAAAAAAAGTAACCAGGCTCAGCTTACAATTAACCAGGTTACTTGCAATTCTCCTGCCTTAACCTACCAAGCAAGCTGGGATGATGGGCCTCTGCCATCAGACCGTTAAAAATCTTTTCTTTTTTTGTGACAGGATCTTAGTGTAGCTCTGGCTAGACTTGAATTCTCAATGGAGACCAGGTCTGCCACTGCCTCCCAGGTAATCCTAGAAGATTAAATGTGTATGCCACCATGCCCAGAAAAAAAGTCTTTTGGAAAAATCATTAATCAAAATGATTAAAAAGTGTAAAACTCAATGGGGTGGTGGTGGTGCATGCCTTTAATCCCAGCATTTGGAAGGCAGAGGCAGGTGGATCTCTGTGAGTTCAAGTCCAGCCTGGTCTACAGATCGAGTTCCAGGGCAAGCTCCAAAGCTACACACAAAAAAAGCCTGTCTCGAAAAACAAAAAAAGTAAAACCCACACGACTAACATAATAACCTACAAAACTGTAAGACGCCCTCACGCTTCGATTCCGCTCTGCACAGGTAACTATTTTTGGTGGTGTATTACCAGTTTTCCTGGCATTGTTATAGTAGAAAAAGCTCCTGTTCACAAAAATAGACTCTCTGGCCTGGGTGGAGACCTAACATTCCAGTTGGGCTGGTTCAACCACTTGGCCAAGGGACCACCCCTAGGAGGGCTGGCTCACCTCAAGCCGGGCTAGAGCTACAGGTGGAATAGTGAGTCCCTTAAGGAGACGCTGTACTTTTCCTTCCGAAATCCCACCCCTAGTGCAGAAGTGGGGGGGGGGGGGGCACATCCACACAGGGTTGTGAATAGGTCTGTAGAACTTTTCTTCTTTGTATCTCTTTTCTTTCTTTTTTTCTGAGACAGGGTTTCTCTGTGAAACAGTCTTGGCTGTCCTGGATCTCACTCTGTAGACCAGGTTGGCCTCGAACTCACAGAGATCCACCTGCCTCTGCCTCCCGAGAGCTGGGATTAAAGGTGTGCGCCGCCGCCTGGCTTGTATCTCTTTTCTAAACATGCTTTAACTCTTTGGGCCCTCACCAGCCCACCCCAGTGTTTCAGGCTTCCTTATTCTTCTGAAGCCTCCCTCCTCGCCAGGTGGCTTTTTGTCCAGCGTGGGTCTGCCCTCCTTGCCAGCTTCAACACCATGACTTCTTTTCCTTCTCTCCTCTATTCTCCTCCTCCGGCAGCTGCTGAAGTTCATAGCGGGCCCGCCCTGGGGGTTAAAGCTCTAATAAAATTTTCCTTATACTTCCATTTGAGTCCATTCCTAACGACCTTATCGATGGGACCAAGAACCCCAAAGGGGACCCAGGCTTCCCCTGAATCAAGGTAACTCCTCCCACCAGAGCTCAATGACTGTGGAGTTGAGGGACGTGCACCAGGTGGCTAGGAATGAAGACTCTGTGGCCACCATGATGTCACACACAGACCCATAGACACAGCCAGACACAGTGAACAAGACATCTGTATCTTGTCGCCGACACTGTGCTTGCCCTGGCCTTATGAGCCAAAGAGCTAGTGCAATGAAGGGTAGGTACCAAACCCACCCATTTCTCACAGGAGATGCTACACAGGACCAGACACACAGGTGGTGCACAGACATACATACAGACAAAATACCCACACACATTTAAAAAACAATAATAATAAATAAAAGAGCTTGCCGGATAGTGGTGGCACACGCCTTTAATCCCAGCACTGGGGAGGCAGAGGCAGGTGGATCTCTGAGTTCGAGGCTAGCCTGGTCTCTAAAGAGAGTTCTAGGACAGCCAGGACTACACAGAGAAACCCTGCTGTACACTGTGAAAACATATTACTCTCACTGGTTAATAATAAAGCTGTTTGGCCGGTAGCAAGGCCGGATAAAGTCAGGTAGGGCAATCAACCTAGGATGGGATGAAGGGTGGGGTGGAGAGAGAAAAAACAGAACCGCCCAAGAAGTAAGATGCCAGAGGACCGGTAAAGCCACGACCATGTGGCAATACATAGATTAATAGGAATGGGTTAATTTAAATGTATGAGCTAGTTAATAATAAGCCTGAGCTAATGACGGAGCATTTTGTAATTAATATAAGCTTTTGTGTGTTTATTTGGGCCTGGCCGTTGGGACAGAAAACTCTGCCTCTTTTTACAAAACCCTGTCTCAAAATATCCCCCCAAAAGTAAATAAATAAAAGAGCTTGATGAATTGGATGTAGGGGTACATACCTGTGATCCCAGAACTTGGGGGGCAGCGGCAGGAGAACTGAGAGATCAAAGTAGTTCCTAGGTGGACTGAGCTACATGAGACATTATCAAAAAAAAAAAAAATTAAAAACACAGACACAAAAATAAAAAATAAAACCCAGGAAGGAAACTATGGTTTAAATACATTGTGTGTGTGTGTGTGTGTGTGTGTGTGTGTGTGTGTGTGTGTGTGTGTGTAGAAAGAAAGAGAGACATTTCCGTGCCTGAGAGGCCAGAAGAGGACATTGGATAACCAGGAGCTGGAGTCAGCAGAAATTCTGGGCTGCCCAAAGTGGGTGCTAGGAACTGAACTTGCGTCCCCCGGAAGAGCAACCAGCACTCTGGACTCTTGGTCTTTTCTTCAGACTCTTTTTTGAGACAGGGCCTCATGTCGTCCAGGCTGGCTTCAAGCTATTGTAATTAAAGATGACTCTGAATTCCTGACTCTCCTCTGGTGACAGGGATTGAAACCATGAATTTGTGGATACCAAGCAAGTGCTCTCTGCTAAGCCATATCCCTAGTGTGCATCAATTCTGATGAAACTGTGTCCTGATTTCAGATACAGTAATTATTAAGAGTTGGGTGAGCCCTTAATTCTGGACAGGGTTGTGGGGTTGGAGGTATTCGTTGATTTGTCTGATTGCTGGGTTGGGAGGTCTTGCCATGTAGCTCAGGTTGGCCCCAAATTGGTGAGCTTTCTGCCTAGTTGTCAGGTTCTGGGGTTACAGGCCTTTGTTCCTTTGCCTGGCCAGGATGGGATTTAAAATGTTTTCCAGGAAGGAAAACTTTCATCAAAAGTGCACCCTAGAACCCCAGCCCTTGGGAAGTAAAGACGAGAGGATCCGAAGTTCAAAGCTTACCAAGTTCAAGGCCAGCCTGGTCCTCTAGAGACTCAGTCTCAAAACACAAACAAACATGGGGTTCAGCGCAATCCACGCCTGCAGCCACTGCACTCCAGATGTGGAGGGGAACGTGGTGAATTTAACATCAGCTTGGTCTACATCATTGAGTCCCAGGCCCGACAGGGCTACATACTGACAGTCCCAGGTCAGATAGGACTGTCTCAAAAAAGCAAAACCAAAACAACACACAAGGAGGGCTGGAGAGATGGCTCAGCAGTTAAGAGCACCCTCTGCTCTATGAGAGGACCCAGGTTGGATTCCCAGCACCCATATACCAGCTCACACCCATCTATAGTTCCAGGGGATCTGATTCCTTCTTCTAGTTTACTTGGGTACCAGGCACTGTACATTAGACACACATGAAGGCAAAACATCATATACATAAAAATAAAAATAATTTTAAAGAAAATGATTTTTTTTTTTCTTTTTTCAAGACAGGGTTTCTCTGTGTAGTTTTGGTGCCTGTCCTGGATCTCGCTCTATAGCCCAGGCTGGCCTTGAACTCACAGAGATCCTCCTGGCTCTGCCTCCTGAGTGCTAGGATTAAAGACCTGCGCCACCACCGCCCGGCAAGAAAATTAATTTTTTTTTTTTTTTTTGGTTTTTTGAGACAGGGTTTCTCTGTGTAGCTTTGCGCCTGAAAATAAATTTTTAAAAGAAAAAATTCCTGGCTTCATGCTGGTCATTACTAAAGTGACAGGAACTTATGGGTGATTCCACCATCAGCATCCTACCTTCCCTTGAAGTGGCCCCCCTAAGAAATGAGTCCCTAGGCCTTCATCTATTCCAAGAATACCCCTTGGGAAAATATCAATAGTGAGTACCTAGAAATATACAGAATACTTAGCTAACGACAAACAGGAAGTTCAAGGGACTCTCTAACCAGAAACAGATAGCTAAGGAATCTACTTGGAGCCAGATATGGTGGCATGTTCCTGTATTTCCAGATCTCACTCCCATATTCCTAGTATTTTGGAGACATAGCCCTCCAGGAGAATCAGGGGTTCAAGGCCAGGCTAGGCTATTTGAGACCTTGTCTTAAAACAAAAACCACCTGAGCAGGCATCAGAGGCACACTGGGAATGAAGCAAGGCTGACCCTGGGAAGAGAGAGAAGTCCTTTAGACTTGATCTTTTTGCCCCAGGATAAGGCTTTGAGCTCATTGGCAGGAAGACTTCAGAACTCTTCCGGTGACGGCTATGTTTGGACTTTCACCATCAGGGTAGACTTGCTGAATATATTTAGGATAAAGGGCAGTTACTAAGAAAATGTTGCTGCTCCCGTGTGGAAAACCACGGCCTGTTCCAAGGCATTCTGTGCAGGGGCAGAGGGCTTCAGTCCCAGCAGGGTAGGGCCCTGAGACTCAGACAGTGAAACTGAGTGGGCACAGGGCAGGCTGGGGTCAGTAAGGGACCCGTGGCACATAAGGGTGAGGTGGACGTGGCCTTCAGCACCAAGATGAGGGGAAGATTCCTGTGATATAAATATTGAGTAAAACATAAGAACAGGTTTTTTTGGTTTGCTTTTGTTTAGTTTGGTTTGGTTTTTCATGTAGTTTTGGTGCCTGTCCTAGATCTTGCTCTGTAGACCAGGATGGCCTCGAACTCACAGAGATCCGCCTGGCTCTGCCTCTCGAGTGCTGGATTAAAGGCGTGCGCCACCACCGCCCGGAAAGAACAACCTCTTAAAAAATAGTAAATTTCCACCCTGACTTTTTGTGGTCCATCTATAATGCCGGGACTAGGAAGCAGGATGAGGGAGGATTGTCAGCTCAAGTCTATCATGGACTACACAGTAAAATTCTGTGCCAAAAAACCTAAAAATAGCAGAGGCAGAGGTAAGTGGATCTTGAGATCAAGGCCAGCCTGGTCTACAGAGCTAGTTCCAGGACAGCCAGGGATACACAGAGAAATCCTGTCTCAAAAAAAAAAAAAAAACAAAAACAAAAAGGAAAGGGAGGGAAGGGGAGAGAGAGAGAGAGAGAGAGAGAGAGAGAGAGAGAGAGAGAGAGAGAGAGAGAGAGAGAGGAGAAATAAAAGTCATAACTGACAATATTGGATGCTTGTGAGGATGTGCAGACATGGAAAAAGAACCCGATTCTGTTGGCTTCTTTATTCTTTGAGATAAGGTTGCATGTAGCCCAGTCTGGCCTCAGACTTGGTATAGCTGAAGCTGGCTTTGAACTCCTGATCCTCCTGCCTCTACCTGCCTGTGCTACCACACCCAGCAAATGATTCCTCTCAAATGTGGTTGCTGGGAGGAGGCAGCTTGGCAGAACTTAGGATGCACCTCATAAGGATGCAGGTCTGCACATGTTCCTGTCTGTTACCAAGGCTGTGGATCGGGTGTCCACAGAACAAGTACCAGGGTATTTACTGAGACACTTTTCTTTTTTCTGTAGGAAAAGGGGAGGGTGGCTGTTGGAAACAGCCTGTCTCAGCGAAATAAAGGACAAAATAAACTCTAGCTGCTCCTGGAGGTGTTCTGTTCTGCCACGGACATGAACAAACAGGATCTTCATGTCTCAGCATGGGTAATTGCAAAAGCCTAGATCTGTTAACGAAGAGGTTGGAAAACGGTGTGCAGCGTGATTCTGCTAATGTAGAGTTTCAAAACAAAAATAAGAAGTGGATGGAGAGTGGTTCAGTGGTTAAGAACAGATAGCACTCTTTTTTCTTTAGTGTGCATTGGTGTTGGGTCCCTGAAACTGGAGTTACAGACAGGTGTGAGCTGCCATGTGGGTGCTGGGCATTGAACCTGGGTCCTCTGGAAGAGCAGTCCGTGCTCTAACCACTGAGCTGTCTCTCCATCACTGAGAACACATAGTACTCTTGCAGAGGACCCCCATTTGGATCTCAGCACTCATGCTGAGTGGCTCACAAGTACCTGTAAGTCCAGTTCTAGGGTATCCAACATTTCTGTGCTCCGAAGCACCTGTAATCCGTGTGCACACACTTACACACACACACACACACACACACACACACACACACACACACACACATAATTTAAAATAAAAAATAAGAGGCTGGAGAGATGGTTCAGCAGTTAAGGGCACAAACTACTCTGGCAGAGGACTCGAGTTGGGTTCCCAGCACCCACTGTAGGTGACTCACAACCACCTGTAACTCCAGCCCCAGGGGCATCTGAGGTCTCTGGATTCTGAAGGCACCCTGTATTCCTATACATGTTCTCTCTCTCTCTCTCTCTCTCTCTCTCTCTCTCTCTCTCTCTCTCTCTCTCTCTCTCTCTCTCTGCTTTTTTGAGATAAGTCTCTCTATGTAACTGGCTGGCCTTGAACTTGAAACTGGTCCAACTCACAGAAATCTGCCTACTTGTAACTCCCAAGAACCTGGATTAAAAGCATTCACCACCATACCTGCTTCTCTCTCTCTTTAAAATAATAAAAGTAAATACTTTAAAAATAAAACAAAGGTTTAAAAATAAAAAATAAAAAAATCTTTACAATAGACACACATTTATAAAATACAGAAAAGGAACAGAAACATATTGTAGGATGACGAACAATAACCTCAGACAGCGCTTCCTACTTGGAAATGAAGGAAGAAAGCATCCAGTGCTCTAGCTATTCTACAAGGCTTTGTTTGTCATATGTGTGCATGTATATGTGTGTGTGTGTGTGTGTGTGTGTGTGTGTGTGTGTGTACCCCAGAAGGCCAGAGGAGCGTTTGAGATCCTTTGGAGCTGGAGTTACAGGTGATCGTGAGCCACCTGATATTGGTGCTGGGATCTGAACTCAGGTCCTCTGCAAGAGCAGCAAGTACTATAACCACTGAGCCAGCTCTCTAGCCCCCCTTTCTTTAATTTTTAAGGGCTGTTATGGTGCCCATGTATGGTAATACACACTGTAATCCCAGTATTCAACAGGGCAATGCAAGAGAATCACCATGAGTTCAAAGCCAGCCTGAAGTACACT
Organism: Peromyscus maniculatus bairdii; assembly: GCF_049852395.1. NCBI lineage: Eukaryota > Metazoa > Chordata > Mammalia > Rodentia > Cricetidae > Peromyscus > Peromyscus maniculatus. The sequence goes on from NC_134864.1 coordinate 4,258,827, forward strand.
CCTGTGTTACAGAGCAGACATGTAAGGAGGGAGCCCGGCGGCGGTGGGGCAGCCTTTAATCCCAGCACTTGGGAGGCAAAGACAGGCGAATCTCTGTGAGTTCAAGGCCAGCCTGGTCTACAGAGTGAGTTCCAGGACAGGCTCCAAAGCTACACAGAGAAACCCTGTCTCAGGAAAAAAAAAGATGTAAGGAGAGAACTGACTCCTGCAAGTTGTCTTCTGACCTCCACGTGTGTGCCCAAACACATCATAAACACACACAATCTAATAATAGAATAATAACTTTAGAAGTCAAAATATAAGCATCTCTTTACTCCTAGTGGTAGATGCTGGCTCAGGACGAGAGCTGTAGAAAGAGTGAAGCAGACATGCGGCTTGCTGAGGCTATTTGGGAAAAAAAGACCTAGGAAAGAGAGGGAGTCAAGGGCGTTAGAGTCCATAAACCGTTGCTGTGTTCACTAGAACACCTATATAGGTAGAGGCTGCCAATAAGAAAATGCTGTTTATATAAGTTCATGCCTCTGTGTGTGCACATGTGCTTGCATGGGCTCATTCATGACCACATATGTGTTGGCTAGTTTTCTGTGAACACAAGCTAGTGTGGTGGTTTGAATGTAATTGGTTCCCATAAACTCATAGGGAGTGGCACTATTAGGAGGTGTGGCTTTGTTTGGGTGGGTATGGCCTTGTTGGAGGAAGTGTACCACCGTGGGGGTGGGTTTTGAGGTTTCCTATGCTTGGGATTCCACAGAACGTCTCAGTCGACTTCCTGTTACCTGCAAACCAAGATGTAGCCGACACCACATGTGCCTATGCACTGCCATGCTCCCCACTGTGATTATTGTAGTGAGAGTTTTCCTGCCTGGCCCACAGTCAGGACAAATCTTTGTCACCCGTCAGTCCCACACCCGCTCAGACCCAACCAAGTAAACACAGAGACTTATATTGCTTACAAACTGTATGGCCGTGGCAGGCTTTTTGTTAAATGTTCTTATAGCTTAAATTAATCCATTTCCATAAATCTATACCTTGCCACGTGGCTGGTAGCTTACCAGCGTCTTCACATGCTGCTGGTCATGGCGGCGGCTGGCAGTGTTTCTCTGCCTCAGCCTTCTGCTTCCCAGAATTCTCCTCTCTCCTTGTCCCACCTACTTCCTGCCTGGCCACTGGCCAATCAGTGTTTTATTTATTGACCAATCAGACATACAAGACCATCCCACAGCAGATTATAATGGACTGAACCTCTGAAACTGTAAGATACCACTTCAATTAAATATTTTCTTTATAAGAGTTGCTGTGGTCTGGCCGGGCGGTGGTGGCACACACCTTTAATCCCAGCACTCAGGAGGCAGAGGCAGGTGAATCTCTGTGAGTTCGAGGCCAGCCTGGTCTACAAAGTGAGTTCCAGGAAAGGCACAAAGCTACACAGAGAAACCCTGTCTCGAAAACCAAAAAAACAAACAAACAAACAAAAAAAAAAGAGTTGCTATGTATGGTGTCTCTTCACAGCAATAAAAAACTTAGCTAAGACAGGGAACCTCAGTTGAGGTTCCATAAGATCCAGCTGCATCTAAGTGTATGTGTCGTTTTCTCTTCCTATTTCTTTTATTTATTTATTTATTTATTTATTTATTTATTTATTTATTCATTCGTTCATTTATTTCTTTATTTATTCCCAAGACAGGGTTTCTCTGTGTAGCTTTTGGAGCCTGTCCTGGAACTCACTCTGTAGCCCAGGCTGGCCTTGAACTCACAGAGATCCACCTGCCTCTGCCTCCCGAGTGCTGGGATTAAATACGTGCACCACCACCACCTCGGCAATAGGTCATTTTCTTAACTGGTGGTCCTGGGTGCTGTAAGAAAGCAGGCTGGGCAAACCATGAGGAGCAAGCCAGTAAGCAGCACCCTCCACGGCCTCTGCATCAGTTCCTGCCGCCAGGTTCCTGCCCTGTGTGAGTTCCTGTTCTGTCCTCCTTGGATAAGAAACAGTGATATGGAAGTGTGAGTCCCATAAGACCTTTCCTCCCCAAGTTGGTTTGGGCATGCTGTTTCATCACAGCAATAGAAACCCTAACTGAGACACATGTTCTCACGTAGAAGCCGCGGGTGACAGGCTATGGGAAGGGAAAAGAAAGAAAGAAAAAAAAAAAACAAAAACCAGGGGAAAGAGGAAGTCAAAGCCACAGCTGGGAGAGAGGACTGCAGAGTCCACGATGACACAGGAGCAAAGAATTTTCGGCCTCAGGGAAGATGATTCTGTCCTTTCCAGACCTAGAAACTGACCGGAATGCAGTGCAGGGTCAGGCGGGACACCAAACCTGGTCAGGACTGCGGTAGTTGGCATGTAACTGGCCCCACAAGCTCAGAGGGGTTACTTAGGAAAATGTGGGTGACCCAACGGGAGCTGCATCATCCAAACCCCAGCATGAGGCAGGCTGTGACAGGGCAGACCTTAGCATATCTGACTCCACGATGGACGTACCGTCCAGGCCATAAAATTCAACAGGCAGAGAGTACCACCTGCCAAAGCAAAAACAAAGACCATCCAAGTCCATAGTCTGGGAAAGTCTCTAATGCACTAACCTCGCTTTTTGACTTCTGTAGTTCTGCTTCTGGCTAACTTTTCTTGTTAGCTGAAGCATGTCAACCCAGAACATGGTTTTTGTGCTTAAAAGTTCACCTTGAGAAAGGCTTGGGGCTACCCTGGGATCTTGAACAGCCAGGGTAGTCACTGGGCAGTTAATAAAGACTTCCAATTGGCTTAAACTCATGTCTGTGAGCATCTTCTCTGGTGAGCACCCCACAACAAGGCTGGCACCCCGCAGGCTTTGCAGGAGGCAGAGCATCTCCTCCAGGCACCGCAGCTGCTCCTTGGTTGGTCCTTACTAATTATATAGGGTGGCGAAGGAAGGGCTGTGGGTCTGGTCACGCTCAGGGGCTCCGGAGCTGTTCACTCCTGTTCACTCCTGAACTGTCCTTTAGAACGCCCTGAGTCTTAACTAGCTTGGGAGGAACTTTACCCAACCCATAAGCCGTCTCTCCAGACCACAGTAATGTGGGAGGTTTTTGTTGTTGTTGTTGCTTTTGTTTTTTCACAGTAATGGTTTTTAGGCTTGGAGAACACAATAAATCAGGACTGTCTTCTGAGCCAGAGACGACACTGGTTTGAGCACAATTCTCGATAGAACTCAGATAGAACTCAGAGGACAATGGTGTGCGCCAAGCTTCAGTCCCTCTTCCTGCCGGATGAGTTTAATTAATGGGAACTCAGGAAGGGGAGCAGGGCAATTGTTTTCTTCCTTAGGGAGTCAGGCCCCAGGCTAACAGGGAAGCTGTAAAAAGCCGGTCCCAGTGCTGGGAGAGGAGCAAACAGTTCCCCAAGTCAGAGGGGCCTGGACTCTGAGAGGGGAGGCCAAGGCCTCTCCACCTGTCAAAGCAATCCCAGCCCAGACACGGGTTAAGGGGCTCAGCCACTGCAGAGCAGGCAGGGACAGGATCTCACCGGGTGAGGGCATCTCCAAGAGGAAGAAGTGTAGAAGGTGGGCAGGGGAAGACATCTATCAAGATGCAGATCCTGGGGCAGGGGCCTGGCAGGAGCTCTAGGGATGAGGGGTTCCCACGTGGAGAGAGTGCCAGGCCACACCCCATCCCCACCAGGACACCTCAGCATCTGTGTTTTCAATAAAACTTACATCTGACTATCGTTTGGAACTGGGGTCTGCACCTAGTCCCAAGAGACAAGGCTGAAAAAGCAAAAAGAGCGGCCTGGTACTGTGGACTTTTCCTGTAATCCCAGTACTTAGGAGGCGGAAGTAGGAAGGTCATGTCAAGTTTAAGGTCAACCTGCTCTACTCAGGGAGTTCCAGTCCAGTCAAGCCTGCACAGCAAGATGCTGTCTGGGACTGGGAAAGGTGCTAAATGCCAAGCCTGATGACCTAAGTTGGATCTCCAAGATCCACACAATGAAAAGAAAGAAATGTCTCCAACAAGTTGTCCTCTGACCTCCACACCTGCACCGTGGCACACACACATGCGTTCACACACATGGAAAAAAAAAAAAAAAACATTGACTTTTCGAATATGTGTGTGGTTTTTTTTTTGTTTGTTTATTTTATTTTTTTTTTGTTGTTGTTTTGTTTTGAGACAGGCTTTCTCTGTGTAGCCTGGCTATTCTTGAACTTGCTCTGTAGACCACGCTGGCCTCAAACTCAGAAATCCATCTGTCTCTGCCTCCCAAATTCTGGGATTAAAGATATACACCACCACTGCCCAGCTCAGACAAATCTATTTTAGAAAATAAAATAAATAAATAAAAGAAATGAACAGAAATCAAAGGAAAAAGCCTGAGAGAAGGGTCAGTAGCTGACCCTTCCTGCTCTTCCCAAGAACCCAGGTTTAGTTCCCACCAGCCACACCAGGCAGCATACAACCCACTGTAACTCCAGCTCCAGGGGATCTGACGCCCTCTTCTGGCCTCCCCAGGTACCTGCACCCTTGTGGCTTACATTCACACAAGGCACAGAAACATACAAATTAAAAACCAAACTGGGGACTGGAGAGATGACTCAGCCATTAAGAGCACTGCATGCTCTTCAGAGAACGCAGATTCCCAGCACCCACCCGGCTCACAATTGTAACTCCGGTTTCAGGTAATCCGACATCCTCACACAGACATACATGCAGGCAAAACATCAATGCACAAAGAATAATAACAAGCCAGGCATGGTGGTGACGCACACCTTTAATCTCAACACTTGGAGGCAGAAGCAGGTGGATCTCTGTAAGTTTGAGGTCAGCTTGGTCTACAGAGTGAATTCCAGGACACCTAGAGCTATGCAGAGAGACCCTGTCTCAAAACAAAACAAACAAAAACCCCATAATGGAGTCACTCATGCCAACATCCCTGTGCTGTCCTCTATTTCAAGATAAAAGAATTCAGGGACTGGAGCGACGACACGACCGTTTAGAGCACTTGTCCCCGAGCAGAGTCCTGGGTTTGATTCCCAGCACCCACACAATGGGTCGCGGCCATCCGTCATTGCGGTTCCGGGGACCTGACACTCCTTTCTGTTCTCCCTGTGTCAGGTGCCATGTGGCACCCATACCCACATGCGGGCAAAGCAACCACACATATGAAACAAAACAGTAAGAACTAGGACCCCCAGGTGTAGCTCAGTCGTCGAGAATTTATCTGGCCTGCATGAGGGCAGCTTCAAATCCTGGAGACTGGAAAAGGAAAACCAGGATTAAAGAGGAGTAGACAAATGTTCCCAGTAGACCAGTGTCAATTAGCACGGCAATGAAGTTCCCTCCATCTTCACCCTCAAACGACACAAAAGTCACCTGAAGCAGCCGGGGGTCACGTGAGTGTTAATTTTCTACTGTTCTGTCTCCCGGCAGCTGCTGCCCCACCAACATAACTTCAAAGTGGCCCGTCTACTTCTGTATTTGGTTTCTGCTGTCTTCGGCCTTTTCTACCTATATCTGCCTCTTCTGCTCAGCCCATTGTTACACTTACTCTATCCTGTGGAATAAAGTGTTGCCCGTTCTAGAACAGAAAATAAAGCCAATTAAGATCTTTAAATTATGGCCGGGCGGTGGTGGCGCACGCCTTTAATCCCAGCACTCGGGAGGCAGAGGCAGGCGGATCTCTGTGAGTTCGAGGCCAGCCTGGGCTACCAAGTGAGTTCCAGGAAAGGCACAAAGCTACACAGAGAAACCCTGTCTCGAAAAACCAAAAAAAAAAAAAAAAAAAAAAAAAAAAAAAAGATCTTTAAATTAGCTGGACAGTGGTGGCGCACGCCTTTAATCCCAGCACTCAAGAGGCAGGCGGATCTCTGTGAGTTCAAGGCCAGCCTGGTCTACAGAGCAAGTTCTAAGACAGCCTGGGCTACACAGAGAAACCCTGTCTTGAAAATCAAAAATGAAAAAGAAAAAAGGTGTATGTCAGGTGAGACCTGGAGTTTGAAAGAAACAGTTGACTAAGGGATCCCGTGGGAGCCGCGTCCTACACAGCCACATTCCTGTGGTAAAATGGCGTGGCCAAGGTAATCCACAGGAGGAAGGGTTTATTTAGGCTTCTAGTTCCAGAGGACAAGAGTCCATCATGGTGGGAAAACGTGAGGACATGGTGACTGGAGCAGGAAGCTGAGCGTTCTCATCCTCAGCCTTAAGTAGGAAGCAGATGAGAACATGAAGTGGGGGGGGGGGCAGGGAAGGGGGAGGGGGTGTGTATCGGGAATTCCAATTGGTCTTAATATAAAAGCCGGGAGTCAGATATCAGGGTAAAAGCTAAAAGATCAGAGAAGCAGAGCAGCCAGCCACTAGAAAGACTTCTTACCTCTAGGACTCCTCAGACTGAAAGGGCAGAGCTCCTGTCTCCACCCTGCCTTATCACTTCCTCTCTCCGCCCAGCCATATCCCTTCCTGCTTCCTCATCCCAAATGCTGGGATTAAAGGCTTGTACCTCCCAAATACTGGGACACGAAATCCCAAGTGCTGGGGTTAAAGGTGTGTGCCAGCACTGCCTGGCCTCTAGTGGCTAGCTCCACACTCTGATCTCTAGGCAAGCTCTATTTGTTAGAGCACAAACAAAATACCACCACAGGTTTGAATGAGCATGGCCTCCTTAGGCTCATACTTTTGAATACTTGGCCAAACAGTTGGTGGAAGGGTTTGGGAAGGATTAGGAGGTGTGGTCCCGATGGAGAAGGTGAGTCACTAGGGGTGGACTTTGAGTCCACGTCATTCCCAGTTAGCACTCTCTGCCTTGTGCTTGTGAGTCAGATACAAGCTCTCAGTCACTGCCCCAGCACCTGCCTGCCTGCCTGCCACCCTGCTCCTCACTGTGACAGACTCACTGTGTCACAGACTCTACCCCAAATTAAACAGTTTCTTTTAGAAATTGCCTAAGTCATGGTGGTTTTTTAATCATCATCATCTTTATTTTTACTATGTTGGTGTTTTCTTGCATGTATGTCTTTATGAGGGTGTAGAATCCTCTGGAATTGGAATTAGATGGTTGTGAGCTGCCATGTGCGTGCTGGGAATTGAACCCAGGTCCTTTTTTGGAAGAGCAGCCAGTGCTCTTTACCTCTGAGTCATCTCTCCAGCCCCATAATGTTGTTTTGTCACAGCAATAAATAATAATAATAACGATAATGATAGTAATAATAATAATACATGGGGCAAGCCAGCCACAGTGACAGCTTTCTCTTGCAAGCCTCCACCTCCAAAGGTCTCACGGCCTTCCCAAAGAGCACCACCACCTAGGGCCAAGTGTTCAAATATCTGGGTTTACAGATGGAGGATCTGTCTCCTTCAGACCGCCACAGGGCCTTTTTCTCTGACACTCTGCTCTCAGCATGCTTGTCTGCCATATGGCTGGTTGCCCTCCAGATTAGGTTAATTTTTTTCTTCTGTCCTCTAGGCAGCTGCTAAGATTTACAGCTTGGCTGCCCTGGGACTTTTCTTTTAAACCCTAAAGAAATTGTTCTGGGGCTTTTGTTTTTTTCAATTTCCTTTGGGGCAGAATGGAGGGAATGAGCAAATGAAAGAGTGTGAGCGTTACAGCTCCGAGGGAAGTGCTCCCCCATGCAAGCGTTGTAGTTCTGAAGGGAAAAGTATCCAGGCGGTCGGAGCCAAGAAACACCACACAGTCCCACCACACAGCAAACCTCACACAGGGAAACACACAGGAGGGCAGCCGCCTCTGCTGGGGGAGGCAAGCTTGTGCAGGGCTTCTCTGGGAGGAGTTTTCCAGGCTGGGGATTGGTGGGATTTCAAGTCCTGAGCTTGGGGCAGGCTCAGGTATGGGTGGGTTTTCAAAGCTCAGGCAGAGAGCTGGGACTTTTTACCCCACACTGTGCGTTTCAAGAGAGCTCCTCTGCCTTCCAGTCCAGAGTCGGTCACAGAGGCCACACACAGTGAAGGCTCTTATGGGAGGGGAAAGAGAGGGGCAATTGGAACCCTCAGTCAGAGTCGGCTGCTCTAGGTCTGCTCTTGTGGCTGCCTAAAGCAGTCTTTTTGCAGAGAGGAAGTTGGACAGGCCTGGACATTAAGAGGAATGGATTTAGCCGGGAGGTGGTGGCGCACACCTTTAATCCCAGCACTCGGGAGGCAGAGGCAGGCGGATCTTTGTGAGTTCCAGGCCAGCCTGGTCAACAGCGCAAGTTCCAGGATAGGCTCCAAAAGGTACACAGAGAAACCCTGCCTTGAAAAAAAACAGGGAGTGCAAACTTGTACAACCATTGTGGAAATCAGTATGGCAGTTTCTCAGAAAATTAGGAATCGATCTACCTCAAGACCCAGCCATCCCACTCTTGGGCATATACCCAAGGAATGCTCAATCATAACACAAAGATACATGCTCAACTATGTTCATATCAGCACTATTTGTAATAGCCAGAACCTGGAAACAACCTAGATGCCCATCAACGGAAGAATGGATTAAGAAAATGTGGTACATATACACAATGGAGTACTACTCAGCAGAGAAAAACAATGACAGCATGAAATTTGCAGGCAAATGGATGGAACTAGAAAAAATCATCCTGAGTGAGGTAACCCGAACCCAGAAGGACAATCATGGTATGTACTCACTCATAAGTGGATACTAGATGTAAAGCAAAGGACAATCAGACTGCAACCCATAGAACCAGGGAGGCTACCTAGCAGGGGGGACCCTAGGATGACTGTGGCTTATAATAAGTTTTGGGTTTACCCAATCACTGGGCAAGCTCCAGTGAAACATTTCACTATTAGGATAAGAATTTGTACTTTATCAAGCTGATAACAGAAAATAAAATAATAATAATAAAAAAAGAGGAATGAATTTAGTGGCTGGCAAGGGTTAGCTTGGACGATATGGAAAGCTTCCCCAAAAAGGGACACCTTCGGGTTCAGGTGGTGCCTTCCTAGTATAAAGAGGAGGCCCTGGGTTTGACCCCCAGCACTGCATAAACTGGGTATGGTGGCACCCAGCTGTCATCTCAGCACTTGAAAAATGGAGCCAGGAGGACCCAAAGTTCAAGGTCAGCCGTAGCTACCTGGTAATGTCCAGACCACCCTGGAGCACATGAGATCCCCATCTCTGAATCAAATAAACAGGGCCGAGAGATGGCTCACTGGATCAAAGTGCTTGCTTGGAAAGATTCTCAAAAATTGTCCTCTGATGTCCACATGAGCACCAGAGCACAGGCCTGCACTCACTAACATGCACGCGCGCACGCGCGCGCGCGCGCGCGCGCACACACACACACACACACACACACATACACACACTGAATAAAATTAAATTAAGGATGTTCATTATAATAATAAAATAAATAGGCCGGGCGGTGGTGGCCCACGCCTTTAATCCCAGCACTCGGGAGGCAGAGGCAGGTGGATCTCTGTGAGTTCAGGGCCAGCCTGGGCTAACGAGTGAGTTCCAGGAAAAGGCACAAAGCTACACAGAGAAACCCTCTCTCGAAAAACCAAATAAATAAATAAATAAATAAATAAATAAAATAAAGTTCCTCTTCCATGTACTTGAAGTAATCAGTGAGAAAACCTGCCTCCCTCCACACCCCCTCCCTTCTTTCCCATCCTCTCTTCTCCTTGGAAGCAGGCCATAATAGTGAGAATTTCATTATCATTTATACATTTTTGTGTATAGGTGTTTTGCCTATACATATGTCTGTGCGCCCGCATGCACCTGGTGTCTGTGGAGCCCAGAAGAGGGCATCAGATGCCCTGGTACTGGTAGTTGTAAGCCACTACGTGTGTGATGGGAATCAGAATCAGGTTCCCAGGAACTGGAGAGAGGGCTCATGGGAGCTGGAGAGATGGCTCAGAGGTTAAGAGCACTGGCTGCTCTTCCAGAGGTCCTGAGTTCAATTCCCAGCAACTACATGGTGGCTCACAACCCTCTATAATGAAATCTGGCGCCTTCTTCTGGCCTGTAGGCAGAACACTGATAAATAAATCAATAAACCTTAAAAAAGAAAAAAAACAACAACCAAAAACAGGTTCCCTGGAAAAGCAGGCAGTCTTCCTAACCAATTAGCCATCTCTAGTCCACATAACTTTCTTTTTCTTTTCTTTTTTTTCTTTTTGGTTTTTCCAGACAGGGTTTCTCTGTGTAGCTTTGCTCCTTTCCTGGAACTCACTTGGTAGCCCAGGCTGGACTCGAACTCACGGAGATCCGCCTGCCTCTGCCTCCTGAGTGCTGGGATTAAAGGCGTGTGCCACCACCGCCCGGCTAGTCCACATAATTTTAATAACCGTTGTAAAATGGATGCGCTTGCCTGTTTCTTAAACCCAAACACACCTCGAACACCCTTTATTAATAATTAAAATTGGAGACTGGAGAGATGGCTCAGTGGTTAAGAGCACTGACTGCTTTTCCAGAAAATCCAGGTTCAATTCCCAGCACCCACATGGCAGCTCACAATTGCCTGTAACTCCAGTTCCAGGGGACCTGATACACATAATATAAAAAATAAATAAAATTTTAAAAAATCTTAAAATTGCCAGGCATGATGACTCACACCTTTAATCCAGTAGTCTTGCTGGGGAGACAGATGTACCCGGTCCAGTGAGCCTCGGGTCCTGGAACCCTGAGTAGGGGTGATGAGGTAATGAAGAAAGGCTGTGATCAGGTGGGAGTGTGCATGGTGAGGGGCCACCTACTACCTCCCCAAAAGAGAACAAACCTCAGTGCTCAGTTAGGAGGGCTTGGCTCCTCTCAGTGGAAGTTCCAGAAGGGAGCAGTCTCAGGGTGTAAGCATGCTGGAGGAAGAAGCTGCAGTTAGGTACTAGTTGTATATCCTGCTCACTCCCACTAAGACCTTTTAGGAAGCTCTGAGACCCTCTTCAGCCTGGGTAAAGCACTTTGTTAATTTTTGTGGGTCCCAGGCCTTGGAGTCCTGTGCCATGTCAACAATACACATTCCCTCAGAATTCCATTCCCTCAAGGCTTCCTCCCTGCAAGTGGGTCTCTTTGAGTTCAAGACCAGCTTGGTGTATTTATTGAGTTCCAGGTCATCCAGGGGAATACAGTGAGACCCTGTCTTTAAAAAAAAACAAGGCAGAGAGAGCTGGTGTGGTGGTGCAGGACTTCAATCCCAGCACTTGGGAGGCAGATGCAGGTGGATCTGAGTTCTAGGCTAGCCTGGGCTACAGTGAGAGTTCCAAGCCAGCCAGAGCTTGCATACTGAAACCTTGTCTCAAAAAAAAAAAAAAATCAAAATAAAATGAAGACTGGGGGTGTACCTCAATTAGCAGAGTTCTTGTTTTGCATGCTTGTATTCCTGGGTTTGATGCCAAACACCACATAAAAACAGACCAGGCGATGTACACCTGTGATCCCAGGGCTCAGGAGACAAATCGTCAGTGAATTCCAGACAGCTGGGACTACGACGAAGTGAGGCCTGAACTCAAAACAAACAAACAAACAAATCAAAACTGCCCTCTAAGCATTCACACTGTGCTCCGTGTTAGCATAGTAAAATCTTAGAGCAAAGGTCAGGGGCATTATTTGTTACTTACTGTGGGTATTTCAAAAGAACAATCTTTGGCCAACACTCAGAAGTGACAGAAATAGACTGTTGTCTCACTGCCTGATTAAAATGGAAAAGCTGAAGGTTTTCCAAAAGGAAACAAGAGGAGGCCAGGAGTCTAGACTGGCCACTCAGAAGTGTGTGTGCGAGACCGAGCATTGGCGGGTGGGGCCTTTGTGCGGACAGTGTCTGTGTCTGGGTGTGGGACGTGGGCTCTTGACCAACCCAGCTGCGTGTGACCTGTGACTGGGAGGTTTTCCCCGTGGACAAGCGCACAGTCAGGGACAGCATCTGGCTGCTCCCTCCCTCCCGTGACTCTGCCTGTGCCCAAACAGGAGAGTGTGTCATCCCTGACGTATTGCTGGGCAACGGAGTGTGTCTGGGCGGGTCCCCTAACGCTCTCCGGTTCACAGTCGCTGCATGCCTGCTTTGCGGGTGTCTCTAGCTGTCGATGTCCTCGTGAGATAGCGAGACTCTCGCTCACTCCTCCTCTTCTCCCCTTTGCTAAGGTCTTGGGCTTGCTGGGCAAGTACACCACCACTGAGCCACACCCCCAGTCTGTGAAAACTCTGGTCTCCTAGTCTTAGGATGCAAGGCTTGGGTTCAATCACACAGCTACCCGGGAGGCTGTCCTTCCTGAGCCTGAGAGTTGGACTGTAGAGGACCCTAGTCAGCCCCTGCCTGGGATCGACTTTAGAGAAAAGAACCCATCCTCACAGGGATGTCTGGATAGGGGAGTACAGTCCAACCCTCCTTTTGAATTTGCCTGAGGGGGTTTTGCTTTGCTTCGACACTATCTCTGGTGATTTTTGTCCTGTTTTTAGGAATTTTAAAACTTTGGACAATTGGAAGCACCATCTGAAATCGCCAGAAAAGTTTACGGTTCCCTTGGAGTTTTATTCTTTGTCGATTTGTTGTTGTTGTTTATTTATGTACACCTTTAATATGTGTTTGTCTGCAGTGCCCAAGGGGGCCAGAAGAGGGCGTCAGATCCCCTGGAACTGGAGTTGGAGATAAGTGTGAGCTGTCGTGTGGGTGCTAAGATTCGAACAAGCTGTTCCAGAGCAGCATGTGCTCTTAACCATGAACCATCTCTCGTAAGCCTTGGCTACATAGCCAGTTTGGGGCCACAATGGGCTACATGATATCCTATCTCAAATAAGTAGTCTGGGGTTAGAGTTCAGTGTTGGCGAATCTGTCCTGGGTCAGCGATAACAAAACAAACAAAAAAATGGGGTCCGGAGAGATGGTCAGCCAGTAAAGGGCTGACCACATAAATTCAGCCCTCGGGACAGGCAGGGTGCAAGGAGAGAAAAGTGCGCCGTGGCACTCGCCCGCCCTCCTTAAGCACAATATGTCTTTTCTTCCATTTTAACTCGCATATGTGAAGTCGGGGGCTCAGGCCGCGGGCCGGCTCTGGGTTTCGGGCATCTCCCCGGCTGCGCCTCCATCGGGCGGCCCCTCCCGGTCCCGGCGAGCAGGGCGGCGCTGTGGGGAAATTCCAGTCCGCGCTCCTCCGCCTCGGCCAGACCTCATTTCCTAGGCAGGAAACCAGCTCGGGGCCACCGAGCGCCGCCTCGTCCAGGCACCGCCTCCGCCCCGGCCGGCCGGCCCAGCTGCAGCCACGCCCGGGCTCCCAGGATAAATTTAGCTCTTCTATTCCGGTCTCTGCCCTGCCCTCGCCCTGGAGCCAACCGGTGGAAGGAGAAAGATGGAGCAGCGCGGAGATCACAGCCTGAAAAGCTCATCACCGTCACATGCTTCCAGGCCCGACCCCAGAGCTTACGCCTACCCACTTCACTGACCGCAAAGTTCCGCGGACACTGTCACTTTAACGAAATGGGGTGGGAGTCAGGGCCCTCCTCACTGTACCGGGGAGATCCAGAGAAGGAAAAGCACCAAGTGCTGAGCGCGGTCGTTTCATGCCTGGAATCCCGGCACTGGGGAGACTGAGTCGGAAGGACTGTGGCAAGGACCAGGCCAGACTGGCCTCCAGAGGGAGATGTCTCAGAAAATGAAAACCAAAGTGAGTGTGGACACACACACACACACGTCTGGGCGATTCTAGAACTACCTCCTACACTCAGAATTGCCGTGGGACCTGCCTAACTTCCAGGTCCAGCCCAGAACTTGGCCCACACCTCTCCAGGTCTCACCTGGGCAGTTCCTATCAATGTCTGCAGAGTCTCCTACTCCTTCCCTCCCGCTGAGGATTGAATCTAAGGCCTCAAGTGCACTAGGCAAGCTCTATCACCCGATCCAGAATGTTTTATAAGGGATCGTTTCTCGCCTGAGTTCCCCTTGTCTGAAAGCAAAGCTTCCGAAAAGCGTTTTAACTGTTGGACTGTGGGTGAACCTCAGGTGGCGCTCGGCAGTTCTCCTCTGGATTTGCATGAGGCCTTAAGTTTGGACAATTCCCTTCCTTCCTCTCTTCCTCCCTTCCTCCCTCCCTCCCTCTCTCTCCAAGACAGGGGTTCTCTGTGTAGCCCTGGCTGTCCAGGAACCCGATTTGTAGACCAGTCTGGCCTTGAACTCGGGATCAGCCTGCCTGTGCCTCTGGAGCGCTGGGATTAAAGGCGTGCACCACCACCACCCAGCAGGACAATTCCTTTTCAGTGGACTTGTTGGAGAGTATCAAAAAGAAGGAAGGAAGAGAAAGAGAGAGAATGAAAATACATTTCAAAAAGGAAGAAACCACTCCTAAGTAGATAGAGTAATTCGAAAAGTCGATATTGATAAGAAAACAAGTTGCTGCTAGGGACTGAGTCTAAGTACCTGCCTAGGCTGCAGGGGCCCCTGCATTCAATCAGGCATCCTGTGTTCCTTTAATCCCAACACCTGGGAGGCACGAAGATCAAGAGTTACAGACAAGACTCAGCCATAGACTGATTTGCAGGTGTCGGGGCAAACACCTAGCTCTCGCCTCAAAAGGAATTAGAGGTGGAGAGATGGCTCAGAGGTTAAGAGCATTGACTGCTCTTCCAGAGGACCCACGTTCAAGTCCCAGCAACCACATGGCAGCTCATAGCTGTCTGTAATTCCATTTCCAGAGGATCTGACACCCTCATACAGACATACATTAAATAAATAATAAATAAATAATAAGGAATTAGAAATAGTTTAATCTGGTGTAAATCTGAGTGGCCATGAGCCAGGAACAGGAGTCCAGATCCCACCCCAGCACCCTGTTTCAATGCTGTAGCATTTTCTTGGATGTATTGTAACAGAACAAAAGGAAGTCATAAATGGGCGAACTTTCAGAATGCTTTGGATGAAGGACTGGAGAGACGGCTCCGTAATTAAGAGCACTTGTCGCCTGAGCTGCGGACCCACATTCAGTTCCCAGCACTCAACGGAGGCTTACAATGTGAGGAACTGGCTCAGGACCCCCTAGACCGAGTTCTTAGCACAAAGGAGATTTCTTTGCCCCAGAAGAACAAAGGGCAGTAAATAAATAAATGAGGATGAAGGGAGGGGCATTTCTCCTGGAGGGACA
Organism: Peromyscus maniculatus bairdii; assembly: GCF_049852395.1. NCBI lineage: Eukaryota > Metazoa > Chordata > Mammalia > Rodentia > Cricetidae > Peromyscus > Peromyscus maniculatus. Next base: position 4,273,866 of record NC_134864.1, read on the forward strand.
CAAAGGACTGCTCTGGATAGAGAGGAGACAGACTTGGGCCACAGGAAATAGTAGCTTATAAAGGTAAACAGGGAAACCCTGCATTGGGACGAGGTGTTTAATTGGACATGTTAATTAAGGTAGCCGCAGGGGCTTTGATTGCTGGACTTCAAAACTTTAATAGCTGGACCTTGGTGGTCAGCCTCAGGAGGAGGAAGTGGCCAAATAAGGGAATGGACCTTGGGGGCTAGCTTTAGGAACGGATCTAACATTTTGTTTTGTTTTGTTTTTGTTTTTCGGTTAAGGCAGAGGGGATGGGAGAGAAGGACAAGGCCTGCCGGAGCCCTGTTTGCCGGTCTCGAGCTGGCTGGAGTGCCTTCATACAACCAATGGTAAGGCCAGTGTCAGGGAAGCTGCTGCTCTGACTTCCGTAGGCACGCATGTGCTGCACATGTGTGCAGACAAAACACATAAAAATAAACAAATCTAGAGTTTTAAATAAAAAATACATTGGTGGGAACATCAGGTAGGTAGTAGGTGTCAGACCCAAAAGAAACAAATGGCTAACTGTGGTGCCAATAGCGTGCCAGAGCTCTAGCTGGCCCCAGGCTCTCTGGGCATCACTAGTACCTGTTTCCACAGTCCACGTGGGTATCCTGGCTCTTCTCACCCCGCCCCTGCCCTAGCTTTCCCAGCTTTGGGGCTTCTCTTCCCCCAACTCCTCACACTACAACCCCGCCATTTCTGCTGTGCGCCTTCTTGGCTCTCTCTTAGTCCTCTTGACTCCCTTTTCTCTCTTATCTCCTGGGGCTCACCCTGCCCCCCTCTCCCCTTCTCATAGTCCTTTCAGTCTGCTGGCCATGTTTCTTTGCTCTGGACTCTTCCAGGTGCCTCTTACTGCCCCCCTCACGTCTACAGTAAAAGCCTTCCCCTCAACCACTCCTTGGAGCGATCATGTCCTCACTTTATGTATCTGGTGGGCAGAAAACCCCACTTATAAAGCAGGTTACAGTAAATTGGGAACATCTCTGCTAAAGTCGTCAGGTGCTATCTGACAACATTCTTAGCCTTTGGGTTGGAGGAAGCTAGTGGATTCAACTAAAAGTCACAGGATGTTGAGTGAGACACAGAGGTGGCAGGGAATGATAAGTAAATGAGATAAAGGTAGCTCAAGATAATTTGTCACTCTTATTGTAAGAACCATCGTTAGAATTCCTGGCCACTCCCCCAGCTACACCACTGCACATGTGCTCCCCGGTACCCAGGCAAGATGCTTAGTCATCCCAGGGCTTTGCATCCTACGTAATCCTTACACTATGTGATCATGTGATCTGCACTCAGCGTGGCCATGCAATCTGTGTGCATGCATGGCGTGGCTACATAAGCCCATATGTGCATGTGCGAGGGGGCAGGGTGGGGAGGGGGACCCATAAAAGCTGGTTCCACCTGCTCCTCCCCTCTCTTCCTTCATGATCATTCCATAGGCCTATGCAAACACCTCTGTTCCCTTCCCTTAATAAACTCTTTTAATGGTTTTTGTTGTGCCTTGTGGCTTCTCTCATACGGTTAACAGTGCCACTTAATAAATAACAACCAGACCAATGGAATCGAATTGAAGACCCTGACATTAATCCACGTACATATGAACACTTGATTTTTGACAAAGAAGCCAAAACTATACAATGGAAAAAAAGAAAATCTTCAACAAATGGTTCTGGTATAACTGGATGTCAACATGTAAAAGATTACAAATAGATCCATATCTGTCACCATGCACAAAACTTTAAGTCCAAGTGAATCAAAGACCTCAACATAAACCCAGTTACACTGAACTTGATAGAAGAGAAAGTAGGAAGTAGTCTTGAACGCATTGGCACAGGAGATCACTTCCTAAATATAACACCAGTAGCACAGACACTGAGAACAACAATTAATAAATGGGACCTCTTGAAACTGAGAAGCTTTTGTAGGACAAAAGACATGGTCAATAAGCAAAAAGACAGCCTACAGAATGGGAAAAGACCTTCACCAACCCCACATCTGACAGAGGACTGATCTCCAAAGTATATAAAGAACTCAAGAAACTAGACATCAAAATACTAAACAATCCAGTTAAAAAATGGGCTAAAGAGCTAAACAGAGAATTCTCAAAAGAAGAATCACAAATGGCTGAAAGACATTTAAAGAAATGCTCAACATCCTTAATCATCAGAGAAATGCAAATCAAAATGACTCTGAGATACCACCTTACACCTGTCAGAATGGCTACGATCAAAAACACCAATGACAGCCAATGTTGGAGAGGATGTGGAGCAAAGGGAACACTCCTCCACTGTTGGTGGGAATGTAAACTTGTACAACCACTGTGGAAATCAGTATGGCAGTTTCTCAGAAAATTAGGAATCGATCTACCTCAAGACCCAGCCATCCCACTCTTGGGCATATACCCAAGGAATGATCAATCATACCACAAAGATACATGCTCAACTATGTTCATAGAAGCATTATTTGTAATAGCCAGAACCTGGAAACAACCTAGATGCCTGTCAACTGAAGAATGGATTAAGAAAATGTGGTACATATACACAATGGAGTACTACTCAGCAGAGAAAAACAATGACAGCATGAAATTTGCAGGCAAATGGATGGAACTAGAAAATATCATCCTGAGTGAGGTAACCCAGACTCAGAAGAACAAACATGGTATGTACTCACTCATTAGTGGATTCTAGATATAAAGCAAAGAACAATCAGACTGCAACCCACAGAACCAAGGAGGCTACCTAGCAGGGGTGACCCTAGGATGACTGTGGTTTATAATAAGTTTTGGTTTTACCCAATCACTGGGCAAGCTCCAGTGAAACATTTCACTATTAGGATAAGAATTTGTACTGTATCAAGCTGATGAAAGAAAATGCTGGCTGTTCTTTCAGGAGGGGAGGCTAAAATCTTTTTAGATTATGGATTAGCCTATAGAAAAATGTCTGCCGTAAATTAAACAGTGAAGGGGAAGATGAATAGGAATCTCACTTACACAACTTAAGTAAAACATAGCTCTCTGAAAAACAATGAAAGCATGAAATTTGCAGGCAAATGGATGGAACTAGAAAAAAATCATCCTGAGTGAGGTAACCCAAACTCAGAAAGACAGTCATGGTATGTACTCACTCATAAGTGGATTCTAGATATAAAAATAAGAACAATCAGACCACAACCCATAGAACCATGGAGGCTATATATATAGCATGGAGGTCCCTAGGACGACTGTGGCTTATAATAAATTTCAGTTTTACTCAATTATTGAAAAAAAAAAATAGTCAAATGAATGGAAACACATGAACTATGAACCAAAGGCTGAGGGGCCCCCAGCTGGATCAGGCCCTCTGAATAGGTGAGACAGTTGATTGGCTTGATCTGTTTGGGAGGCAACTAGGCAGTGGGACCAAGTTCTGTGCTCATTGCATGAGTTGGCTGTTTGAAACCTGGAACTTATGCAGGGACACTTGGCTCAGTCTGGGAGGAGGGGACTGGACCTGCCTGGACTGAGTCTACCAGGTTGATCCCAGTCGTCTGGGGAGACCTTGATCTGGAGGAGGTGGGAATGGGGGGTGGGCTGGGGGTAAGGGGAGGGGCTGGGAGGGGGTGGGAGGGGGTAGAACGGGAACCCGTGGCTGATATGTAGAACTGAATGGTATTGTAAAATAAAATATAAGGGAAAAAAAAAACATAGCTCTCTGAAAATAAATAAACAAATAAAAATGAATAAATAAATAAATAAATAAATAACAACCATTAAATATGATTGGGCTGGAGAGACAGCTCAGCAGTTAAAAGCACTAGCTGTTCTTCCAGAGGACCTGGGTTTGATACCCAGCATCCATGTGGTAGTTCACAATCATCTGTAATTCCAGTTCCAGGGGCCCTGACAAGGAATTCAAATCTTTTTATCTCTCCCACTTTATAAGACTTTTATGGGGGGAGGAGGGTGAACTGTGGTTGGTATGTAAAATGACTAAAAAAAAAAAATTAAAAAAAAGACTTTTATGAAAATGTTTTAATCCTCACCCAGGAAAAAGTTTCCTGATTTAAAGACCTTTTGAATTCCTAGTCTTACACACAAGTTGTTTGTTTGGTTTGGGTTGGTTTTTGTTTTGTTTTGTTTGGGGGTGGGTGGGAGGTTGTTTTGTTGGGGTTTTTGTTTTATTGTTTTTTGGGTTTTTTTTTTTTTTGAGACAGAGTTTCTCTGTGTAGCTTTGGAGCCCTGGCTCTGCAGACCAGGCTGGCCTTGAACTCACAGAGATCCTCCTGGCTCTGCCTCCGAGTGCTGGGATTAAAGGCGTGCACCACCACCGCCTGGGGAAAAGACTTTTTTAAAAAGATTGTTTGTTTTTATGAGTATGAGTGAGTGCCTGCACAAACCTATATGTATGCCCAGTGCCACAGATCAGAAAAGGGTACCCCATCCCCCACCCCTCCCCCACCCACCCAGAATCCCATGTATTCCAGGCTGGCCTAAAACTCACATTGTAGTGGAAGGTGCCCTTGAACTCCTGATCCTCTAGTCTCCTTCTTTGTCGTGCTGGGATTGTAGGTTTGGGCCACCACGCTCAGTACTATGAGGAGGCTCCCCAGTGCCAGACACAAAGGCTGGACAGGGCCCCTGCTGAAGCACAAAGCACAGACCCAGGCCTTCTGCCTGCTCCTGGAGCAGGTGGCCCTCAGGTAGAGCCCTGGCCAGAGGGGCAAGAGCTCCAGGTATCCAGGAGCACTGCCCCAGGGTACAGTGCTGTGGCTCTCTGATTTCACAGTTTCAGTGACTGAGCTTGCGGAAAAACCTTTCCTATGCTAATTACGAATCTATTTCCCATCCCATGTTTCCTGGATGGCTTGGTCTTTGTGCTATACCCCAAATACAGCAATCCTGCCAGGTGTAGTGACACACTCCTTTCATTCATTGCAGCACTCAGGAAGCAAAGGCAGGAAGGCCTCTCTGAGTTCAAGTACAGCCTGCTTTACACAGCAAATTCCAGCAGAGACTGGTTCTCAAAAACAGAGAAACAGGGCTGGAGAGAGCTCAGAGGTTAAGAGCACTGGCTGTTCTTCCAGAGGTCATGAGTTCAGTTCCCAGCAACCACATGATGGCTCACAACCATTTGTAATGAGGTCTGGTGCCCTCTTCTAACTTGCAGGCATATATGCAAACAGAACACTGTAAACATAATAAATAAATAAATCTAAAAACAAACAACAACAACAAAAAAAAAAAACAACAGAGAAACAAACCAAAATGTGTGGGCCCCGGGGGGGCCCCCCCGACTGTGAGTGGCTGCTGCCTTGCTTGCTGACCTTTACCAGATGTCCTCCCTATTCAGATTCCCTGCTGGTCTCCTTCTCACCTAAGGATCACCGGAGATCTCACTGGAGGTTCTTTGTTCCTTCATCCTGTATTTGGTGTAAACAACTTAGATGCAAGAATGTAGAACATTGGGTCTAGAATGTAGACCATTGGTAGCGAACTTCTGCCCTCAGGGCATCCTCCATTTGTGTTGTAAGCCTGTATTTAAGGTTTCTTCCTTCTTTCAATAAACGGCATTCGGCATTCAGTCGTGGCGAATGACTGGCTGTCTCTTGTCTCTATTTTTAATCCGCAGCCCTTTGCTTGGACATGGTGAACGGGTATCGGTAATTCGGGCTTTACCGCAACAAAAATGCAGCAATCCTCCTGCTTTAGCTTCCCAAATGCTGGGATTACATGTCTGTGTCACCATGCTCAAGAAATACAAGATATTTGACAAAGACTTTCTTACTTTTAGTAATCATGTGTGTGTGTGTGTGTGTGTGTGTGTGTGTGTGTGTGTGTATGGGTTTTTGTTTTGTTTTGTTTTTTGTTTTTTTGTTTTTCAAGACAGGTTTTCTCTGTGTAGATTTGTGCCTTTCCTGGAACTCACTTGGTAGCCCAGGCTGGCCTCGAACTCACAGAGATCCGCCTGGCTCTGCCTCCCAAGTGCTGGGATTAAAGGCGTGCGCCACCACTGCCTGGCTTAGTTTTTTTTTTTTTTTTAAATCTGGGAGCTGGGTGGCAGGCTCTTTGGGGGGCCTGCCACCCAGCTCCCAGATAAACACACTGAGGCTTATTCTTTCCTATGAATGCTCAGCCTTAGCTTGGCTTGTTTCTAGTCAGCTTTTCTTAAACTATCCCATGTATCTTTTGCCTCTGGGCTTTTATCTTTCTCTGTTTTATATTCCTTTCTTCACTTCCTACTCTGAGGCTGACTGTGCAGCTGGGTGGATGGCCCCTGTTGTCCTCTCTCTTCTCTAGAACCTCTTCTTTTTTCTCCATCTGTTTATTCTCTGCCTGCCAGCCCCACCTATCCTTTCTCCTGCCTAGCTATTGGCTGTTCAGCTCATTAGACCAATCAGATGTTTTAGACAGGCAAAGCAACACAGCTTTACAGAGTTAAACAAATGCAGCATGAAAGAATGCAACACATTTTTTGCATCATTAAACAAATGTTTCACAGCATAAACAAATGTAACTGTTATGCCCAGATCCCAGGGACCACCACGGAGACCAAATCCCACAGATTCCCGCATGTAAAAGCACAGAGCCTTTATTTCAAGCTCTGGGGCTCGGTCCCTCTGTCTGTCCGACGCAGCAGAGGTGAGAGCAGAGAACCCTGAGCTCAGGTGGGGCAGAGTGTTTATCATAGCAGAGGTTGGGGTGAGGGGATTTCCAGGGTCCACTACCCTGATTGGCTGACAATTGTCTAGGGGTGTAAAACAAAACAAAACAAAACAAAACAAAACAAAACAAAACAAAACAAAAAACAAAAATAGGTGTGTGCTAGACTCAGGGACATCTGGCCACCTTTTCTAATGGTTGGAATGTTTGGGATGTCAGGTACTTCCTCACCCCTGGGTAGATCCCTGGGTGGTATCAGCTTATGGCTTTTCCTGGGTGTGGGTGTTGCCTGTCAGCAAGCCTGTCACAGAAGCTGTGTCTAGGCCCCTAAGCTAGTGGTCAAGCTGTGTGGTCAAGCTATTTTGGGGCCCCTTCACAGTAACATATATTAATATTCCACAGTGTGTGATGGGCTGGAGAGATGGCTCAGAGGATAAGAGCACTGGCTGTTCTTTCTGAGGTCCTGAGTTCAATTCCCAGCAACCACGTGGTGGCTCACAACCATCCATAATGACATCTGGTGCCCTCTTCTGGCCTGCAGGTGTACACGCAGGCAGAACCTTGTATACATAATAAATAAATGAATCTTTAAAAAAAAATCCCACAATGTGTGAGTATGTTGTGTGCTCCTTGTGCAATGGAATGCACCCCTGCTCATGCTCAACTCCTCCTGAAATGCACCCTGCTCATGCTCAACTCCTCCTGAAATGCACCCTGCTCATGCTCAGCTCCTCCATGGCCTCTGTGACCACCTGATGTGACTCGCTTTAGTAGGAAAGAATGGGTCCTTGCAAATGTTCCTCCTGCATTTAAAAAGACCACACACCCTCCTGCCTTTCTCCAAGCTCCCTTCACAACCTTTGCATTTTCCTCCTAACTTGTGGTTAATGTCACAAGTAATTATCTGCTCCTAGGAGAGGCCTTAGGGTAACCGGGCAGGGGGTGCCCTGTAGGCAGCTCAGCTCTGTGTGACTCATTAACCCTCAGGCCACCTTATGTTATGGAAACTAAGGAAACTAAGGAAAAGGGAAGTTAATAGTTTTGCCTAAATGGAGCATAATCAGTGGGGAGGTAAAGGCAGGAGTTTGAGAACCTGTGACTACGTTTTCCTGCGGCGTGTGGTGGCACACGCGCCTTTAATCACTGTCCTCGGGAGGCAGAGACTGACAAATCTTTGTGAGTTCTTCGTGAGTTTGAGACCAGTCTGGTCTACCAAGTGAGTTTCAGGTCAGCCAGGGCTACAAAGTGAGACCCGCCTGGAAATTAAATAAATGAAGTATTTTATTTACTTATTTATTTTTTGTTTTGTTTTTGAAACAGGGCCTCACTGGCTAGCTCTGGCTAGCCTGGAACTCACTTTGTAGACCAGGCTGGCCTCAGACTCATAAAGATCCGCCTGCCTCTGTTTCCTAGGTGCTGGGGTTAAAGGCGTGCACCACTATGCACAGTTTATGAAAAATTTTTAAAGCCAAAAAAATGAAGCTTTCCTAAGCCCAGGCAGGTCACGGTCAAGCTCGAACGCTGTCCTGAAGTCCACGTTATGCCCTGTAACGCCCACTTTCCCTGCACTCACGGAGACGCCCACATTCTGGACTGGCTTCTTTCCAGAGTGGGCTTGTTGACTTCACTGCTCTAGATCTCCAGATGGTTTCTGGTAAGGCGCCTTCCGGACAGCTCTGTCTGCCACCCCCCACCGACACCCCACCCTGCACTCAGCCCCACCTCTTTCTAACTGGGTGGTCTCAGTGAAGGTCTTTGAAGCTATCTGGAATGGCACAGCAAGAGAACTTTACCTCCTTGGGTTTTGCTAAGTGGAAGAATAAACATAAATGGACACTGTTAGCATATGTCAGGATTAGGGAAGGGGTGTGTGTGATTACTAAGGAGTGTATTAAATTTCAGCCAAGCGTTTTTCTTAGACCTCAGAATTTTCTAGACTCTGGGCGCCGGCCTCTGCTAGTGTCAAACGCTTGTCACGCCTCCACTCTCACTGCTAGAGAGCACAATTGTCAACTTGTACCAACACACAGACCACGTAGCCCAGGCTGGCCTTGAATTTGACTTTGGATTTATTGTGTCCTTGAGATGGCCTGGAACTCTGATTTTCCTACTCATATAGGATTATAGCCTGTGCCACTGCACCTTTACTCCTTCTCCTTTTTTCTAGATTGTGTGTTTCTGCCCGAGAACACACACACACACACACACACACACACACACACGCACACGCACACGCACACGCACACGCACACACACACACACACGCACACACACGCACACGCACTCACGCACTCACGCACTCACTCACTCACACCAGTGCAGTGCATGGAGGCCAGAGGAGGGCATGGATCTCTCAGGAGAATGCTTGCAAGAGGCCAGGCTGTTTGGTGAGTTCTGGGAACTGAATGCTGGTACTCATGATTGCGCATCAGGCTCCTAACTGCTGAGTCATTCCTCGCCCCCCCCCATCCCCACCTGGGAGTCCAGCCCAGGACCCATACATGCTGAACAGGTGCGCCACCAACTGAACTACCCTCCCACCTTCTATTTTGTTCTGATCTGAAGATCCAACCCAGAGCCTCATGCACACTGAGTCCTAACTCTTAACCACCATGCTTCACCACCAGACCTAACCATTTTAAAATCGACTTCAGCACATGGGAGTTCCGCAGGAGACTTACACCTGCACTGTTCCTTTACAGCTCTGGCTAGTGAGCCAAAAACATCCTAACTTTAATCCCACCATCGGGAATATGACCACTACCACAATTTTTTAGCTAAGTTCCAAATAAACATTATTAAATACTGACCAGGACAATGGACACTGGCCAGGTCCATACTCAAGATTCCCAGAAATGGCCGCACATTAAATTGGTCCAGTGCATATAAAGGCAAGCCCCACAAGTTTACTTACTTCCTGCCTTCATCCAGTCTGGGGCAAGTACACATCCTGACATACTTCCTGCCTACCCACTCTCACTTGGGTGTGATCAAGCATATCTTGTGAAGTTGGGGCAAGCAACCTTGTTTACAGGAGTGAAAAACCATGGCTTGGCAGAGGCAGGTGGATCTTTGTGAGTTCAAGGCCAACCTGGTCTACAGAGCTAGTAAGGCTGCAGAGAGAAACCCTGGTCTCAAAAAAAAAGGAAGGAAGAAAGGAAGGAAGGAAGGAAAGAAAGAAAGAAAGGAAGGAAGGAGGGAGGGAGGGAGGGAGACAGGAAGGAAGGAAGGAAGGAAGGAAGAAAGAAAGAAAGAAAGAAAGAAAGAAAGAAAGAAAGAAAGAAAGAAAGAAAGAAAGAAAGAAAGAAAGAAAGAAAGAAAAACCGTGGCTTCGTACATGAGCAACAGCCCCAGCATTCCAGGAAGTTATCTGCCCTCGGGCAAGTGGGGCTTAGAGACATTTCTGTTTTATAGATCCTTTAAGCACAGTCATTTAAACTTAAAACATAACTTTAGCCCTCACACTAAGAGCATTCTTACTTTTTGTAACTGCTACTAAGTGCAAAATCCAGTCTTGGGTCAAATATTACATTAAGTTGTTCAACTAGAAGAATAATAGAAGATCATTGTTAATGATTATTCTGGAAAGGGACAAAGAAAACTGAGAGAGCCCAGAGTGGCCAAAGGTTGAAAGCTGTAAAATCTGAGTGAGGAGGTCATTATTTTTCCACTTTTTAAAAATCTCTTTTCTTTCTTTCTTTTTTTTTTTCCTTTTGGGCAAGATCTCAATTCTGTAGTCTAGGCTGGCCTTGAACTCTCAGCCATCCTTCTGCCTCAGCCTCACAAATGCTGGGATTACAGGAGCAAGCCATATATCCTGTTCTCACTTTATTTTTTTCTAGTTTTTATTATTTATTTTCATATGTGTGCCGGTAGTGTATTTTTTGGCACATGTGTGCACACTTGAATGTAGAAGCCAGAGTTTTGATGTCAGGTGTTCTGTGGGTTTTGGTTTTGCTTTTGTTTGTTTGTTTTTTCCAAGATAGGGTTTCTCTGTGTAACAGCTCTAGCTGACCTGGAACTTGCTTTGTAAACCAGGCTGGCCTTGAACTCAGAGAGGTCCACCTGACTTTGCCTCCCAAGTGCTGGGCCCTCGGGCCGCTTCAGTGCTCTTGACCATTACCAAGTGAAGCAGTCTGAAAGGTAAGGGGCCCTGTGGTGTTTGTCGACTGCAGTGTCAAGGTCAGTGCCCGGAAGCGAAATGACCCAGGAGGCCTGGGAGAAGAGCCCAGCCCGCCACCCTTGAATGCTTTTGTCACTAAGGGCCTAGAGGCGTAGGCTGGAGCACCCATCCATGCACACTCAGACAGGCTTCCTTCCAGCAAGGGCAAAGTGTCCAGGACAGCTGGGCCAGTCCTTGGGCTTTGCTCTGTTCACTTAAGGGAAGCCTGCATCATGCACAAGGCCTGGGGTAGGTAGGGCTGGCCCACCCTGAACTGTTAGGTCCCAGGATGGAGTCCTCCCTCCTCCAGGCCACTTACAGTGCATTTCACTCCATGTTAACTGGGTAAAGAATGTCAAGGCCCTTGTTCAAATGCAAACTGTGGTTCAGTGGATTGGAGAGGGGGTGGAGACTGCATTTATTTTTTTTTTAAAAGAATATTTGTTGCCAGGTGGTGGTGGTGCACGCCTTTAATCCCAGCACTCGGGAGGCAGAGGCAGGTGGATCTCTGTGAGTTCCAGGAAAGGCACAAAGCTACACAGAGAAACCCTGTCTTGAAAAACCAAAATAACTAACTAAATAAAAAAGAATATTTGTTGGGCGCGCGTGCGTGTGTGTGTGTGTGTGTGTGTGTGTGTGCGCGCGCGCGCGCGCGCACAGGAAAACACACATGCAGAAGGTGAGTGGATAACCTCAGATATTGCCCCTGTGTAAAGCAGAGGGCTGGAGAGATGGCTCTGTGGTTAAGAGCATTGACTGCTCTTCCAGAGGCCCTGGGTTTGATTCCCAGCACCTACATGATAGCTCACAATATCTGCAATTTCAGTTCCAAGAAATTTGCCATCATCCCCTGCTGTTTGGACACCAGTCAGCGTGTGATGCACACATAGATGCATGCCCCATGCCCACGAAAGACTCCTATATAAAAGAAAATAGTAAGACAGGTACCTCCTTCCTGATTGGCACGTTCTGTGTACTCCAGGCTTGGTGATCCTCCAATCCTGGGAATTCTCCTGCCTCTGCTTCCCATCTTGCTATAGAGTGCTGGGGTTACAGACCTGTCTAGCAATTGTACTTAGCTTTTACATGGTTACAGGGGTCTGAATCCACGCTTGGCTAGAGGTGTCTGTACTCACTGATCCATCTTCCCTGACCCACGGAGCAGACAGTTCTAACTAGCTGTTGGTAGAAAATGTGGGGCCCATAGGCCTCTCTAGGCAGCTGGTGCCATCAAAATGTGACTAACCAGGAGGCCAAGGTTGCCCTAGGACGTAAGAGGAGGATGCAGAAGCATTTAAAATTACAGGCCAGCTAGACCTGGGCTATATGGTAAAACCCTGTATCAAAAAAATGTTTAGAAAACCAGGCCTAGGGGAAGGAGGGAGGGCTTAACCAAGCGCTGGGCCAGCATGAATGAGGACCTGAGTTTGAATCTCTGGCACCCATGGAAAAAGCATGTGCCTGTAGTCCAACTGCTGAGGAGGCAGAGACAGGAAAATCCAGGAGAGTCTTGGCCAGCCAGTCTGGCTGAAAACAGTAAACCTCGGGACCACCTTTTTGAGATAGGAAAGAGCTTATCTCAAAAGTAAGGTGACAGAAACCTGACACTGACCCCTGGCCTCCACATGCATGTGTACCGGCGCGCGCGCGCGCGCGCACACACACACACACACACACACACACACAGAGATGTATGAACACACATTCTCTCTCAGCAGGAAAAGTTTTTACTGCTAAGTCTAAGACCTGAATTTAATTTTCAGGACCACATGGTAGATAGAGTAGGTGAGAACTCCTGCAAGTTGTCCAATGACCTCCATATGCTGGAGACCTGGAACCACCGGTGAGCAGGAACATGTACACACACACACACACACACACACACACACATACACACACACCATACACACACACACACACACACACACACACAGAGTTGAAGCCGGTCAGTGGGTCAGTGTGGTGGCACAAGCCTTTAATCCTAGCATTCTGGGAGACAGAGGCAAGTGGACCTCTGAGCCAACCCCTGGTCTACAGAGCAAGTGCAAGTTCCAGGACAGCCAGGGTTATCTATACCAAGAAACCTTGTCTTGAAAAAAACAAAAAAACAACAACAAAAACCAGTTAAACAGCAACAACTGCCCAAGGAAACTGGACCACCGAATCCTTTAAACTCCTCTTGTCCCTACAATTAAGAGGGACAGGGGTTGGTGACAGGCTCTCTGGCTGCTGATGTAAGCCTCCTCTAACCCCATCCTCTGAGTGAGTCTTTTCATCCAAGCCTGGACTCAGAGGGTCCCGGTGGGGCAGAAGGGCCCCGCCAGCTCTCCCTCCCCTCCGCGCTACAGAAGGGCCACAGCTGCCTAGACAGGCCTGAATTTCCCAACTTGCCCATAAAACCAGTTTTCCCAGGTCCTCGCAGTACAGTTTCTATTCATTGGGTATGCCTCCCCCATCTAGTTGAGCTGTAGACAGTCTGTTTTTAAAAACAACTCTGTGCTAAGGGAACCCTGCTTTCTCCTGTGCAGGATGAGGACGACAAACCTAACATCAGATCTGGCATAAAGATAGAAGTTGATAAAGAAACTCTCATTAAATCAGGACGGGGGAATTAGCACAGGTAAAGTCCCCAGGCCTGATCGCTAGCACCAGATAAACCAGGCCTGGTGGTAAAGGCCTGTGACCCCAGCACTTAGAGGCAGGAGGATCAAAATTTTAAAATCAGCCTCCAGTGCACAGTGAGTTCAAGGCCAGTGTGGGCTATAAGACACTCTGTCTCAGCTGGTGTGGTGGCACACACCTTTGATTCTAGCACTCTGGAAAGAGAGGGAGGCAGATTTCAGAGTTCAAGGGCAGCCTGGTCTACAGAACAAGTTCCAGGACAGCCAGGGCTACTTTTAAAAAACAAAACAAAACAAAAGTAGCTGGGCATGGTGACACACTCCTTTAATCTCAGCACTCTGGAGGCAGAGGCAGTGGGATTTCTGTAACTACGAGGCCAGCCTGGTCTACAAAGTGAGTTCCAGGACAGCCAAGGCTACACAGAAAAATCCTGTCTTCAAAAACAAAAACAAAAACCAAAGAAGGCCTCACCCACAATGGGCTGGGTCCTCCTCCATCAATCACTAATTAAGAAAATGCTCTACAGGCCTGCCTACAGCCAATCTTATGGTGGCATTTTGTTTGTTTGTTTGTTTTGTTTTTTTGAGACAGGGATTCTCTGTGTAACTTTGGAACCTTTCCTGGAACTACTCACTCTGTAGCCCAGGCTGGCCTTGAACTCACAGAGATCCACCTGCCTCTGCCTCCCGAGTGCTGGGATTAAAGGAGTGTGCCACTTCTGCCCAGCTAAAATGCTGATATTCTATTAAGGGGGGGACACAATGACTTCCAGGACATTCTCCTAACTACCCAGATTAAACTAACTGCTTCCAGATATTTTTTTTGTTGTTGTTGTTTTAAGATTTATTTATTATGTATGCAATGTTCTTCCTGCATGTATGACTGCAGGCCAGAAGAGGGCGCCAGATCTCACTACAGATGGTTGTGAGCCACCATGTGGGTGCTGGGAATTGAACTCAGGACCTCTGGAAGAGCAGTCAGTGCTCTTAACCACTGAGCCATCTCTCCCAGATAGTGGATTCTTGCAGTCTGCCAGCTTCTCATCCCTGATCCTAACAGAGTTGGCTAGCATCCATATGACCAGTCACAGTTTACCCAGTGAATCAAAATATGCTGCAGTTTGCATGTGAAACAAGACAAGCTTTCCTGAGGTGGCCACGTCTGCTCACTAAACAGCAGTTGTTTGAAAGTGGGTTTACTGATTTTCCATTTACTGTTTTCTTTTTTTCCTTCCAGTTTTTTGAGACAGGGTTTCATTGTCTAGCCTCAGCTGTCTTAGAATTTGCTCTGTAGACCAAGCTGGCCTCAAACTCTCACAGAGATCTGCTTGCCTCTGCCACCTAAGTACTGGGATTAAATGTGTGGGCAGCACCACCAGTTGACTTTTAAGTACTTATGTGTATTTAAGGGGTCCAGGCTCATTGTTTCCACCTTTACCAAGTTATAAACAAAGCAGTTAAAAATGGGACCTAGCGCCGGGTGGCGGCGGCGGCGGCGGCGGCGGCGGCGGCAGCAGCAGCAGCAGCAGCAGCAGCGGCGGCAGCAGCAGCAGCAGCAGCAGCGGCGGCGGCGGCGCACACCTTTAATTCCAGCACTCGGGAGGCAGAGGCAGGCGGATCTCTGTGAGTTCGAGGCCAGCCTGGGCTACCAAGTGAGCTCCAGGAAAGGCGCAAAGCTACACAAAGAAACCCTGTCTCGAAAAACAAAACAAAAAAAACAAAAAAAACAAAAAAAATGGGACCTAGCATATATGTTAGTGAATATCGGCTGTCATGACTTCTTCCAACATTCTGTACTAGGAATGTGTACTTCTGTTTTTATTTTTTGTTTCGTTCATTTATTTGTGTGTGTGTTGCAAGAGCACACCTGTGGAACTCAAGAGGACAATTTGTGGGAGTAAACCTCTCCTTTCACCAAGTGGATCTGCAGGATGGAACTCAGGTTATCAAGCTTGGTGGCAAGCGTGCCCATCTCCTTGGGCCTCTGATTGTGTGTGTGTGTAACATGCTGTATAGACCAGACTGGCTTTGAACTCATCAATGTCTGCCTGCTTCTGCCTCCAGTGCTGGGCTACTGGAGTGCCTCACTACAGTAATTTTTATTTAGAGCCAAGCTGTCACCACATAGGCCTGGCCGACCTGAAACTCTGTTTCCCGAGTGTTTGGATTAATGGCAGAAATCACCATACCAGCTAATTTTATCTTTTAAAGATTTGTTGCTTTTTATGTGCATGCGGGCTGATTTGCCTGCATATACAGCTACGCACCACTTTGTTGTCTGGTGCCCGCTAAGACTGAACAGAAGGGAGCCTTGGATCCCCTGAAACTAGTAGCAGATGGTGGTAAGGTGCTGGGAATTGAACTCGGGTCCTCTGCATAGCAAAAAGTGCTCTTAACCACGGAGCCACCTTCCTTCAGATCGTTGTTCTTTCCTTTTTAGAGCATTTCTGTAAGCGAGGGTTGATTGACCCTCAACTCCTGACCCTCTCGCCTGCACTGCCCGAAAGAACACGAACAGGTTTTATGGTTAAAACTCTTTAAAATGGCTTGTCACCCCCTTCCGTGCAATGTCTCTTTAACAGGAAGTTTATTATTTTTCTAAAAGGCATTCCCAGTCTGAAACAGCACCTTGCAAAGGGCAGGGTCAGTTTGGTAGCCGCGATGCGTTTGCCTTATCCATGGAAAACTCTCACAGCTCGGTGTAGGCACTTCTGGATTCAAACTACCATCTTGGAAGTCAAGGGGACAGCGAGGGGTAGCGGATTAGGAAAGAGAGAAGCACGGGCCGCTCCCCGGGCGATCGCGTCCCCGAGGCTGGAGGACGTTCCCAGCCGAGGCACTGCGCGCGGCAGAGGATGCAGGCGTCCCGTCCTGCTCTCCGCGCCTGCGCCCGGCGCCCCCGAAGCGTTCCGCGAGGCCGTTAGACCGGGGAAAGGCGGGGAAAGGAAAGGAAGGGAAGGGAGCGTAGGGAGGGGCCAAGCTCGCGGTTCCGGCGAGCCCGGCTCCCGCGCCGCGAATCCGCTCCAGGTCGCTCACGGCCTGAGTCCGCTCCGCAGACCCGCGCCCGCGCTCCGCGCTTTCCCTGCAGCCCTTTGTGTCCCAGCGCGCCTCTGGGAACGCGGGAACGCGCGCCGCGGAGGGCGCCTGCGCAGAGGAGGGCACGCCCCACACGGGCGCCTGCGCGAAGGGAGGGGGCGTGCCGCCCGCGCGCCTGCGCAGGAACCGGCGCGCCTCGCCCATAGCGGAGACTGGGCGCCCCTCTCTCCGCTCCGCCCCTGCCCGCCATTTCGCGCTCCGCCGCCTTGCCCGGGCCCATGTGCGCGGCCTCCGTGTGATGGACGCCCGGAAGCCGCGACAACAAAGGCCGGAGGGTTGGGGCTGCGCGGGCCGCGGGTCGCGGGCCGTACCGGGACACGGTCGCCTGTGTCCTCCGGGCTGGGCCTGCGGCCAGCCGGGGCGTGCACGGCCCGGTGTGTGCGGGGCCCTGGCGCGTGCCCTTGTCGTGCGCGTCCACGCTCAGTGGCCTGCACGCTCCTGACCTGCACACGCGAAGTCGTGTTTGCCCTCTTTTGGGTGTCGGGACTCGGGGGTTTCTGCTTACCGTGGGCATTAGTTTGGAGGGTGTCAGTGTGTCTACCCTTGTGTTTGCACCGCCTGGCCGTCTGTAGATATCGGCGTGCAGGTCTGGACTCCAGAACCCGATGTTTGTGAGACTTGGGGAGCTGCCCAGACTCACCAATACAAACCCTGCCGACATACCCGTTTGTAGCACAGAATCCATCGTTCCTAACGAGTTTATATGCAAACCTAATCACCTGCCTCCTGTATCCCCTGCGATTTTTTGAGACGGGGTCTCTACATAGCCCTGGCTGGCCTCTTAACTCAATAGTGACCACCTACCTCTGTCACACAAGCCCTGAATTAAGGGTGTGTACCACCACTCCCTTTCTGCTTTTTTCTTTTTAATATTTAAGTTTCTCTTTTGGGCAAAGCCTTTGTACAAGGAGCATACAGGGACTTGGAGAGTGGCTCATGGGTAAATAGGCAATTAAAGGTGTCATAATGTCCCTGTGAAGGAGGTGGGCTCCCTTATAAGTTCAAAAAAAGTGTCCTGGAGGAAGATGTGATTGAGATCAGTGTTTCCTGGCCTCACCCTGTCCTCCCGGCAGGAGGGAGGACTTCTCTCCCAATGTTTAGTTAGATTGCAGTAATCTAATGGGAGTCCCAGCAGAGGGAACAGTAATGGAGAGGAGGCTTTGTGGAGAAAGGAGGCCTGTTCGTGGCATCCCAAGAGGAGAAGCCTCGGGAGGTCAACTTAGATTGAGTTCATCCAGATAAGCATCCCTCTGGAGGAGCGGTAGCGCTGGGCTCTTGAGATGCAACATACCTCTGGCTTCCTCGGTACTCTGTTCTCCTGGATTCCAGCCCCATTCTGCATTTAAGGAGCTGTGTTCTCTTAAAAATAAGCTCACAGGCAGCCCTAGTCTTTATGGAACCAAGAATGACACAGAATTTGTGATCATCCTGTCTCTGTTCCCCAAGTGCTAAATTACACCACACCCAGGAAACAGTCCAAAATATACCTAACAATAGATAGCATAAGAAGAGAATGTGAAGAGGTGGGTGTGGGTGTGGTGGCGCAGGCCTTTAATCCTAGCACTTGGGAGGCAGAGGCAGGAGGATCTCTGTCCGATTTTTGTTTTGTTTTTTGAGGCTTTTTTTTTTGAAACGGTTTCTCTGTGTATCTTTGCACCTTTCCTGGAACTCACTCTGTAGCCCAGGCTGGCCTAGAACTCACAGAGATCCGCCTGCCTCTGCCTCCCAAGTGCTGGGATTAAAGGTGTGTGCCACCACCGGCCAACCTGGTTTTTGTTTTTTAATTACATTTATTTATTTATTGTGTGTCCGTGTGGAATTCACCAGAGCTTGCTGTTGGTTCTCCATCTGTCTGGTAGGGCAGATTGAATTTAGATGGTCAGCCATGGACGCAGGTTACCCCACGAGCCGTCTCTCAGGGGTTTCTTTTTTTCCCTCTCCATCTCACCTTACTGAATGATCTTTTTCTGTTACCAAGGTGTTTTGTTTTGTTTTTGTCCTTTTTCAAATCACCTTGTAGCCTAGACTGTTCTGGAACTTACCATGTAACTGGCCTTGAACTCTTGATTCTCCTGCCTTAGCTTTCTATGTGCCGAGGCCTCAGGTATAAGCCAGCTCTCCTGTCTGAGACAACGTGGCCCAAGGTCTGTTCTGACACAGGATTTCACTGTTTCCCACAGAGGCTAGAGTGATCCATCAGAACCTTCCCTCCAAGGGCCTGTCTCCGTTTCTGTACTGACCTTTGACATCCTGAATGAAAACATGGAGGGGTGGGCTGGACGCACCCCTTTAATCCCTGCGTTTGGGAGGCAGAGGCAGGTGGATCTCTTGAGGCCAGCCTGGGCTACAGAGTGAGTTGTAGGACAACCAGGGCTATACTGAGAAACTCTGTCTCAACAAAACCAAAAGATAAAAAACAAACCCAGCACCCCAGAGGCAGAGACAAGCAGATGTCTAGTTTCCAGCCGAGGCTGTATATTGAGAAAACAAACAATGGATGGGTGGAGCATGAACGTTGGGCGTGTCCCTTTCCCATAAAGAGAGTGACTTGGTGCAACACAGACTGAACTCCTGGTTTCTCACGGTTGCCCCACGTCTGGCCATGCTCCACAGCTTATGTTGTGGGGTAGAGAAGTTGACTGTACTCCTAGGGCACCCGTTGGGAGGTGATAGTGTGAGGAAGTTACCACCACAGCTGGCCCTCAGGTGGGCGTGGCCTACTGAGCGGTCGTCTCAGTACATCTGGGCAGCTCTGGGAGCTGAGTACTGCCAGTCTGGCATCCTTCCAGCTGCCCTTGACCCCCATGTCACTCAGGCACCAATCGGGCACAGGCTGGAGCCCCAGAAAGCCAAGCATGAAGCCTGACTTAAAAGTCCAGTGGGAAAGTCGGTTATGGTGACACACACCTTTAATGGCAGCGCTTGGAAGGCAGAGGCAGGTGGATCTCTGTGAGTTTCAGGTCAGCCTGGTCTGACCCCAAACATAGCAAGTTTCAGGACAGCCAAGAGTACAAAATAAGGCCACATAAGTAAATAAAATAAACATAAAAGACTAAATAGTATTTTCATTTATTTTATTTATTTATTTATTTATTTATTTATTTATTTATTTATTTATTTATTAAAAGGCCAGTGAGAAGTAGGTTAGGACTCATTCCCCTCTCCCTGCCTCAAGTCACAAAATTAGGTTTCATGCTTTCCTTAAAAGCCTGGGTTATGTTACTCTCTGTGGGCTCCCTGCAGCTCTGTAGGCCTCTCCAGCTTCCACAGCGGCTGCCTGGGGCTGGGGTCCATGCCCAGGAAACCCCTGGCAGGAGTTTCTCTGGCCCCTAGAAGTAAACCACAGAGACCTAGAAGGTGCCATGCTGGCTGCTATTAACGTCCACATGTAAGGAAGAAAGGGTCCCGGCAGTGAGACTGTTTACAGAAAAGTGAATGCTGCCTTGTGCCTGCAGACTTCCTGAGGGTTCTGTGGTCGAGAGAGAGAGAGAGAGAGAGAGAGAGAGAGAGAGAGAGAGAGAGAGAGAGAGAGAGAGAGAGAGAGAAATAATTTAATGGAAAACTCCCGGAAGGAAGGCAGCCTGAGGGAGACCGGCCTCCTCACCCACCAGAAGGCAGCTTATGAAATAGTTCCCTAAGCTGTAACTAGGAGTAGGGTGCATCATTGACAACTGAGAAATAAACCATCCCTCTGGGCTCTGGAGGCTGCACTGTGGCTGGATGGGGGGTTGCCTTAGGGAACAGTCTTCCTGTCACCCTTCAGATAACTGCTTTGGCAACTCAAGAGTTCTGACCTGGGGTGGTTGCTTGGGGGTCCCTGGCCCTTGGACCAGGAAGCTTATTCCCAAGCAATTTTGCGATGAATGTGAGCTGTGGGGGAGGTTTTCTGAGAGTTGGCTCTACAGAAGCAACTGGAGGATCACCACACAGGCTTCTGTTCTGCCTTCCTGAGGCTGGGCTGACCTTCCTATCCAGGCATCTGGGTGACTCCTCCTCGGTCCAGCCTCCTTGGCCTAGAGGGAGGGAGAGAGGGAGTAGTCAGCCCGCCGTCCAGCGGCTGCTAGCCAGGGACACAAACATTTCCTTTTGTGGTGCCTTGGAGAGCCGGGCTGCACCCAGGGGCCTGAGAAGGACTATACAGCTCATACCCTGGATGGTTGTAGTGACCTTGGCTCACGGAAACAGTGGCCCTGCCCACCAGGCCCTCATCCCTGTCTGCAGAGGAAGGCCTAGCCTTCCTTTTGTTTTAGAGCCCTCACAGGTGGTCCCAGGAGGAAGTGGTCACTGCTTGGCTGGGAGGCCCACTTTCCCCTGTGGTGGTGGGAGTGTCCCTGAGGCTGCGGGTCAGCCTGACACCACAGGCTGTGCAGAGGGCAAAGACCGGGGATGGGCTGCTGGGCCCCTTACTCCCCAGCCCTACGGCACCAGACACAGCACAGCACCCTCCTTTTCAAGAGCCTTGGAAGGCATTTTGGCCACTGCGGAGATACAAGGTGTCTCTTGAGCGGGCAGCCCTGGGAGAGGAAGTTGGGGCTGCGTGAATGGAAATGTGGTTTCTGTTCCAGGTTTGCTGAAGCTCCAATCCTCAGCTGCGTCATACAAAGTCCGAGCCTGGCAGGACTGCCACCCCTCAGGGAGGGACTGTCCATGCAGGCTCCCTGTGTCTGCCCTGGGCATAGGAGAGTGGCCCCCAGTGGTCCAGAGCCCACTGCGGGTCCTGCTACTCAGATCTTCCTCCGTCTTCCATCTCACGTCCTGGTATTTACTGTGCCCTCCCCACCAACTGCCAAGGCCAGCGTCTCACTGGCCAGTATAGCCATTTCAGCACAATGTTCAGATCCACAAGTTACCGAGGGTTGTTGTTTGTTTTTTTTTTTTCCTGGTCTGGAACTCCTATTTAGACCAGGCTGGCCTTGAACTTACAAAGATCCGCCTGTCTCACCTTCCATCCCCAGCACTGAAACTAAAGTCTTGCTCAACTACACCTGGCTTTTAAATTTTTTATTTATCATCTGGCGGTGGTGGGGTACACCTTTAATCCCAGCACTCAGGAGGCAGAGGCAGGACAATCCCCGAGTTTGAGGTCTACAGAGTGAGTTCCAGGACAGCGAGGGCTACACAGAGAAACCCTGTCTCAAAAACAAACAAACAAACAAAAACCATTTATTTGAGATCGGATCCCATATACCCCAGCCCAGTCCGGCCTCTTATTCACTGTCTAGTTGAGGGTGAGTTTGAACTTTTCATCTCCCTGTGTCTACCTCTCAGGTGCTGAGGTGACAGTTTGCCACCATGCCTAATGTGATGCTGCCTTGAAACCCATAGACTGTTGCATGCTAGGTAAGCAAGCACTCAACCAGCTGGGCTACATCTGCATCCTGGTGTTTTATTTCTTTGTGGGGGAGGGGCAGGGCATGGTAGGGGAGTCTGTTTTGGCACAGAACCCATGGCCTTGTACATGCTAGGCTGTCAATTATACTGGCACTAAGCTGTATGCCCAGCCCTCCCCCTAAGATGCTTTTTAAGCAGGGCTTTTAGGAGGAGCTTAGCCCCTGAGCATTTCCACCTGGTCTGATCTCAGGGAGCAGTGTTTGAAACTGCAGCAGAAACATGATCCGGGTCCAGGAAGCTTTGCCCTCCATCCTGCCAGGCTGCTGCCTAAGCTGCCAGGCTCTGGCTGGCCCTCCCCACCAACACCCCAGGGATTCCCATCCCTTCTGCTTTCCCTTAGACACTGATCTTACTCCTTGACTGAAAAGTCACTACTGCCTGAGCTTTCCCTGGGCCTAGCCCAGCTGGTGGCATCCAAATCCGTGAGAATGGACAAGACCAGCAGGTTGAGAGTCCCACGTTTGCGGGGCACTATGTCAGATCTCAAACTGAGGTGCCCATTTTACACAAAAAAGTGGACCTGGCTTCCAGGTTCTCCCAGCATCTCTCAGAGTCGTCTCGGCTGGCATACCCCGACTCGGAACTCTGCAGCCCAGAGATTGGGCTGACCCTTCCAGCTTCGCTGCCTTGTATATCCTCGACCATTTTTTTTTTTTTTAATTTTAAATCTCTTTTCTGGACCACCAGCTGTCACAGAGGCTGTGGTAGATCTGAGCAAGGTTCTCAGTTGTGTCCTGAGCGACGCAGAAGTGAAGTGGGGAGCCCTGTGCTGTGCCCCCACAGCCTGCCCCCCCACCAGGCTCATTCTCGGCACTGCATGTGGTTATTTTGGCCGTAGTGGTCACAGCTGCAGCTTTAACTGACAGTTTCTTCCAATTTTTTTTCTTCTAAGATTTTTATTTTTATGTGTATATGTATTTTTTTTAATTTTATTTTTATTTCACATGCATTGGTGTTTGATCTGTGTGTATGTCTATTTGAGGGAGTCAGATCTCCTGGAACTTGCTTTAGAGTCGGTTGTGAGCTGCCATGTGGGTGCTGGGAATTGAACCAGGGTCATTCAGGAGCGTGGTCAATGACCACTGACCCATCTCTCCAGCCCCATGTATGTGTATTTTTATCAGTTTATGGGTATGCAGGTGCCCTCAGAGGTCGGAGGGTTTAGGAAACCCTGGAACTGGAGTTACAGGTAGTTTTGAGTCACCAGGAATAAGGAACTGAACCCAGGTCCTCTGCGTGAGCAGTGAGCGCTCTTGAACTTGAGCCTCCTCTGCAGCCCTTGTCTATATATGTGGCCCTGGCTGGCCCGAGTAGACCAAGCTGGCCTTGAACTCAGCGATCTGCTGGCCTTGCCTTTTGAGTGCTGGCATTTAAGCTGTGTATCACTACACCTCACCACCATCCTTGTTTGTTTGTTTGTTTGTTTGTTTGAGACAGGCTTTCATATAGCTCAGACTGACCTCAAACTTGCTTGTTATCTAGTGGAGGATGGCCTTGAACCCCAGACCCACCTGCTTCTATCTCTTAGGTGCTGGAGCTATAGGTATTCAATAGCATACCCTGTGAACTTTCAGTCTCAACCAAGGTGTGTCCTAGGAGGGTTCATGATGTCTGGGCCAACCTAGGAGGCCTGGAATGAGGAGTGGGCAGCCCCCGACTTTTCTGGGTGGACCCTTTAAAGGAGCTAAGATTCTAGTTGAGGGCAAAGAAAGCCAGAGTATGCTGTTGCTTAACCTCAGCAAGAAAGACCTAGCTTAAGGGTTCTTCCCTCTTCCCAAGCTATGACCCATAATTGGATAATCAGTAGGTACCTGGCCTTGGTTGTTGGAGGCACCTTAGGGTACCAGGCCTTTCAGAGCAGTGGTTACCCTCCCACCTAGTTGCACAGGTTTGGTGTAGCTGTGAATACATGGCTCCAGGTTACTGTTTGTTGATTGACTCCTGAAGGCTAGGAGGAGAGGAACAGCCCCCACCAGTGATCTGTAAAGATCACACATGGCCTGGGATTCTTGTTCCTCTGCAGTTTGGAGTTAGTTCAATTCATATGTCTCTCTCTTGCTCATAGCTGGTAGTTCAGACCCTAAAGTTTTCTTGAACAGACTCAAGAGACCCACAGGATGACTTGAATTTGCAGACCAAGGACAGGAGGAGAAAGTCTTCCCGGGAGGGACCTGCAACCTCTGGCCAGAGAAGCTGTCCTCCTTGGAAAGCATTAAACCTCAGGCCAGGCCTGGTATAAGTGGGAGCCTCGGGCAGGGTCCTCGGGGGAGGGTGTCACAGGGTGTGGAGGTGGGGGGCTGGGAGAGTAGAACATCACTGACTGCCATGGTAAGATCGTTGTGACAGCAGAAACGAACGAGTCAGTGCAGGGCAGTGGAGAAGGCGCTGGAGAGAGGTCCCAGGAGGACAGCTCTCCCGATTCCTAGGCTCCCTTCAGTGCTCCTGTGGGCCAAAGTCTGCCCTGGGGGACGGTGGCTGGTCCACTCCAGTTCTGGGAAGACACCAACTCAACCCCCACACTGATGGCCACCGTGTTACCTAAAGCAGAGCCCACACCTGGGTGACAGGCTTCCTTCCGTTCCATCCCCGGTCCCTGGCTCGGGAGACAGGTTCCCTCTGCTGTCTCCACCCAGCTTCTGCTTGCCCAGGGAACCACATGCAGCTCAGAGGACTCTGGATTCTTTCTGACTCCCCAACACGTGCACTCCCAAGAGGGAGGCCACCTGAGTTCTGAAAGGGCCCGTATGGGCTCCCAAGGTCAAAGTTGAGGTCAGGCTGTCTGGGTGACCTCAGGCAATTCCTGTGCTGATGGGTCCCAGCTTTGATAGTTAGTCTGTGACTTTCCCATTCTGAAAGAGCAGGCTGTCTGAGCTGGCCTGGGAGGGAATGTCAAGCCGAGAGCCCGGCTGTGAAATGCTAATGCAGCCTCATATGTAAATCAGTGTGGGCTCTTTTCTGACAATGTGCAGCCACACCCCGAAGCCCAAACAAGTGCCCAGTGACCTGACCCCAGTGTCCTCCGACGGGAGTGGGCTGGGCACCTGGAGGGGAACCGTGGCGCTGACCTTCAGGTCACTGAAGTCCACACGGGTCCTATGCCATCCTACAGACTGCCATCCTTGGCAGTCTCCCAGAGCCTGAGAGAATGCGAGCCTGAGAGTCTGGGGTGTAGCTGGCTCTGTGGGTAGGGAGCCGGCTAGCACCCTCTCTAAAGAGAACATAGATTCAGGCAGGGTAGGTCCATAGGGCTCCCCGCCCCCAATACCCTGGATGGTAGGGGGCCAAGCTCAGGACTCTCTCAAAGACGCCAGACAGAACACCAGCGCTGTAGGCCCTGGGGAGCCCCAGATGTTTTCTCTTTCAGCTCACTGCTTCCTAAAGGGTTAGTGGGAAGATGGGGGTGGGGTGGGGATGGAGCAAGGGGCTCCCCTGGGGTTTACTGTGGAGCAGCCAGGGAAGCCATCTGCTGCCCCGGCTTCAGGGGCACACTGGGCCAGGCGAGGGGCTCCCAAGTGCCAGCCAACACAGCCACTTTGTTCTGTGCTTGAAGAGGTCGCTCCTTACCAAGCCGATGGAGGAGGCTTCAGACCTCCTGTGCAAAGGAGACTCCAGTTCCAAGGCAGATGGGAAGAAGGGGGGACCCCAGCTCCCTCTGCCTGTTAGAAGGAACCCAGGACACTCCGTCCCCGAACCACCACGGAGGTCCCCTCCACAGTCTACCACTCGGGGGAGTCTGTGCCTGCAGACAGGTCTCAGCACCCCCCGTGGAGAAGGCAGTTGTAACACCCCCCCACCCCCCCACCCCCGTGGAGAAGGCAGTTTGTAACACACACCCCCACAAAACCCCCACACCCTCCCTCCGTGGAGAAGGCAGTTGTAACACACCCCTCCCACCCCCCCCACCCCCCCACCCCTCCGTGGAGAAGGCAGTTGTAACACACCCCTCCCACCCCCCCACCCCACCCCACCCCACCCGTGGAGAAGGCAGTCCTAACACACCCCTCCCAGCAGGGCTGCGGCTGTGGAGCCTGGCTCCGCCCTCTACCATCCCCACTCAAGGGCAACTGACTCTATCCTCCAGGCTGGCTGCAGCCAGCCAGGTCCCTCTTTTGTTGAGTAATATGAGGTGCCACCCACTCCTCTTAGCACCTTTCCTCTTAGCCACCCCTCGAAGGGGACGTCCAGCCACAATCGCTACTTCTTGCTCTCCATTCTTGGGACACCTGAGTTTTTTTTTTAAGTGTGCATTGGTGCTTTGCCTGCATGTATGTCTCTGTGAGGGTGTCAGGTCCCCTGGAACTGGAGTTACAGATGGTTGTGAGCTGCCATGTAGGTACTGGGAATCGAACCCAGGTCCTCTGGAAGAGCAGTCAGTGCTCTTAACCACTGAACCATCTCTCCAGGCCTTTTTTGTGTTTTGAGACAGGGTCTCATGTATTCCAAGCTGACCTCAGACTCACTACGTAGCTGAGGATGCCCTTAAACGTTTGATTTTCCGGCCCGCCATCTCCCAGAATGCTGAGATTGTAGGCCTGTTCTACCGTGCCCAGATTGATGTGGTCTGGGGAATCGAACACTTTACCAGTTGAGCTGTGTCTCCAGGTCTCCGCCTAGGACCTTTTCTTTTGAGATAGGATCTAGTGGCTCCACCCATCCTAGTGTCAGTACAAGGCCAAAGAACCAGGCTGAGCTCAGAGCTTCACAGGGCTTCAGGAATCTGGGGGACCCACAATCACGTCTCAGTGAATTACTCTTCCTGAGCAACAGGTGGACACATTTCGAGGTGCTTGATGTATGTTCTCTCTGATGCCCTGGCTCCTAAGAAAGTCACCCTCCCAGCCCTAGTCCATCCTGAGGTATCTTTGTTCAGAGTCACGTGTCTTAAGTGTGGGGGCTGACACAGATGGATTTCTGTTTCCACACACCCCCTCCCACTCCTCTGACTGAAGGGGACAGAGGGCTCCCCCAGGTGGCCACACATGCCCAGGCTGGAAGCTGGAAAGAACCTGCTCCCAACTTGTGGCCCTTCGCCCCCCTGGGTACATGAGCTTACTGAGTAGATGTTTCTGCTTGGAGAGCAGGGAATCACGTCTGTGTCTGTGGTGTCTGCATGAAGCAGACGAGGCAGCAGCTCAGGGGTTGTACATCATTCTAGACTAGGGAGGCTGCTGCCAGGCCCGAAAGATGCAGAGATTGGTCTTCCTGTGGCCACGGTCACAGGACACCGAGACATGGGGATGCGAAGAACAGGGCAGAAGCTGGTGAGAAGCTGAAAGTACCCCAGAACGGCCACACTCAACTCAAGGTTTCCATCCTTCGTTTTTATTTCCTGTTTCTCATATATGTATAACATATATCATATATATATATATATATATATATATATATATATATATATATATATATATCTCAGACCCAGCGTCTCACACATAGGCAAGCACACTACTACTCACTACCACTGCACTGTCTCTAGACCTTTTTTCTTTCTTGAGACAGGGTTTCTCTGTGTAGTCCTGGCTGTCCTGGAACTCACTCTGTAGACCAGGCTGGCCTCGAAACTCACAAAGATTCACCTGCCTCTGCCTCCTGAGTGCTGGGATTAAAGGTGTGCGCTACCACTGCCCCTTCCCTTTGAGACAGAGTCTCTAATGTCCAGGCAGGCCTTGAACGCGTGAGACTCCTGCTTCAGACTCCCAAGTGCTGGGATTACTGGTGCGTACCACTAGGCTGAGCTCTTCTCTGTTTTAAAAATAGGGTCTCATGCTGTAGCCTAGGCTGACCTGGCCTGGAATTCACTTTGTAGCCCAGGCTGGCTTTGGACTCAAGATCCTCCTTGCCCAGCCTCCCAAGTGCTGGGATTACAGCTTGTGCCACCACACCTGGCTGGACCTCCAGGTATGTGCTCGGATTTCCCCTGTCTAGCAAGTGAGGCAACAGACTAAAAGCAGTTGAGCTCCTTGTCTACATCACGCCACTCCCAGAACCTGGCTCATTCTCCCTCCCTTTCATGGCAGCCTCGGGTCGGTCACAGGAGACGACAGACGAGATAACCGGAAGACTGGGCAGATGTCTAAACCTGTAACTGAGGACATGTGACTTGAACTCCTTACCATGCCCAGCAGGTGCTCAGGGAGGACAGACTGTATACAGTGACAGGCCTGCCACACCAACACAGTAACTGTGAACTGTGAGGGGAAGGGAGAAAGCCAGCCATCCTCCAGCACCAGCAGCATGTCTGCAGTAAGACCGAGGACTTAGGTGTCGGTCCTTCTAGACCCCAGACACCTAGAACCAATGACAATCGGTTCCAGTGACAGGCTGGCAGCCTGCATTCGGCTTACTGGCCGACTGAGCCTCAGCATTCTCAGACCCAGGTTCCTGGTAACAGTCTCACAGGCCGGGGACAGACACATGAATGCAGGCGGGCTTGCTTGATCACACACAGCTCCACCCACATGAACATCTTCCGAAGGCAGAATCTGCTGCCGCCATCTGTTCAGTGCAGACACAGTTGAACACTTGGCCTCCTGAGCTCTGGGAACAGTTCACACTAACAAGTACATATGGGCATGAGTGTGTGCACAGGCACGCACACACACTGTAAAAGGGATCTCTGGGAGGAGCTGAAGAGTTCTGCCGCTCCAAGTTCCTGTAGGGCCACAGCTCTGGGATCCTCTTGAGCCTGTTCGCTGGCCATGGGTAGCCTCCTACCTTCCCTAGTCCTGAGGCTGTCTTGTACTATCTCATTCTGAAGATTGCTGAGGCCCGGAATGCTCATGATGACCACCAGGGGGCGGGTGAGCACTGGAAAAGCTGATCATCCCAGCCTCCAGGTCCACCAGACCATTTGTCGTTTCTAAATATGCACTGATCCCAATTTTGTGACAGGCGCTGGGACACAGAGAGAAGGTGGAAGAGGAGACAGGTGGGGAAAAGATGGCTAGGAGACCGAGGGACGCATACACCTACAGATTGGAGGGATCGGCCTTAATTTTTGTTTTTTTGAAACAGTCTTCTGTAGTCTGTGCTGGCTTCAGGATAGCCCTGAACTCCTTCCTGGTTCTCCTGTTTCTAGCTCCCAGGTTCTGGGATCACAGGAGTGCACACCAGGACACAGCTCAAGAGCATTTCATCAGAGAAGGGACAAGATCTAGTTTTCACTTGAAAATCCCAGGGTGGGCCAGGCAGTGGTGGAGGACTGGACAGCTCATGACATGGTCCAGCAGCAGTCAGAGCGGCACCTGGGGGAAGACGGATTTGAGAAGCAAGGGAGGTAAATCAAAGGGCGTACAGTAGGGAGGCCAGAGTAGGGAGGAAGAAGAGGGCTGGTGTGGGGTAGGGGCATGAAGCATGCAGCCTCCAGGCCTGTCTTCAGATTACCTGGGAGAGGAGCCAAACACCCCCAGAGCTAAAGTCACCTCCATTTCCTCTGCCCTACCTAACCCAGACAGCTTGGAAATGGTGTGAGAACCCAAACTTGCTTTCTTCTGTTAGGGTTGAGGGGCTCAGGGCCGGGACTTGGCTGGATACTACTGGCCGCTCTGATGAGGCCTGGCATCCTCTCTCTCTAGGATGGGTCAGGCTCTGAGGCCCACACTGGGTGGCTGCTGGGCTCCGGCTCCTAGCATGCATCTGGGCTCTGATAACATACTTCATACTTGAATACATGCAGGCTTCCCTTTAACAAAGCTTCCTCCGGGTTGGGGATTTAGCTCTGTGGTAGAGCGCTTGCCTAGCAAGCACAAGGCCCTGGGTTCGATCCTCAGCTCCAAAAACAACAACAACAAAACAAAACAAAAACCCAAAAAGCAAAGCTTCCTCTTCAAGATCCCACTTCATCCTCACAGGAGCCGGGGAATACCAGCCCATGTTATCTCATCTCACAGCTGAGGAACCACGCACCCTCAACAAGCTTGTGTGGGGTCACATAGGCACACATATGTGCATAGGGTAGCCCTCTCTTGGGGTTTAAAAGTTCCTTTTTTACAAATATTTACACACACACACACACACACACACACACACACACACACACACACACACACACACACACACACACACACACACACACCAGAGACCGTGTGGACTTCAGAGGACAGTTCCTGAGAGTCAGTTGTCTAATTTCACTATAAGTGAGTCCTGGGGAATCTAACAAGTTTGGCAATCTCAAGGCCTTCTTCGGGATTTTTGGTACAAAGTACCTCCCATACCGACCTCCACCCCTGCAGCCTTGGTGGCCAGCTGCGGAGGAACTACCTGTCTCTAGTGGGTTATGATCCCTACGCAAGGCTGGAATTTAGAGGACTGGTCCAGTCACCAGCCCTGCAAGGAAGCCCGACCCGAATCCAGCTTTAGTTTTCTACCGGGGTGGGGTGGGGTGGGAAGGAGTGCCGGGAGACGGGGGAACCGGCGGGACGGGGCTCTTGAAGGGTGGGGGTGGGGTGGGACGTGCCAGCGCAGACAAAGTGGGGACAAAGAGGGCCCCAGCACACCTGGCGGCCCGCAGCCCGCGCCCGCCAAGCCAGATTCAAAGCGGAGCGGAGGCTGTGATTGGTGGCCCGGCCCGAGCCCCACCCCTCTCACCTCGTAAGCATCTGGGAAAGGGGAACCTTGTAGAGAAAGGTCCCTCAGCTGGTTTCCAACCACCATGCCGAGGCCTGGCTAGTCGTCAGCCCGGTTCGCTCCCCCTCGTGCCCCAAACCCGGCTGGGCTTCAGAACCCCATCACTGCTCTAGGAGCCGCGGGGCTCCGGCCACCCAGGGCAACTTCCCTGACTTGACTTTCAGACTGCGGCTCCCTCCGCTTCCTCGTCCTCCCCTGACCCTCGAGATCCCTGTTCTCTGGCCCTTCTCCCAGTCCAGCCTCCACCCTCGGGACGGCTCCCTGGGGTCCGCCCGGCCCCTTTCCACCGGTGCAACCCGGGCACTAAAGTGGCCGTCGAGCCTCCGCGGGAGGCGGTGTCCGGGGCCTGCTACACCAGCCCCGACGCCCCCCGCTCGTGCCCCCGGGCGGAGGGCGAGGGAGTTCGGTCACTGCTCCCCAGCTCTGGCGGGAGGCCGACCACGCCCGAGGCGGGCGGCAGGCGACCTCGCGGGTGCAGACGGCCGCGCAGGTCCGCGCAGGGGCTCTGCGGGGGGTGGGGGGGCATTGCGGGGGCTCCGAGTTTGGCCTGGAGGGGCGGGGCTGGGGCCGAGGCCGCAACCAATCGTGGCTCGGCCCGGGCTCCCTACCAGCCGCCAATCACCGCCCGGCCAGCCCCTCTCGCCCGCCGCGTCCTTTGTTTCCCGCTGGCCCGGTGGCCGCCGCCGCGGGTCGCCGGCCCGAGGACTTCCGCCCGCGCGGACCGGGCCCCGTGCGCGCGTGTGCGGGGCCCGCTAGGGGGCCTCCTGGCCTCGCCGTCAGACGGCTTGCTCGTGGCCTCGCACACGCGGTCTCGTCCGCCGCGAGCGGCTCTGCAGGGTCGGGACAAAGCGCTGTGGGAGGCGGGCCTTGGCTCGAGGCGGTGGGCACGGAGGAGCACGGGACCTGGGCAGCGGGCCAGCCCCGGCTCCACCTTTCCTTCCTCGGCCTCGCGGCGGCGCTGCCCGTGCTGCGGGGTTTCCCCTGCTACAATAGCTTTCCCGTCCACCCGCCGGCCGACTCCCGGCCGGCTTTGGGGTGTATCCTGAGACGTTCCTGGAAGTCGCAGGTGCCTGGCTCCCTTTGTCCTGGAGTCTGGGGCATCCCCTCAGCCCTGACATAGGGACCCCAGCTCATGGCAGAGCCCACCCACAGTGGCGGCTCCTAGGGTTGCCAAACCTCAACCCCCGGCTCCCTCCTGAGACTGAGCAGAGGTGCTTTCAGTGACTGGACTGGAAGCCACAGTTTTCACATCTGCAAAATGGGATCAATTATAGTGTTGCCAGCTTTGGCCTGTTTTTGTTGGTTGGTTTGTTTTTTGTTTTGAGACAGGGTTTCTCTGTGTAGCTCTGGCTGTCCTGGAAGTGACTCTGGCCTCTGACTTAGAGATCTGCCTGGCTCTGCCTCCCAAGTGTTAGGATAAAAGGTGTGCACCTCCATCTAGATCTACTTCTGACTCTTGGAATCCTGTTCTCTGCTGAACAGCCCCTGTTCATCCAGCTCCAGCACCTGGGTGTTGACAACTGGGTCCCTGGCCTCTAGCCCTGCCTGCCTTCCTGTCCTAGCCCCAGGCAGGCAGGGTCGCTTTTGTTGAATCCTTTGCCAGGGGTCAGGGGATGGCCAGGTGATCTCACCTGTCCCCTTACAACAGTGTTGGGCAGTGTGGGGACAGTCAGGACAACTGAGGCAGGGCAGCAGACTGGCTCTGTAAACATGCTCCGAAAACAGGCCCAAGCAGGGGTGAGGCCTGCTTCTTGCCTATGCCCACCTTATGACGTGGCTTTGGTTCCTGGCCCTCTCTGGTTCTTACGGTGTTCCAGTTAGATTAACATCACCAAATTGGAGGAGAACTTAAGACCAAGAATACCAAGGCCTGCCCCCCCCCCCGCCCCCGCCCCCCCCCCTGCTCCCAAGGAGTCCCCAGGGATCCAGCTTCTAAGTCACCTTGGGTGGGGGCATTGGAGGAGCCAGTTGGGAAGCATTTCGGGGAGGGGCAGGGAGGGTGGAGAGGTTGACAGAAGAGGCCAGCTGCTGTTTGTACACAAGCTTAAGTTGATAATGAGTGGAGCGGTGGGGGAAGGGACGGGGAGCCGGCTTGGCCGGGGCCTCTGCCAGCTCAAGAGGCTGTCCAGAGCACGACTGTCCCTCTGCTGGCCTCCTGCTCTGGCCTCCGCTCTTTCCCCGTGCATACATCTGTCCGGAACAGCGCTAGGAGCCTGGGGCTGGGTGGTGGTCAGGGGTTCTGCAGTTGAAGAGACACTTGCTCCGAGCGAGTGCTCAGTCCTGAGAGCAGCCGCGAGGAGGAGGAGGGGCCTCTGCCTGCTGGAGCCTTAAGGAGCTTTCAAGAGAAAACTGGACCATCCTCGGACAGAGGGAGCAAGAGACAGGGCCCCAGAAGAAAGGTCCAGAAAAGTCTCCTGTGAGGGCCTTGACTAGGAGCAGAGGGCAGAACCAGAGCTGGGGAGGTCGGGAGACCCCAGGGTGACCGTTGGCGAGGGCATAGAAAAACGGGTGACGGAAGGCCAGCGGGGCCTGGGAAGTGAGGGCTAGGAACCATGCTGCCATGGCTACCTGCACATGGATAGTCCTGGGGGCTGTCTTGAACTCTGGGCCAGTGTCACTAGGGTCTGCCTGTCTGGATGGCACACCTTGTGCGTAAAGGTTCTGTGTCATGCCCACAGCCACTACTGCCCATGTGGGCTGCAGGACACAGCAGACAGGCTGAGTGTACTGTGAGCATGCGCTCCTGCAGGCAATGCATGGACACAAGCGTGTGCATTCCTGCTGTCCTGTGTGCTGGCTTGGCAAAGCCCCTTGGAGCTGCTGATATCAGGAGGGGCTGGCAGCTCCCTGCCAGCCCCTACCACGGCCTGTTCCCTTGACTCCAGGGGAGAGGCAGCCTGGAGCGAGGGCTGCGGCAGCATGCAGGACCGCGGCAGCATGCAGGACCCGGGGCTTCAGGCTTCTCCTTATCCCTAAGAAGCCAGAGCTGAGTTTTGTGGGGAGCAGCAGAGAGGACGTGTCACTGGGAGGAACAGGAATCCTGGCAGAGCAGAGCCCACTGGGTGTAGACAAGGGCAGAAGGCAGCCCGGGGTGGGGGGAAGCTGGACCAAGGCTTGGGGGCAATGAGTGGGGCGGGGAATTAGGAGGAGGAATCAAGGCAGGAGAAAGGGAAGGCAGGAGACGTAACTCATTGGTAGAATGCTTGCCTAGCATGCACAAAGCCCTGAGCTAGGTTCCAGTACCGCCAAACTGTCCTTGGTGGCACATGCCCGTCATCCCAGTTTCAAGAGGCAAAGAGGAGGCTTAGAAATTCAAGCTACACGGTAAGTTTTGAGGCCAGCTTGGGCTACATGAAACTCAAATAAATACATAAATAAAAAGAGGGGTTCGTAGAGGACCTTCTCAGAGGAGGAAACACGAGGTTAGGCAACTGAGGGGCCTTGAACAACTCCATGAGTGGGCAGTGTACCCTGGAGTCAGGAGGAGCCGTTGAAGAGGCTGAGCCAATCATGGAGAGCTAATGGGAAGGGCAGAGGGTTGACAGGAGCCACAGTGCAGTGACAGGAGTCGGCCCCGTCCCCCAGGTTTGGACAGGGTGACAGGACACTGTCCTTGGTGTGGGCACCCTTGCTTATTCCCCCTCCAGGTGGTGGAGGGAGGGCCTTGGCCTGAGCGAGTGTGGGGGGGTGGGCAAGAACAAAGGGGTCAGACCCGGAGCAGCCTTAAGAACTTCCCAGTTGGGTGGGGCCAGGAGCTGACGTTCTCTACTAGCTCAGAAAATCCACACTACCTCCCCTACGCAGGTGTGCGCAGACACGGCCCGTTTGGCCGAGCTGGAATGGAGGTGTATGCAGAGACCCCTTCCCCGGGCTCAGTTCCTTGAGCAGGGTTCTTCAAGGGCACTGGGCTCTAGGCTGGAGATTACCATGAGGAGCCCGAGGCTTGAGCCAAAGAAGAGGCCCGTCTGGTGCCACCCGGTGAGAGGACCAGGCTGGCCCAGGCCCAGGGCCTTTCTCAGGCCAACCTCCCGAGTCCACAGAGGAGGCATTGATGGTAGAAGAGGCAGCCAGAGGCTGTTGCAGCTGGCATGACATGATCAGCACTGGCTGCTGGATGAGCCCCCAGGCCATCAGTGGAAGGTTCCAGGTCTCAGGTGTATTTGTCTGGGGTCAGCACTAACCTCCTGGCATTTTAGGATTTAGGGGTTTGTGTATGGCAGGGACAGGCAGGGTACTCTATAGGGAAGTGGGTCTTAGTGGCTTATGCCTATCTGTTATTATTTATTTATATTTTACTGCAATTACATTTTATGTGCACAGGCACACATGAATGCCTGTGTGAGGGTGTCGGATCCCCTGGACCTAGAGCTACAGACAGTTGTGGCCTGCCATGTGGGTGCTAGGAATCGAACCTGAGTTCTCTGGAAGAGCAGCCAGCAGCTCTTAACCACTGAGATGTCTCTCCAGCTTTTTTTTTTTTTCTTTTTTGAAACAAGGTCTCACTATGTAGCTCTGACTGTCCTGGAACTCACTGTGTAGCTCAGGCTATCCTCAAACTCACAGAGATCCACCTGCCCCTGCCTCCCCTGCGCTGGGATTAAAGGTCTACACCACCACACCCAGCATCCTCCCTTTCCCCACCAGACCCTGGGTGAACTTGAGAATGGCGTGGACAATCTGCCGCCACTGCCTGTCCTGCAACCTCCCCAGCAAGCCCTGGTGGCTCTAGACACGTCCACCCGGGGCCAACCCAAGTGGGCAGATGTGGGTATGGACATCTGTACTCCAAGAGATGTACACTCACACAGAGAGGCATGCATCTAATACATCCACACTCAGACAAGAACAGGTGCACACACACACAGACAGTGAATTCATTGCACACACTGCATATATACATGGTCAGATACGCATACACAGGCGCAGGCACACTCATGCACACACATGCCTACCGTCGTACGCACCACAGAGGCATCCCCACATCTGTCTGCGGACAGAGACCCAGCCACAGGCAGGCACACCTTCCCAGACACACACAGGGACTCACTGAGGAGCACGCAGCCAGCCCTGCCTTGCTGAAAAGGGATGGATGGCCACTTCAGCCCTAGACTGCCACTTCCTCTCTCCAGGGGCACCCAGACCGGCAGAGGGCGCTCAAGTCACCTTCCTGCCAGGCCAGCCGCAGCTGGGAGAGCACGTGGTTGCCACCTGCCCTCCGGAGCCAGTTCCCCTTTGTTCCCCAGGTCCCAGGAGGAGGCCACCGTGCCTGAAGACCGCCCCGCCAGAGTCCTCCAGGCTGAGCTCAGTCACCCTGAGCTCAGCTTAGCTCGGGAAATGAACCTGGGGGACTGTGTGGAAGATACCCAGAAGCAGGATAGCAACCGCCGTGGCAGGACGAGCTACCTATCACCCACTGTTTATTCTCAGCAGGACCACCCAGCCCCGGCCCCCGGAAGGCTGGAGGCGGCTCTCCCCTGGGAGGGCCTGTTAAAGGTTGTGCAAACCGTTCTTGTCCTTCAGGGGCCTTGAGGGCCATGAGGCACCCTGACCTGGGTCCCTAGTAGGTAGAAGTTGGGGACTGTCTCTAGCGCACTTCCTGAGTTGACTCCTGTCGGGGGAGGATTTGGGGCAGGTGTGGAGCCCAGCAGAAACCCACACATGTGGCCACTGAACCCCAGTCAGTGAAGACTGGTTCCAGGAGTACCACACCTGTGACGTCAGCAGACAGCCAGGGTCAGAGGTCTGCAGAGACACTGGTGTTGTTCTCCAGATGATTTGTTTCTTTGGGGCTTCACTTTCTAGTCTTGGTAGGGCCCAGTCCTCCAAACACCCTGTGTTCAAAGTTCCTCTTCCTCCTCCCACCAGGGTACCCCAAGTCCCCTCCCAGCTATCTTCTCCCAGTCAAGTCCTTTGCAGCCCAGAATGACATGCCTCTCATGGGGAGATCTCTCTCTCTCTCTCTCTCTCTCTCTCTCTCTCTCTCTCTCTCTCTCTCTCTCTCCCCTTCTTTTTCTCCATGAGTGGACAGTAAGATGGCCAGGTCTGTTGAGGGGGCTGCCAGCTTCCTACCAAGCCCCTCACCCACTGGTCAGCTGTGTGTGGGCTTCACAGGGTGGGGCAGCTGCCAGCTGCTGTCTTCATTAGCGGCCGGCCAGCCCCTCTCCAAGTGAATTAGCTGGTCCTTAGGGAGCACGGGATGAAGGCCTGCAGCATCCTGGCACCACCGTGATTCATTCACCACAGCCTCTGCCAGAGGCCAGCCACATCCCCACCCCTACCCCCCGGCCTGGCTGGCACTGGGCAGGAGGTCACTGGTGCCCAGGACAGCCCTGGCTGCCCATCCACCTGCCCCCAGCAGTCTGTCAATCAGGCTCCTTGCGGCCCTCTGCCAGTCCCTCCCACACGCCCATCACACTCACCTCTGCCTGGCCCGACCTGCCAGCTTCCATCCCTTGGCTCCTTCAGTCTCTTGGCATTTAGAGGGCCCAAGGCAGACGGTTTATGCTCCTCCCTTCCTTCTGGATCTTCCTGCCCTGGGACCCATTACTGACCTTGATGAAAGGGGGCTGCTGGGGCTTCTGCTGGGATCTGGCCTCCGGCTCCGCCACCCTCAGCAAGGCAGCCGCTTGATTCCCGATGCTCATCTTACTCCCTACAGCAAACCCCAGCCATTCCTTGCTTCTTTTTTTCCTTTTGTTTTTTTGAGACAGGGTTTCTCTGTGTAGCTTTGGCTGTCCTGGGACTCACTCTATATACCAGGCTGGCCTTGAACTCACAGAGATCCCCCTGGCTCTGCCTCCTGAGTGCTGGGATTAAAGGTATTCGCCACCATCGCCTGGTCCTCATATTTATTTACTTGGCAGAAGGCATGTCTCAGTAGCAGGGGCTGATAAAAGAGAATGAATGAATGAATGAATGAATGAATGAATGAATGCATGCCCTTCCCACCACAGCAGTTGGCATCTCTTCATCAGCTCATACAATTTATATCTCATCATCTTCAGCTAGGAAGCTGGCTTCTGCAACCACAGAGGGGAAAGCATCCACTATCTCAGTCTGCAGACCTGAATTCTAAACAGGGGCCCTTGTCCAAAAGCTGCTGGACTTGATCCCCTGACCCAGCAGGTTCTGGGGTACCTTTCTGATGCAGGGAACAGGGCACAGAGATACC
Organism: Peromyscus maniculatus bairdii; assembly: GCF_049852395.1. NCBI lineage: Eukaryota > Metazoa > Chordata > Mammalia > Rodentia > Cricetidae > Peromyscus > Peromyscus maniculatus. Next base: position 4,311,590 of record NC_134864.1, read on the forward strand.
ACCCCAGTGGAAGCAGGGTTCTTGGGGGAGGGTCCTACGCCTGTGTTCAATTTCCCCGGCATTGTTCTATAATCCTTGATGTGTTCTGTAATTGGTCTCAAATGGCTCCATCCTAATACACAGCATCTGCAGCTCTGTTTATTTTGCAAAGTGCTTCCTTCCTGTTTTGGTCCACCTTTACAGAAAGAGAAGGAGAGGGCCAGAGAGGTGCCTCCGTGGGTAAGAGTGTTTTCTGTACCGTTGTGAGGGACCTGAGCTTGAATCCCAGCATGCACATAAAAAGTTGGGTGTGGTCTCCCACACGCCTGTAACTCCAGCTAGCCTCCAGCCTTAGTGAGAGACCTGTCTCAGGGGAGAGAGACGCAGGGTGAGAAGAGCGGGTGTGTCCTCTTTTGGCCTCCACATGTGTGCACACTCATGTACTACCCGACACGTATAACACACACGCAAATCAAATAAATAAAAAACGCCAGCATCCTGCCGTTGAGGGGCACCTCAGCCCTCCCTCTTCTTTTCATTTTGAGAGTCTGTGAGTCTCTGCAGTTACCCAGGCTTAGCAGCCTTGAACTCACTGTGTAACTGGAGCAGATCTTCAACCTCAGCCTCCAGTCTTCCTGACTCCACCTCCCAAGCACCTGGATTCCGAGATTACAAACAGGTACCAGTAGGCCTAGATTTAATTTTTTTTTTTTTTTTTTTTTCAAAAACTCCTGGGTTCAAGTGGTCCTCCTACCTCCTGGTAGGGGCTACAGGCATATACCATTATGCCTGGATCTTCTAATTTTTTTCAAAAACTTTTCAAAATAACCATGAATGTATATATGTCGACACACTGTGCCTCACTCAAGGAGAGTGGGAGAGCTGGCCCAAAGGACCACACTATGTACAGAGGGTCAGGCCAGGGACTGAGCTGTGACTAAGCCATTGTGGGGGCTTCCAAGAGGAAGCATCCTTCAGAAAGTGATCTCAGAGCCGAGGCTCTGCTCTGAGCAGCACCGCACCTTTGGGGCTCCAAGGTATAGGATTTCTGGTAAATTGATCTGAAAGATTCCTCCGTGTGCCTTCTCTGAAGATCCAGATGTTTAGGCATCGCAGGCTTCTGCCTCCCTGTCCTGCTCCAGCTCTGCAGCTTCCCCGCTCCTAGGATCCCTCACTGCCTCTCTTTAGCTCATCTCTCTTCACCCCACCATCTGCACAAGTTCACGCACCTTCCCGTTGCTGATGTGGGTAACTTGAAGGCTCTCAAAAGAAAGTATAGTGGTGGTGGTGCACGCCTTTAATCCCAGCACAGGAGGCAGAGGCTGGAGGATCTCTGAGTTCGAGCCCAGCCTGGTCTACAGAGTGAGTTCCAGGACAGCTAGGGCTACACAGAGAAACCCTGTCTTGAAAAATCAAAACTAAAACCAACCAACCAACCAAGCAACCAAGCAAACAAAAAAAGCTAAATTTATTAGTGCATACTTTTAATACCAGCACTCACGAGGCAGAGGCAAGGGAATCTCTATGAGTTCCTGGACACCAGCCTGGTCTACAGAGTGAGAATAAGTCTCAAAAAAAAAAAAAAAAAAAAAAAAAAAAACCAACAAAGTTAGAAGAGGACTAGGAATGTGGTTAGAGTGTGTGCCCTGGATTATACGCATGTACTAACAATGTACATCTACAGCTCAGACTATGGGGGAACCAGAAGACAGCCTTCTCCAGAGAAGAGATGAGCTGAGGGACCTGGTGCGGCCCGTGTGTGCCCACCCTGTGTGAGCTTTCTGGCGCCTGCCCTCACCTCTAGCTGACACTCTTGCTCTTGGCTTCTGTCTGGGCAAGTTGCCTCAACTATGGGGAGCCCACAGGTGAGCAGTCAGGGCTGGGGTCCCCAACTGTTTCCTAGGGTTATGGGTTGTGACTCTTGGTTTTTCTCCCATCCTTCCGGTCAGGGACTTTGCCATCACAGTCTTTGTATCCCGCAAGCAGACCTTGCCCCCCGCCCCCTTCAGCAGAGTAGTCTGTGTGCACAGGAAGATGTCAATCTGAGAACAGAACAGGGCTAACACCCGTGTGTACACACACGAAGCATTCCTAGAGAGTATCTTTTGGATGGGAATTTGGGGAGAAAGCTCAGGAGGCCAGCATGTCCAGCATCTGATGAAGCCTGGCTCAGGGCCCAGAGATGACTGAAGGCCCCTGGGAGGGGACCTAAGGCAGGGCTAGAAGCACCAGGGCAGAGCAAAATGACCTCAAGAGTTATTAGCACCAATCAGAGGGCCACAGTCTCTTGAAAAGCCGTAGTCATAGGCTGGGTGTTGTGGGGCATGCCTGTAGCCCCAGTACTTGGAATGCAGAGGCAGGATGGTCATGAGTTCAAGGTCTGCCTGGCTAACAGCGTGAGACCCTATCTCAACAAAACAAAAAACAAACAAACACCCCAATCAAAACAGAAACAAACAAACAAACAAACAAACAAACAAACAAACAAAGCAAGGGTCCTGAGATTTGAATGTCAAGGAGGGTCATTACCATTGAGCTATTCAATGTGTTACCCAGTTGAGACAGAGTTCCCAGAGAGGCCAGATGTTCTCCATGGGGCTCTGCGGAGCATTTTTCCCCTCCCACCTTGTCCGTGCTCTTGCTCACCTGGGTCCAGCTGGTGCACCCGGTTTCAGGGGCTCAGCTGCACACAGAGGCTGTAGGCTTCAAGGGCAGCTGGGCTTCAAAGTGTGAGTGTGTGTGAGTGTGAGTGTGTGTGAGAGAGTGTGTGAGTGTGTGTGTGTGCAGTGTGAGTGTGTGTGTGTGTGTGTGTGTGTGTGTGTGTGTGTGTGTGTGTTTTCTGCATTGCACTGGGAATGTGTGAGCCTAACCAGGGTCTACATCCTACTCCAAGGAGCCTGTGCTAGAAACAAAGGGTAGTAGGCTAAGTAATAGGCCGCTCTTGTTAGTTCATCTGTGAGTGAGGCCTCCAGGATGTCTTGGCAAGGTGCGCACGCGCAGGTCAGAAGCGGCCTTCAGGAGTGTGTTTTCTCCTTCCATCATGGGTTCCAGGAATCGAACCCAGGTCATCAGGCTTACACTTTTACTCACTGGGCCATTTTGCCAGCTTTTCTCTCTCTCTCTTTTTTTCAGTAAGTTTTTTTTTTTTTTTTTGAGACAGGGTTTCTCTGTGTAGTTTTGGAGCCTGTCCTGGATCTCGCTCTGTAGACCTGGCTGGCCTCGAACTCAGAGATCCATCTGATTCTGCCTCCCAAGTGCTGGGATTAAAGGCGTGTGCCACCACCGCCTGGCCTCAGTAAGGTTTTATATATCCCAGGTTGGCTGTGAAATTGAACTTGAGATGTAGATGAAGATGGCCTTGAACTTCTTATCCTCTGGTCTCTGCCTGCTACCTTCAGGTTCTCTGAAGGGTTGCCCAGGTCTTGCTATGGAATATTCCGATTGCTAGTCCCAGGAAATAGTCAGGGAGACTATTGGATACCCCAGAGCTTCAGGGTTCTGTGGCTTGGTGGCAGTTCAAGGATTTTTTGTTGTTGTTGTTGTTTTTTTTTTGGGTTTTTTTTTGTTTTTTTCCGAGACAGGGTTTCTCTGTGTAGCTTTGCGCCTTTCCTGGAACTCGCTTTGGAGACCAGGCTGGCCTCGAACTCACAGAGATCCCCCTGCCTCTGCCTCCCGAGTGCTGGGATTATAGGCATGAGCCAACAACAAGCCTGGCTCCTGATTTTTCACTCACTCTTAAATAATGAACTGTTCAGTGTCTTGGAAAGTCCCCAGAGGGCAAGAGAATTGTAAGCAGGAAGTGCTTAGGGACACAGCTTAGTGACAGAGTGCTTACTTAGCACGAGACAACCCTGGCCTTGCACATGCACACAGATACCAAAGTGTGGGGGGGGTGGGGAACGGGAACTGGACAGAAGGTGGGCAGGACAGAAGGAAAAAGGGTTACAAGTCCCATCTGCACTCAGGCAGGGGGATGTTGGGAAGGGCACTGAGAACAGGACAGCCAGTTTGGGGGACTGGGGGGCTGAAGGGCATGGGATGACCCATGTTCACCCCCGCCAGTGCCTCTGACAGCCACATTTTCTCTTCCCTGAAATGGGGACACCTCTCCAGACTGGTGAAAAGCCAGAACGTTATAACCTGTGAGAAACTGCTTAGGTCTAAAGGGCTCCAGTTTGGTTAATGACCACTTTCATTAACTTAGGTTAGACTCTAAAATTTATAAAAAGGCTGAAAGGACAATGGAGAGAAAACCCTGGAGAGGTGGTTTTGGTTTTTGAAGATCACATAGGACGTGTGTGTGTGTGTGTGTGTGTGTGTGTGTGTGTGTGTGTGTGTGTGTGTGTAAGACCAGCCAATCTTGGGATGTAAGGCTGGGTTTCTGGCACCGGACACTGAAATGCAATGAACTGGTCGTAGGACCCAGAGGGTCTGTGAAGAAAAAGAGAAGTGCCTGGGCTTCTGTGCAGCTCAGACTTTTGTTGGTTTCTTTTGTTTGAAGACAGGGCCTCTCTGCATACTCCTGGCTGTCCTGGAGCTCACTGCGTAGATCAGAATGGCCTTGAACTCACAGAGCCAATGTTGTACAGTGGACAACTTTAGCTAGCTTGGAGAGCTTGCACTAGATGTTACCCGCTGTTTCCTGAAGCCATGGAATGTCCCAAGGGACCATCCCGTGCACGTTTCTTTCTCAGTAAGCTTCCTTTTTTCTTCTCTTTCCTTTTTGAGTCAGGATGTGATAGTCCAGGCTAGCCTACCGCTGGCTATATAGCCTAGGCTAGCTTTGAACTTGTGATCCTATGATCTCTATCTCCTAAGTGATGAGATTATATGCATATGCCAGCATTTCTGGAGAGTAGACGGTTTCTGGCATGCTTTTGGTGGCAATAACAAAGTGCCCTTACTTTGTATATCACTCGGTTCCTCTACAAGAATCTTCTGTGTCAGATGGAAGGCACCTCTCTGGGAAGCCAGCCTATCCCACATCTTCTGAGGAGGATCTGCTGGGGGGCAAGGCTTTGGTTTGTGAGAACAAAATGTCTTGCCAATGGACAAAACCAGGAGATCCCATCTTTAGTAGGCAGAGGGAGCAGGAATGAGGGCACTGCCTCGATGTGGGCAGGATTGCTTATGATAGAGGAGTTTCTTTGCTGGGAGGGCCGAGGGCTGTGTCTGCATCTCCACATAACCTGGGGCTCTGGAGCCAGGCTACCAAGGGTTCAAATCCCAGCTCTGCCATTTACTGACTAGAAAGAAGGTTTTGAGCAATGCTTGTGCCTTAGTTTCCCTCTCCTAAGGCAAAAATTGAAAAGATAAATGTGTCTATGTCTGAAGAGATGGCTCAGCAGGTGGGTAAGGGCATCTCTTGCCAAACTGAGTTTGCTACCTGGGACCCACACGGGGGTGGGGGGATGGGGAGGAGAATTGAAAATGTTCTCTGACTTCTATTTTCATTCTCTCTCTCTCTCTCTCTCTCTCTCTCTCTCTCTCTCTCTCTCTCTCTCTCTCTGACACACACACACACACACACACACACACACACACACACACACACATACACCCTCACACTCACTCACAAATAATTCAATGGAGAGCTTGGAGTAACCCATCACCTGCCCCCAGTAACCTCTTGATTTCAGAACCCACTCCCTGGAGAGGGGACTGGACCTTTAATTTAAAAAGAAAAAAAAAAAAAAAGTTTGAGATGTGTCCGGAGTTCAGCTGGATGCTTGCCCCAGGTATCGCTACCCAGGATCGGGGCAAGTGCCCTCCTCTCTACTGCGGACCCGTTTTCCATGCCTTCGATAGGACAGAGCTAGACCCTGCAGCACCGTGGAAAGACACTTGATGTCTCCTGGGCTGCTGGCCCTTCTTGCTCTCTCCCCTCACACTGCCCTGCCTTCAGGTTTGGTTAAGCTTTTTGCAGGTGTGCCAGGAAGTACTCCTGGCCACTCAGGTCTGCTCTGGTCTCCTGTGATTTCAGAGCTGGTGTCAGCCACAGTCCCAGTCATTTAAAGACAGTGTGAGGGGCATGATGAGCCGCAGTCTGGGCACCAGGCTTGTCCTTCCATCCCCAGCTCTTCCTCTCTCCTCCCATTCCCTCCCTGCTCTGTAGCCCAGGCTGGCTTTGCATCTGTAGCCCAGGCTGGCTTTGAACCTGTGGTGAGGCTCCTTCTTCTGTCTCCACAGCGCTGAGATTACAGATGGGGTGCCACCACACGTACTGGGCCCCATTCTCTACCCAGAAACTCTTTCCCACGCGCCCTGACTATAGAATCGTAGGCTTTTAGTCATTTTTCCCATTTATCTCATTCAAACAGCGCATGTGCCATCAGAGGACACTTGGAGTGCACCGGTTCCCTCCTTCTACCGCATGGTCCCAGGGACCGACTTACCTCGTCTGGTTTGGTGACATGGGTCTTACCTGCTAAGCCATCTCAAAGGCCACATTTTTTCCCTCTTTATGGTTTTTCTCTTTTTTTACACTGCTCCTTAACAGAGGTCTCAGCACCCTGGGAAGGGGGTTTTAGTGGAACATCAAGCCCACCTAATTCCCTTTTATTCAGAGCACTTGGAAAGTTTATTTTTTTCTCCTCGCCATTTTTTTTTTTTTTTTTTTTTTTTTGAGACAGTCCCATCCTATAGCCCAGGCTGTCCTGGAATTCTGGAACTCAGTTTGTAGCTGGTGCTGGCGTAAAACATTGGTAATCCTCCTTCTTCACTCCCCATCCTCGGCTGTAGCCTGGTGCTAGAAAGACAGGCATGAGCTACGGTGCTAGGCTAGAACTTTCTGTGCTGAGGACGGTCCTAGGTATTGGACCCAGGGCTTTATGCATGCTAGAGAGATGTTACCATCGAGTTACATCTTCAGTCTGAATAATCATTTCCTTTTGTTTTTTTGGGATGTGCCACAGGTGTGTAAGTGTACACATGTGCACGTGTGGAGGCCAGAGGTTGATACCAGGTGTCTTCATCAGTCACTCTCCACTTTATGAGGCAGGGTCTCTTGCTGGTCTAGCTAGGAGTTTGGATGGCCATCCATTTCTACCTCTGCAGAGCCAGGCCTTCAGGCAGGCAGCCACCCCCACCCAACATTTACCTGGATGATGGAAATCTAACTCTGGTCCCCGCAATGATCGTTTCTTGATGAAACGTACCTGGAGCATGGGACACAGTTTCACACCAGGTGGAAACAAACAGACCCATCCTCTGTCTATGCCCAGCGCACTGTGCCTATGGGCTACTTAAGCGGCTGTTGGTGCCAGGAATCCCCTTTCATTCAGTGGGGAACCAGGTGGCGAAGGGCAGAAAGCTGCTTGGAATCTTGGTCAACCAAGCCTGGAAATGAGTCCTCCAGTCCCCCTGCTGGCCCAGAAAGGAGGCACACAGAGGAGGCTGAGGCTGGGCTGGGAGAGCCCTGAGGACTTCTGCCAGGTGAGTTTTCCAAAGAGCTGAAAGCATTAAGTAACCTAAACTAGTGTTCTGAGACGAATCCCCATCATCCCTCTCTGTGATGTTTTGTGTGTATTTATAGACGTGTGAATGTGTATGCTTGGAGGCCCGAAGTTGACCCTGGTATCTTCTCTGATAACTCTCCATTTCATTTATGAGATAGGATCTTTCACTGAATTTGGAATTCACTGATTAGGCCAGGCTGGCTGGCCAGTGAGCCCAGGGGATCTACCCGTCCCTGTCTGCATAGCAGGTATTTTACCCAGAGATATTTCCTCAGCCACTTTTTCTTTTAACATTTTTCTCTCCCCCACACGCCACCCCCCCTTTTCTTTTCTGGTTTTTCAAGACAGAGTTTCTTTGTGTAACAGCCCTGGCTGTCCTGGAACTCACTCTGTAGACCAGGCTGGCCTTGAACTCACAGAGATCTGCCTCCCGAGTGTTGGTATCAAAGGCACGCACCACCACTGCCCAGCCCATTTTTTCCTATTTTTATTTATTTATTTATTTATTTATTTATTTATTTATTTATTTATTTATTTATTTATTTATTTATTTATTTATTTATTTATTTTTCGAGACAGGGTTTCTCTGTGTAGTTTTGGTGTCTGTCCTGGATCTTGCTCTGTAGACCAGGCTGGCCTCGAACTCACAGAGATCTGCCTGCCTCTGCCTCCCAAATGCTGGGATTAAAGGCGTGGGCCACCATCGCTCAGCTTCCTTGTTTTCCTTTTTAAAGACAGGGTCTCGCTATGTAGCCCTGGCTGGCCTGGGACTTACTATGTAGGTTTTCAGAACACATTCACTTCTGTCACAGATGTCCCCTAATCCAGATTTAGTCTTTTTTTTTTTTTTTTTTTTTTAAATAATTTTTATTTATTTTGATGGTATTTTGCCTGCATGTATATGGGTACCATATGCATGCCTGGTGCCCATGGAAGTCGGAAGCCAGAAGCCAGAAGCCAGTGTCAGATCTCCTGGGACTGGAGTTACAGATGGTGGTAATGTGATGTGTAGGTGCTGGGAAGCAAACCCTGGTTCTCTGAAAGAGCAGCCAGTGCTCTTATAATTTTTTCTTTTTAATTTTTTGAGATAGCTTTTCTCTTTGTAGCTCTGGCTGTCCTGGAAATCTTTCTGTAGACCAGGCTGGACTTGAACTCAGAGATCCACCTGCCTCTGCCTCCGGAGTGTGCGACCATGTCCAGTGCAGCCAGCGGTCCTAATAGCTGAGCCGATTCTTCGGTCCCCAGACTCACTTTGAGCATTCTGAAAAACATTCTGGAACATACCTAATCACCCTGAACATATAATTTGTTTGAGACAGGGTCTCATTATGTATTTCTGAATAGCCTGCAACTTGTTATGCAGACCAGGCCGGCCTCAAACTCAGAGATCCTCCTGCCTCTGTCCCGAGTGCTGAGTTAAAGGTGTGTACCACAATGCTCAGCTCATGCTGAAAATTTTAAACAAGAAGGTTGATTTTTAATACTTTGGAGATCTTAAAAATATGTCTTGACCAAAAATTTTGTGCCTCAGAATAGTGGGGTTCTGTGAGGAGTCAGCCAGAGGCGGGATTCCATGCTGTTCTCTCCCTAGGAAGCAGGCCATATTCTGCTGTTCAAAAAAGTGTGGATTGTGAGAATTTTCCAGAAGCTGTGTGTATGGGAAGCATCTGTCAGTGTTTTTGAGGTAACCTTATACATCACCTTAACAGAGAGTACCACAACCAAAGTGAAAGCTGATGCCAGGAGCCAGTAATTGGTCACATTTCAGGGCCTGAGAGAGCGTGAAGTAGCTGAGGGATGGCAGGGCAACCCAGTTCAGGTGTGAGGACAGCTCTTACCTTGGACTTCTCATGCATGGTGCACACACTTCTATAAAAAGGCACCCTCCAGGCCTTGCCCTCCCTGGCAGGTTTTAAGCTCGGTGAGGCCCTGTCTGGTTTTGAGATTTTCCTAGAGAGACATTCACCTGACTCTTTCTCCCTGTGAAAATCACAGAAGGTGCCTGGAAGATCTAACTGCTCTGCAGAGGAGCCTGGGGGACATCTCCATGCTGGGCCCTGCCCTGAGGCCTTTGCTGGTGGGGAAGCATCCCTCTCATCTCCACGGCCCTAGCTCTTCTGTGTGACCTCAGCAGCCCCCGCTTGGGGCTCCCAAGTTGGATGGTGCAGCAGGAAGGCAGAAGTGTGGAGTCTCTGCTGAATTTAAGGTCTCGTAGGGACCTACTTCTTTGTCAGATGCAGCAGCCCGGAGGCCTTCGAAGGTGGTTACCCAGGCGTGTGCCGGCTCATGGGCTCCTGCAGCCAGCATCTTCCTGTGCCATCCTGAGGTGAGGCTGGGCCCACTCACTCACCAATGTAACCAGAGCTTAAGCAAAAAACACCCACAAGCTCAGCTACGCAAATAGGTACACCAGGCGCCGGGATTCAGGGACAGTGGCCAGGAAAAGGCACAGCAGACACAAGATTCCTGGAGTCTCTGCAGGGGGCACGTGTACAGGAAGTCTGGCAGGACAGCGCTCTTGAACCCAGGGGTTATGGCTACTGTCTCCGCACACTCCCCTCTCCAGCTTCCTTACCTCACTTGGCTCCCGCCAGCACCCAGGCTCTGCAGGCTTTGGCCTCCAACGTCAAGACATTCCCCACCCTCTCCCTGCTGGCAGGAGCCTCCCAGAGTGGCCAGACCTGTGTGAGTACCAGGAGTGGGGCCTCTAGCCCGGCTCCCCAGGGAGGACAGTGAGGGCGGGCAAGTCCAGGCCTGCTAGAGAGAGCAGCCATGGCGGGAGGGGGGGCACACGGGGGCTGGGACTGCTCTTACACAATCCTGCCGCTGGCAAGGCGGGAGGGTTGAAAGGCAGCTGGCAGCTCCCCAGGCCCTGACGCCTGAGCAAGGAAACCACAGCCTGAAACTCCAGGGGTTCTGAAGGGCGGGAAGGCGGGAGTTTTTGAGGCCTGTTCCACTGTGGCTACCTCCCAGACTCCATCATTCCTCGGAGGCCAAAGGCACTGCCAACCATGCTGGGCACTGAATCACAGGCTTTAGAAACCCAGTGAAGACACCGTCCTCGTTTGCCACTGAACATGAGAAAAATCTGCTGAAGACGTTGTTCCTTTTGCCAGAGTCCTGCAGATACCCTTAAAGCAACACGCTTACATACAGATGGCAGACGGAAGGCCGCATCCCGAGAGCATATTTCCCTGAATGTGCTGGACACTGTTCTCAGCTCTTTTTGCATATCTAGTTATTCAGTTCCCAACAGGCACTGTTATGCCATGTCTAGGTTTTAGAGGTGAGGAAATGGCTCACCTGATTTTTCACAACCAGCAAGCAGCAAGGCTGGGGGTGAATCCAGGCAGTTTTAATCCAAACATACATTTTAATTTAAAAATTTACATGTATATGGCCGGGCATGGTGGGACACCCCTTTAATCCCAACAGGAAGAGGCAGAGGCATGTGGATCTCTAAATTCAAGGCTAGTCTAGTCTACAGGGACAGGACTACAAAGAGAAACCTTGTCTTAAAAAATCAAACCAACCAAACAGGAAAATGGCATATCACCTATCTCTGTGAGGAGGCACACATGGAGGTCAGTGGACATCTTGTGGGAGTTGATTCTCTCCTTATCATGTGGACCCTCGAGATTACACTCAAGTCCTCAGGCTTGGTAGCACCTTTATCCTGGGCACCATTTTGGCAGTGCCCAAATCTGAGCCAGCTCCCAAGTGTGTGCTTTGTCTGGGATTCACACAGAACTGTGAGATAACCAATAAGGAATACGTATGCTGGAGATGGCTCAGAAGAAAGCCAGGCTGCGGGCTAGGCACCCACAGGGCCAGGTTGGTGGAAATAAATGAGTCAGGCTTACAGGGGAATGTGTACAGGAAGGAGAGGTGTGCCCAGGAAAATTCCCTAAAAGTGAACTTGCCCTGAGGCAATCTGGGCCACACAGAACAGCTCTAGGGCAGGCCCAAAACACCCCAGGTCTGTTTGAACTGACCCAGAGGAAGATCCGTGGCCTATTAGAGCTCCCTAGCTTGTTTGAGAGATTTGGGCAACACCATGGAAATGCCTTATTGCCTCTGGAACAGCCAAAGGCCGGAGATGCATGGATGAGTGGAGGTGAAGAGGAGGCAGGAAGAAGAGCTGAAGATGTAGACCAACCTGTCATGGACCCTTCACAGCCTCAACAACTGCAGCAGTTCTGGTCCAGAGGTGACTTCTGTTCCGGGTCTTCTCAACCATAGATAGCCAGAGCTCTGACCATGGTTTACTTGGTAGCTCGAAGCCTCTTTCTAGAATCTCTGGGTTTGTTTTTGATTGCATGAGTCAGACACACTGTCGTGAATACAGTGGGTGGTTGGTAAGCGCTTGAATTTAGGTGGCTTCTGGAACCAGATGCCCGAGTCTCCCTCTCTCCCTTCTAGTAACGGCAGGGGCACAGGCACAAGACAGATAAAGCAGTCCTTCGAGGGAAATTCATACTCATCCGGCTGCTCACTGCTTGCCACCCCACCTCCCTCTGCTCCCCGATCCAGAACCTGGTCTGCTCTTCAGCTGTGAAGTCAGAAGCCACAACTGCTGACACATGGCATAGGCCAAGCTCTTTGTGCATCTGGGTTTTGTAGACGGAATCAAACCCTGGAGAGTAGAGTAACAGGAGCCTAATGGAGAAGCCCCAGGTAGAAGGCACTCTCCTTTCTGTTTACCACGAAGCACAATCCCTCCTACAAAGGAGAGGTCTTTGGCAGCCTCGGCTGAAAGGCCCTTCTCAGTCTATGGAAAGTGGATCCAGGTCCTCGGCGGTAAAGGCAGCTGGCGTGCGTGTGTGTGTGTGTGTGCGCCCGTGGAACCTGGGGCGCTCAGGCAACCAACTCAGGGGCGATGCCTATCTGCAGCCCTCAGTGCGCGCAGAGAAGAGCCATGGCCCGCGAGCGCAGTGGCCGAGGGGCTCCGGGACGGGGGCGACCGCGGGACCCCGGAGTGCGAGCGGGCCGGAGGGCGGCGGCGAGGCCGTGTCCCTGCAGGCAGCGCCGCTCGCCGAGGCCCACACGGCTGGCGCCACTGGCACGTGCGCGGGGATCGGGCCGGCCACGTGCGGCTCGCGGGCGGATCCCGGGTCGAGCGGCAGCGGTTCCTCGACCCCGCGCGTCCCTCCGCTCTCCCCGGGCTCAGGAAAGGGGCCTCCCGGTGGGCATGGGCCGACGCACCCGAGGGCACCGATAAGGGCGAGTCGGGCCCTCGCCTCGACCTCAAAGCGCGGCGGAACTTGGCATCCATGCGCCCTCCCCGATTCCACGCTCCGGGTTTTCCCCGCGCCCGGGCCCACGGCCCCCCAGGAGACAGACGGCAGCACCGGCCAATGGCAGGACGCAAAGCGTCAACTTTGTGTTCGCCCGCCACTCTCGGCCAGTGCGCGCGGGTTTCGCCCAAGTCCCGCCTTCCGTGTCGGGCGCCCCCTCCTGGCCGCACGCGGTCGGACGCGGTCTGCCGCCATCTTGAGTGTGGCGAAGGTGGCGCCCCGGAGCCCGTCCGCGGCCACTCCAGCCTGTCTGCCCACGGGACGGACGGCCCAGCCCGACAGCCGACCGCGAGGGCGACAGGAAGGGAGCGACGCGGCGTCTCGAGGCCGCTCGTGGGAGCTGGGTGGCCGCGCCACGCCACGCCTGCCGAGCGCGACGCCATCTTGAGTGTGGCGCCCGCACGGGTCGTCTTTCTCACGGCCCCGCGTGGCTCCTCGAGTGGCTCGGGTTTGAAGGAGCCCGCAAGGACGTGCCCAGTGGCCGTGGGGGCGGGCCGCGGCGCCCGCAGCCCACGGGGGACCCTGGAGTGTGCGGGGCGGGGGAGACCCGATGGCCGGGCGGGGCCCGGAGGGCGGGCGGGGGCCGCCGCGACGGCAGTGGCCGTCCAGCGGCCGCCCGGGGCCCGTGGGGCCCACGCACGACCCGCTCGAGGGCGGACACCCGCGCCGGGCACCGAGCCCCGCCGCACGTGGGCCCCCGGGTGTGTGCTTGGCTCGAGGCCCACGCGGGCCTGGACGGCGCGACTTGGGGGCGGGCGGCGGGGGTCGGCGCCACCCTTCGGGGTGGCGGGAGACGGGGCTGGGGCGGCAGCAGCGAGAGCACGCGTGGCCGCCGCGGACTCGCGCCCGCTGGAAACCGAGACAGCCCTTGGTCGAGGGTGCGGGCCGCCGGGCCGTGGGCGCGGGAAGCACGCGGGGCACCGCCCGGGGCAAGCGCCGCCCAGCGCTCGCTCGCCCTCCCCTCCCCCTCCCGCCCCGCCCCCGCCTTCCGAGCAGCCGCGCGGGAGGGGGAGGACGGGCGCTGGGCGGGCGCCTTTGCCGCGCTTTGCTCCTCTGCGTCAGGAGCTTCAGCAAAACAGCCGCGGGCACGCGCACGCGCCCCCCGGCCCCGCCGCGCCGCGCCGCACGGGAGACGCTGAATGACAGCGCGGCGGGGGGGACCGCGCCGCGCGCGCCGCGCCGAGGCACTGCCGCTTTAAGCTCGCTTGCCCATTGTTCGGAATCGGGCCAATGGGAAAACGCCCGCTCCCCGCGCTCGGCCAATCGCGTCCGCCGCAGGGCGGCCGAGCACCGCCCACTAATCTATATTAAAGGCTCCGGCGCCGCGTGAGTCCCCCACTGGCTGCTCCGAAAAGCCATCTTTGCATTGTTCCCGGGTCCTGCTCCGCGCTCGCTGCAGCCGCCTTCGCCGCCCGCCTCCTCCTCCTCCTCCGCGGCGGACTCCGGCAGCCTCCTCGCCAGAGTCCTCGAACTCGGTTCCTCGCCCCCTCGCTGCAGCGCATCACCGGCGTGCCCCACCATGTCAGACGCGGCCGTGGACACCAGCTCCGAGATCACCACCAAGGTGAGGCTGGACGCCGCCCGCCCCCTCGGGGTCGGTCCGCGCGCCGTCGCCCCGCGCGGGGCCGGGCGCGTGGCGGCCGCGCTCGGGCGCAGCCTGGCGAGACGGCTGCCCGGGGGGGACCTCGCCGGCCCCCAGCGGCGCGATGGCCCCGGACACCCACTCTTTGTGTGCGGGGGAGGGGGCGCGACGCGGGCGGGCGGGCGGGCGGCGGTGGTGCCGCCGTCGGGAGCGGGCCGGTGGCCGGGGCCGGCGCGGAGCTCGGGGTGGCCGGGGAGGGCCGGACTGCAGCCTCCAAACTTGCTGGCGGCGCGTCCGGGCGGCCGCCGCGAGTGGCGGGGCCGGGCCGGGGTCGCGGGGCCGCGGCGCACGGAAATAACTTTGAAACTCCGGCGCGTCGGCGGTCGGAAGTGCGGGGGGCGCGTGTGCGGCGCCGGCGGGGGCCGCGCTGCCCTTTGTTCGCGGCCGGCTTCGCGCCCCGTAGCGGACCGGCGGCGGGCTGTCCGGGCCGACCCGGGATGACGCGGATGGGGCGGGAGTCGCGGCCCCGGGGGGTCGCGGGCCGGCCGTGCAGGGTGGGCCCTGCGGCGGGGACCCCGCGCCGGGGCGGCCATCCGCGGGCGGCGGGAGGCTGGGCCGGGCGGCGAGCCCACGCGCCGGAGGGGGAGGAAGCGGAAAGCGCGGCGGCCGCACGGCGGAGCGGCCGGGGGCGCCCCCCGCGGCCAGGCTGCGGCGCCCGGGACGCGGCGGTACGGGTATCCGGGACCGGAGGCGGCCGCTCGCCCGTGGGGCGCCTCCGCCCTCGGCACGAGCCCTGCGGTCAGGCATCTCGGTGTGCGCGCCCCGCTCGCCCTGCAGGGGCACTCGGCGCGAGTCACCTTGGCGGGCGGCTCTCGAGGCCGTCGCCGGCACCTTCGCGCCCACGGCGACCCCGCGCCGAGCGCTGCCCGGCGGCCCCGGAGCCGCCCCGCCGGCCGGGCTGGGGACCCCCCTCCCCCCCCGGCGGGCCTCGGCGGGAGTTTCTCTGAGGTGAATCCCCCCGGGGCCCGGCGTGCCGCTCCCCCGGGGAGTGCGCCCCCGACGTTCTCCGGGCGCGGAGCCGAGGAGCCCCCCTCCCCGGCGCCCTCCCGCGGGACTTTGCGCGCGAAAACTGCAGGCGGGAGCCGCGTGCCGGCCCTCGCGGCCGCAGGGGGCGTCGCGCCGTGGTCTTTCCGGCCCGGAGCCCGCGCTCCTCCGGGGCAGCGCGGACCGCGGGTCCCGGCAGCCCCGGGCGCACTCGGCGCCCCGGGCCACGTGCTCTTTGCGCGCGGTGCGTGCCGAGGCTCGCGCGCGTAGTTCGCTGGGGGAGAGTTGTGCGCCTGCGCGCCGCGGCCACCCCGCCCCCACCCGCTCCCCCGGGCTTCGGCCGCCAGGGGGCGGGAGCGGGCGCTGTGGGGTCCCGGGCGGGCTTGCGGTGGGCGCGAACCCGCCGGCGCCGACGGGTGCCCGGGCCGCGGGGCGGACGGCGGCGCCTTGTGCCCGTGCCCGGGGCGGGCGGGCGGTCGATTGAGCCACGCGGGTGGAAAAAGTTAGTGCGCGGCGGGGGCCCCCGAGTGCCAGCTGCTGATGTCCCGGGGCTGCGGGCCCCCGCCCGGGCTGCTGCGACCCGAGGCTGCCGCCCAGGGCTGCGCCTCCGGCAGCGGGCCCGGCGCCCCCCGGTGCCCGTCCGGACTCCCCGTCCACCCCAGCAGCGCCCCGCCACGGCAGGCTCCTCCCTCGCTCCCTTATTTATTTATGGCCCTTCGGCGCCTCCCGAGGGTGGAGCTCCCTCTAGCCGGGGACTGCAGGTGAGGGCCACAGGCAGCCTGTCGGCCCGGCCTGGCGGGTTTGGACGCGCTGCCATATGGCAGCTGGGAAGATGGAGACGTTTCCATGCACCAGGCCCCGCGGCCTGTGACCCATGCTGCTGACCCCCAGCATCAGTCATGGTGGGCTCTCCCCGGTCCCCAGCACCGGTGGCGCCTGTGCCGACTGTCGTCACGTCTAACGGGTTTGCTCTTCCTCCTGAAGGACTTGAAGGAGAAGAAGGAAGTTGTGGAGGAGGCAGAGAATGGAAGAGACGCACCTGCCAACGGGAATGCTGTGAGTGTCCCCCGGCGGGGCGCCGGCCCCAGCTCATGCGGGGGGTGGTGTCATCTCCCAAGTTCGGGGGCACGGTGTACAGGACGTGCGGGCCCGCTTCGAGCTGGCTGACGTCAGGTGTGTTCTCTGTCGGCAGAATGAGGAGAATGGGGAGCAGGAGGCTGAAAATGAGGTAGATGAAGAGGAGGAGGAAGGTGGGGAGGAAGAGGAGGAGGAGGAAGAAGGCGACGGTGAGTAGTAGTCTTGTCTTCCCTGGCTGCCAGAAGGGAGGTGGGGGTCACCGCGGAGTCGGGCACTCTCAGCACTTGACTGCTGCTGGACAGCTCTGGGGAGACGATGCTTTCTGGCCTGCCCGCGGGGCATGTCACAGGAGAGGTCAGGGGGGTCGGCGGCTGCAGGCCGAGGACAGCGGTTTACGCGGCCCTTGATTCCTTCTCCAGGTGAGGAAGAGGATGGAGATGAAGATGAGGAAGCTGAGGCCCCTACGGGCAAGCGGGTAGCTGAAGATGATGAGGTAGGCTTGGGGTTTGGGGTGTGAGGTAGTCTTTCCCCAGGCCGGTTCTGACACTGCCGAGTTCTGGACCGGCTCTCGCCTTGCAGCCGGCCCTGCAGTGACAGACAGGGCTGATTGATGACTCTCTGCAGGATGACGATGTTGACACCAAGAAGCAGAAGACTGATGAGGATGACTAGACAGCAAAAGGAAAAGCTAAACTTAAGGCCGCCGTGACCTATTCACCCTCCACTTCCCGTCTCAGAATTTAAACGTGGTCACCTTCGAGTAGAGGAGCAGGCCCCGCCCGCCCACAGCGGGCACTGCCACCCACACCGACATGGCGCTCTCCACCACCCCACCAAAACCACATGAATTTGCAACAGGGGAGGAAAAAAGAACCAAAACTTCCAAGGCCCTGCTTTTTTTCTTAAAAATACTTTAAAAGGAAAATTTGTTTGTATTTTTTATTTACATTTTATATTTTTGTACATATTGTTAAGGGTCAGCCATTTTTAATGATAACGGGTGACCAGACCAGCCTTCAGAGCGTTCTCTGTCCTACTTCAGACCTTACTTGTGGTGTGACCATGTTCATTATAATCTCAAAGGAGAAAAAAAAACCTTGTAAAAAAAACAAAAACAACAACAAAAAAACAATCTTATTCCGAGCATTCCAGTAACTTTTTTTGTGTATGTACCTAGCTGTACCATAAGTAGTTGGTTTGTATGAGATGGTTAAAAAGGCCAAAGATAAAAGGTTTCTTTTTTTTTCCTTCCTTTTTTTGTCTATGAAGTTGCTGTTTATTTTTTTTGGCCTGTTGATGTATGTGTGAAACGATGTCCAACAATAAACCGGAATTTTATTTTGCTGAGTTGTTCTAACGGTGGTGTCCCCAGCCTCGTTTTTCTGCGTGCGTGCGTGTGGGCGTATGTCCGCGTGTGTGTTTAGTTCTTTGGGAATGTCTCCTTTATCTCCTGACCCCTGAACCTTGAGTGATTGCATATCCCTGACTTGTTTACCACCTGATTCTGGAGAGGGGAGTGGGTAGCGCTGGGATTAGGGCACTGGTACAGAAAAGGTTAATGTTAACCTTGTATCTTAGTCTGACACAGGACGTTGAGGTTCCCGTGGCCTGTCCTTTCCTACCGACGGTACCAACATCTCGATCTGGGGGTTGGACTTAGGTCACTGGCTGCCAGATGTGGGCTGGATGTGGAGTGCCGAGTTCTCGCTGGGCTGCTGTCCTAGTAATAGGACGGTTTGGTGGCTGCCCCTAGTGGTGGCCCATGGTACTTACCAGCCAGGCCTTTAACTCCCAGAGTGTCACACACAGACTGGTCGGTCATTCAGGGGCTGGCCTCACCTGCAAACCTTCACCTTCCCGTTAGAGCGCATTGTAGAGGTGGTGGGGATTTTTCAGGCTTTGGGAGAGAAAAAGCCCGTAGGGGGTGCTATTGGCAGGTTGAGTTGGTCAACTCTGGGATGTGGGGTACCTCGGCCCTTCAAGGTGAGGGAAGACTGGGCTGTGAGTGTGGGGGATGAGCTTTGCTAGTTTGCAGCCGGGAACTGAGGGAATGGACGTTCTCTGACTTCGTGCTGGTGGAGACTGAAGGACACTGGCCACAGCTCTTGAGACTCAGTTTCATAGCTAGTTGGGAAATGGGTCTGGGCCCCGAGTCAGAAGACTCCCAAAAGATTGCACTCAACTCCTGGGACCCAGCTTCCAGAGGAAGCACTGTGTGTTCAGTCCCCTCACCTGCAGTTGCTCTCGGGTCCTCCATTTGAAAGGAGTCATCTGATCTGGAGAGGTGTCCAGAGGAGCAAGCAGCAAGCCAGGACATAGATTTAAAATCCCTGGCTGGGTGCGCTGCCTTGCAGCTTTAACCTAAGGACTCCCGAGGCCAGCCTGGTCTACAAGTGCCAGGACAGCCAGGACGTACACGGAGAAACCCTTGTCTCAAAAAAGCCAAAAATGGTTTAGTGACCCTGGACCCCAAATGAGGACAAAGGAAACTGAGTCAGGGAGGGCATCCCAGGAAGGGGAGATAGGGGAATTTGGAAGTGGGAGGGGAAAGGGCTGGGAGATAGAATGGTTGGGGTTAAGGTGATGGAGGGAGGGACACAGGGCAGCAGGAGAGACTGTGATCCAGCACCTGCCCCTGTAGTATGTATCACTGCAGTCTACCCTTCCACCCCGGAGCACACAAGGCCTGGCTCATCTCACACTGTGGCCAAGAGGACTTTTGGCTGTAGCTCTACAGTCCTGCCCGGCACCATTCAGCAGGGATGTACCCCAGAGCGGAGACAGGCTTTGGTGGAACCCTGTGCACCCGGTCTTCTCTGCGGGTTCCTCCAGGAGAGAAACCCTAACTCATCCCAGGACCGTTGGTCACTAGGATGTTTGCAAACCCTGAATCCAGGAGGGGAAGGTCTCTAAAGCAGGTGGAGGGCTGTGCGCTCCACCTGTGACAGCCGTGCAGGAAGCTGGGGGCAGCTGAACTTGACCCCCGAGGCTGCAGTAGGAAATACTGATCTGACAGCCACGTTAACGGAGCCAGCGAGCGAGTCTTGCTGCGGCATCAGTCCTGTCTTCTGGAAAATGGGGACAATAGTGTGAGGTCCTGCCGACTTCCTGGTTCTGAGACACCCAGATGTACACTGAGTCTGCATCCTGTTCTCTGGGATCAGTCCTGGGAACTGCCACCCTGGGTATACTTTCACCTGGCCTAGCACACAACCATTGCCTGGGGGCCTTTCCAAATGGTTCAGGGTCACCAAGATCCTGCTGCCTACATCGCCAATGCCTAGGAAAGGTCGGGAAGATTCGTGAACCACGGGCGCCCTCTGGTGGCGCAGGGCTGTAGGGGCTCGCAAGATTTGTTAGGTCTAGGCAAGGGCCCTTTCAATGGGCCCGGTCCGGGGAGGTACCTTCCCTTCCGTTACACTCGCCTCCCTCTCTTGCTGGAACCTTAGTCAATGTGGAGTCAGCGTCACATCCCGTGCAAACCCCTCAGGGCGGTTAATGTCTCATTCCCAGGACCTGCTCCTTTTTTCTGGAGGGGACAGAGCTGAGGCCCCAAAGGCTCCCCCGGTGCTAGGGCCTCCCGAGTTACAGGTCGCGGGCTGCCCTCGGGGACCAGCATTGCAGTCACATACCCTGTTGTCAGTTCACTGCAGATGGTCTACGTGCACAGTGCCTCGGGGGCCAACCTAGCTCTGGGTCGTCCCTGTCTGCCTCAGGCTTCTGACCTCTCTGTGGTCCCCTCCCGGTGGAAAGTGTTTTTTGAAGACAGAAGGCCTGTGCCCAGCCTTCTTTAGGGCTTCTCTTAGTCTGGTCTGGTCTCACAGGCCTGTCTCCAACAAACGCGGCCAGCAGCCATGCCCTGATACAGTGTACTCCGATTCTGCACCATGGCCAGCTTGTTTTCATCATTAGGATAGGGCCACCCAGGGATGGGTAGAAGGCTGTCACCTGAGACCTTCCTCTCTGGATACCTTAGCTTTGAACTCGTAGGAGTTATGGATGCCTAACTTGGGAAATAGCTGAAAGGGTTAATGCCATCCTGCCCCGCTGTGCTCTTATGAATGGTCTGTAAGTGCATTTCTTGAAGAAAACGCGGCCAGCTGATGTCTGGTGTGGATTCCATGATGTTCTTAGCATAAGCAAGGGACCCAGCTTGGAGCATGCATGCCCAGAGGCTCCCCATCAAAGCTGCTCCCATAGCAACAATGAGTGCCAGCTGGTCACTTGAGAGACACTTGTATCCTCCATCCTTTTGGTGATAACTGCTTGAAATAGAGTGTTTCCTTTTCCTCCTGGAGAATGTTCCTCATATAACTCATTAGACTTGGTCCTGGTTGCACTGAGTGGTTCAGAGTTGGCACATGACATAAGATACTCAATCAGAGGCAGCCCTAGATTTTTTTTCCTTTCTTTTTTATTTATTTATTTATTTATTTATTTGTTTTTCGAGACAGGGTTTCTCTGTAGTTTTTTTTTTTAAAGATTTATTTATTATGTATACAGCATGTATGACCAGAAGAGGGCACCAGACCTTATTACAGATGGTTGTGATCCACCATGTGGTTGCTGGGAATTGAACTCAGGACCTCTGGAAGAGCAGTCGGTGCTATTAACCTCTAAGCCATTTCTCCAGCCCCTCTCTGTAGTTTTGGTTCCTGTCCCGGATCTCTCTCTGTAGACCAGGCTGGCCTTGAACTCACAGAGATCCACCTGGCTCTGCCTCCCAAGTGATGGTATTAAAGGTGTGCGCCAGCACTGCCCGATGTCCCCCAGATTTTTTTTTTTAACTTAATTTTTTTTTTTTCACATTATTGCTTGGCAGTGGTGGTGTACGCCTTTAATCCCAGCACTCGGGAGGCAGAAGCAGATGGAATTCTTGAGTTCAAAGCCAGCCTGGTCTACATATTGAGTTCCAGGACAGCCAGAGCTACACAGAGAAACCCTATCTCAAAACAACAACAAAAATTACATTCTATTTGTTTATTTATTTATTGTTTTTTTAAGACAAGATTTCTCTTGTGTAGCCCTGGATGTCATGGAACTAGCTCTGTAGAACAGGCTAGCCTTGAACTCACAGAGATCCACCTGCCTCTGCCTCTCAAGTGAGTGCTGGGATTAAAGGCGTGCACCACCATTGCCCAGCCATGCTATTTCTTTTTAATTAAAATATTTTATCTTGATATGTATGGATGCTTTGCCTACCTGTACGTATATGCACTATGTGTGTGTAGTACCCACAGAAGCCAAAAGAGGGCAGCAGACCCCCCAGAACTGAAGTTACAGATAGTTGTGTGCTAAAGTGTGGGTGCTGGAAATCCAACCCTGCTCTCTGGAAGAGCAGTCAGTGCTCTAAACCACTGAGCCCTCTCTCCAGACCCAACTTATTTATTTTTAAGCATTTTTTTCTTCTTTTAAAAATATTTATTTTTAGCTGGGTGATGGTGATGCACATATTTATTGGTATGGGTGTTTTGTCTGTGTACCACTTACATATCGTGCCCTTGGTGGTTAGGCCAGGGCGTTGGGTCTCCTGGAACTGGAGTTATAGGTGGTTGTGCTGGGAATCAAACCCTAGTCCTCTGAAAGAGCGTTCTAAACACTGAGCCATCTCTCCATGCTACTTGCCCCCATTTTTTTGAAACAGGGTCTCACTCTGTGGCCCTAGCTGGCCTGAAACTTGCCGAAATCCACCTGGCTCTGCTTACTGAGCGTTGAAATTGAAGGCCTGTGCCCCTGTGCCTGACTCCAACCCCTGTTTGTTTTTCCTAGGCATGAATGTTTTGTATGTATGTATGCTCATGTGCTATGCATGTGCCTGGTGCCCACAGAGGCCAAAAGAGGGTGTAGAATCCCCCAAAACTGGAGTTACAGATGGTTATAAGCCACCATACGGGTGGGTCCTAGGAACTGACCCCAGGTGCTTTGCAAGAGCAAGAATTGCCTTGGTCACCAAGCCATCTCTGACCTTCAAAGGCCATGTCTTAACAGGATTCTAGTTCCTCTCAAATCTTTCTCAACAGATGGGCTGTGGCCCAAGGCCGTCTGACTCTCCACCTTGTACCCTCTGCCTGAGCTTCTTTTCCTTTCTTCAGCCTCTGGTGACTGGACTTCATAGCTTTATTATTCTTGCTTTGGAGAGGGCAACCTCATCCCTCAACTTACTCAGTTGTTTGGAGGGGCTCGCAGAAAAGGGGGGGCCCTCTACCTCCTCATGGTCAAGCAGTTTGAAATCTGGCACACCTGAGAAATGGGAGGTGAGAGCCATCCTGTCTGTTGAGGTGATAGGAAAAGGTTTTTTTTTCCCCCCTTGTAAAAGGCCCACTGGGCCTTTAATATACCCAAGAGTGCTGAGTCTCCAAGAAGGCTTAACATCTAAATTTATTTGACCTGGATTTTTTCAATGGAGCTTATTAACATACTGAAGGACACTGGTGTCCCAAAAAAGCTGATCTTGCAGAACACAGACCCTCGCCAGGGCTCGGGGAGTATGTGCTGAACTAGGCAGGAGGTGGATCCCTTTGGGGATTGTCCCACAGTCTAGCTTAGAACCCTTCTTAGCTGCTTCTTTCTGTGGGCACAGGCAATTTGGGGTTGTGGTTGGCGTGGAGAGGAGCCCGGGTGCCCTTGGCCAGGGACCTAACTGGCATCGGCAGGTTGGGGAGACAGCAGGGGTGGAGACTGATAGAGACCTATCTGGGAGCCTTCTGACCCTCTTAGGGGCCAAAACCCACATTAGGCAGGGTGGTTCACGACCATAATCCCACACTCAGGAGGTTGGAGCAGGAGGATCACTGGGAGTTTCAACCCATCTATGGTAATACCTAGTCTCAAAAATAAAACAACAAAAAAGAAAAGACACACATAGAGAAGCACATGTATGTTCTTAGATCTATTCTATTTTAGTTGTGTGTGGGCATGCACTCGGGTGCACACATGGAGTTGTGTGCCCAGGAGGCACGTGTGGGTCAGAGTTGGTCCCATGGATGGAACCTGGGTCAGCAGACTTGGCAGCAAGCACCTTCATGTACTAAACCTTCCTCCTGCCCCACATTATACTCTTTACCAAGAAATGCACTACCAGGAAACCACTGCAGGCCAGCAGAGCTGCTGGGGTGGGCACTAGACTCAAGGCTGTCCATAGCGACATTATTCACCAGAAGCACCCATTAAAAAGGGCTGAATGCTGAAACGTTCAGCAGGTAGAAGAGTGTTTGCAGGAACACTGAGAGATTGCTTTGCAGACCTCAGTCCTGACTCAGTCCAGAAACAGCACGGGAACTGGGTTGATTTGAGACAGGATTTCTCTGTATAACAGTTCTGGCTGTCCTGGAACTTACTTTTGTAGACCAGGCTGGTCTTGAACTCACAGAGATCTGCCTGCCTCTGCCTCCCAAGTTCTGGGACTAAAGGTGTGCGCCACCACCGCCTGGCCACTGTTTGCTTTTATAGCTCTTCATGCTTTTTTTTTTTTTTTTTTTTTCTTTTCCTGCCATGTATGGCTGGGCACTATGTGCATGTAATACCCTCAGAGGCCAGAAGAGGGAGTTGGATCCTCTGGAACTGGAGTTAGAGAAGATTGTGAGGCACCACCTAGGTGCTAGGAATCAAACCTGGGTCCTCTGGAAGAGCAGCCAGTGTTCTTAACCACTGAGGCAACTCTTCAGCCTTGGTTGGTTTGTTTTTTGAGACAGTGTTTCTTGTGGTCCAGGCTGGACTTGAACTCCTGATCCTTCTGCCTTTACCTCCTGAGTGCTGGGATTACAGGCATGTGCCATTATGCCTGACAAAGAACTGTCAATGTGAGACATGTGCTTCTCTCTCTCTCTCTCTCTCTCTCTCTCTCTCTCTCTCTCTCTCCCTCCCCTTCTTTCCTTTCCTTCTTTTTTTCTTTTTCTTTTCTTTTTTCTGAGACAGGGTTTTCCTGTGTAGCCTTGGCTGTTCTAGAACTCACTCTGTAGATCAGGCTGGCCTCAAACTCATAGATCCTCCTGCTTTTACCTCTCAAAAGAGTGCTGGAGTAAGGTGTACGACACCACCATCCATCCATCCAGTACCCTTCTTTCTAGGATTACACATAAGTTTGTTTTTCAAACATTTTTAGATTTATTGTGTGTTTTTTGCCTCTGTGTGTGTGTGTGTGTGTGTATCACATGCATGCCTGGTGCTTGCAGAGACCAGAAGGTATCAGATCCCCTAGAATTTGAGTTAGGGATGGTTGTGGACCCCCATGTAGGTGCTAGGAATTGAACCTGAGTCCTCCGCAAGAGCAACAAGTGCCCTTAACTGCTGAGCCATCTCTCCAGCCCCAATACAAATAGTTTTGAACAATGTGGGGGAAAGCTCCTTTTAAAATATCAAGAGAAATGGTGTGGTGACACACGCCTCGAATCCCAGCACTCAGGAGGCAGAGGTAGGCGGATCTCTGTGAGTTTGAGACCAACCTGGTCTACAGAGTGAGTTCCTGGACAATCAGGGCTACACCGAGAAACCCTGTTTCAAAAAATAAATTAAAAAAAATTTAAAACGTCAAGAGAAAAGTTGATACAAAATTGTGTATATAATATAATCCGATGATAAAATAAGACCTGAAGGGCTCGGGGTGCGGCTGGGTAGAACACGCTTGCATAGATATGCAAAGGCCTGGGTCTGAATCCCAGGACCTCAGAACCAAAACACAAACAGAAACAAAGGGACTGGGGAGGTGGCTCAGTGGTTAGGAGCACTTGTTACTCTTACGGAGGACCAGGGTTCAGTACCCAGCACCCACACGGTGGCTACCAAGCATCCACATTCTATTCCAATAGATCCACCAACTTCTTTTTTTTTTTCTTCAAGACAGGGTTTCTCTGTGTAGCTTTGCGCCTTTCCTGGAACTTGCTTTGGAGACCAGGCTGGCCTCGAACTCACAGAGATCCACCCGCCTCTGCCTCCTGAGTGCTGGGATTAAAGGCGTGCACCACCACCGCCGGCAGATCCACCAACTTCTGACCTCCATGGCACCATGCACGCATGTCGTGCCCACGTTCATACAGGCAAAACACTCACATATAAAATAAAAGGAGTAAATAGCTAAGGGAAAATCTTTTACAGTGAGAATATCGATGTTTTCATTGAAAAAGGGGAAAGTGTTACTCAGTGATCACGGGGAGGGGGGGAGGAGCAGCAGATAAAGAACAGGAATAAAGTTCACAGGTCCGTGAGGACCCGAGCTGCTGCCTCCACCTCCTTGGTGTGGACCCCGCTGCTTGACAAGGGTTCAGGAAGACTATGTCGCTGGGGAGCTACCAGGAGAACTAAAGGTTTGTGTGGTGACGGAGGGATCCGTGAAGGTCAGGGCACTCACACTGTGCCTGACTGTTAGGCTTTCCTGCTGTGTCTGTCATGGTGTGAATGGAAAGACATTCGCTGAGGTCTCTCTCTCTTAAAAATAGTTAACGTTTATTTATTTATTTTTTTCTGAAAAAATTGAGGGGCGGCGAGAGGTTGGCTCAGGGGTTCCAAGTGCTTGCTGCCCTTGCAGAGCGCTGGAGTTTGGCTTCCAGGACCCAGGTTAGGTGGCTTAGAACTTCATCTCTAGGCCTCTCTGGCCTCTGCAGGCACTCACATACACACCTGCCTGCCTCCCATGCAAATGTGCGCGCGTGCGCGCGCGCACGCACGCACGCACACACACACACACACACACACACACACACACACACACACACACACAGAAATTGTAGAAAATAATCTTTTTTTGTTTTGTTTTGAGACAAGGTCATACTCTGTAGCCCTGGCTGGCCTGGAACTTGCCATGTAGATTAGGATAGCCTAGTGCTGGGATGGAAGGCGTGCGCCACCATATCTACCAGAAAAGAACATTTCTGAGACGGAGTCTCACTTATGTAGCCCAGGCAGGTCATGGACTCCGATTTTCCTGCCTTGTGTTTTGAGAACTCTGAAACAGCAAGTGCTAAAAGTGAACTTGACAGACTGGGCAGAGAATTTTGCCTCCAGCTAAGGCCACAGGAAAGTCCCCTAGAAAGGACTGGTGACCAGTTCTGCTTCTTTCAGGCTGTCACCTGCAGTAAGAATGGGGATGGGTAGGAGCAGCCAGTGCCTGGTCCCCAGCTGGCTATGGGGGACCAAAGTAAGGGCTGGAGATGATGTTTATAGAGTGAAGTCAATGCTCGAGTCTACCTTAGACGGAAATGGAGGATGGAGACCGCTGTTCTCGAAGCCCCCGCCCGCCCGTCCACGAGGAGGAGGTGTCCATCTGAGTCTGTGGGAAGGCAGAGCCCCAGGATCCCCTCTGCCCAACTCCCCCTTTTCCTTCCAGCCCAGCAGTGGCTGCTCTCCACCACAACCAAGTTCTCTCTGATCCAGAGGCAAATCAGGTATACACACTCTTGCTGCTACTGACAGCAGTTTCCACAGACTTTGCAGAGGAAATGGGGAAAAGCTGGCTTTCCAGGCTGCTGGCTGCTGGCACCCACCAACCCTGTGGGCCTGGTCTGCCACTGCTGCAGGTTCTGTTTCCTAAGTGTGTGACTCGGAACGCAAAGTTACATCTCGGCTTCCTGCCTCTCCCCACTGGAATCTATGGGAGGTGAGGGCCTCACTTCTTTCCAGTGCCCGCTGCCTGAAGACGGCTCAGGAAATGTGAGTCAAGGTTTAGGGCTTAACGAATTGGCACACAGTATGTTCTTGATACACAATAGTTTAAAAAAACAAAAACTAAACACCTGGGTCAAGGAAGCAAGAAGAAAATGAAGACTACATTGTGTGTGTGTGTGTGTGTGTGTGTGTGTGTGTGTGTGTGTGTGTGAAATTGCCGAAGAATTAAGTTATTGAAGAAAAAAGAAAGAGTATCAAAGAGCCAGGAGCAGTACACACGAACAGGAGTTCTTGAAACAAAAGATTCTCCACGGAAGGCAAAGGGTCAGGTGCAGTCGAGAAGCGAGGAGCCTGGGAGGGGCCACTGGGGGAGGCAGAGGGGAGACAGAGGGGAGACAGAGGGGAGGCAGAGGGGAGACAGAGGGGAGGTAGAGGGGAGACAGAGGGGAGACAGAGGGGAGGCAGAGGGGAGGTAGAGGGGAGGCAGAGGGGAGACAGAGGGGAGGTAGAGGGGAGACAGAGGGGAGGCAGAGGGGAGACAGAGGGGAGGTAGAGGGGAGACAGAGGGGAGACAGAGGGGAGACAGAGGGGAGGTAGAGGGGAGACAGAGGGGAGGCAGAGGGGAGGCAGAGGGGAGACAGAGGGGAGGTAGAGGGGAGGTAGAGGGGAGACAGAGGGGAGGCAGAGGGGAGACAGAGGGGAGGTAGAGGGGAGACAGAGGGGAGGCAGAGGGGAGGCAGAGGGGAGGCAGAGGCTGTGGAGTAAGGAGGGCATGGAGGGCTAAGACACTTTCAGAAGGCCTGAAGTTCAGAGTGACAGGAGGGAAGGTTAAGCAAAGGCTTCCCGCTCTTCCTCTTCCTTCCTTCCCTCCCTCTCTCCCTCCTTCCCTCCCTCCCTCCCTCCTTCCCTCCCTCCCTCCCTCCCTCCCTCCCTCCCTCCCTCCCTCCCTCCCTCCCTCCCTCCCTCCCTCCCCTCTAAAAAGAATTCTTTGGATGAGTATCTTGCCTGCATGTATGTGTGAGCTCTATGTGCAGGCCTGGTACTAGTGAAAGCCAGAGTGGGGGTCTGACTCCCTGGACTGGAGTCTGTAGATGGCTGTGAGTTGCCCTATGGATGATGGGAACTTTTAGACTGATTTGTTCTAACATGCATGCATGTTTGCCTGCATGTGTGTATGTGCACCATGTCCGTGCCTGGTGCTTGTGGAGGTCAGAAGGTGTGGGATCCCCTGGAACTGGAGTTACAGACAGTTACGAGCTGCCAGGTGGATGCTGGGAACCGAACCGGGTTCTTTGTAAGGGCGGTAAGTGCTCCTAACTGCCAAGCCATCTCTGCAGTCCCTCACTTTTGAAATTTCGTGTATGTAAGTGCAGGTACCTGTGGAGGTCATACACATTAGATACCTTGAGCTGGAGTTCTAGGCAGCTGTGAGGCGGCCAGTGCTGGTGCAGGGAAGAGAACTTGGCTCCTCTGCAAAAGTCTTACTCTGTGTTAACTGCTAACCTATGTCTCTAGCCCTCTTTTTTTTTTCCCCCGAGACAGGGTTTCTCTGTGTAGCTTTGCACCTTTCCTGGAGCTCACTCTGTAGCCCAGGCTGGCCTCGAACTCACAAAGATCCGCCTGCCTCTGCCTCCCGAGTGCTGGGATTAAAGGCGTGCGCCACCAACGCCCGGCCGCCCTCTTATTTTCAAAAATATGCTTAGGGCTGAGGCTGTTGCTCAACAATCGAACACATGCTTAGCATGTGTAGACCCATCCCCAGCATCTTAAAAACAAAACCAACCAACAGCCAAGCAATCTGGTGGGCTGAGTGAGCACAGAGAACCTCTCTCGACTCTGTTTGTCCTCCGGACGTCTCTCCTACAAATCCCCATCTTATGAAAACCATCTGTCATATTCTCCTCCTGATGGGGTTTCGTCAACGCAGGCAGACATAGAGCACAGCCTCTTACTGATTGAATGGTCCCTGAGTGTGGCCTGAAGGTGGCATGCACCAGGCAAGCCAAACTCAGTGCCTGGTACATCCCTCACCACAAAAGACCACGTGGGACCCTCAAAGATGCTTGCTGCCAAGCCTAACAACGGAAGTTCAATCCCTGGAACCCACATAGTGGAAGGAGATATCCAGCTCGCTCAAGTAATCTGACATCCACACTGGTGCACACACACAAAATAAATATTAAAAACTTAAAAAGAGGGGCTGGAGAGATGGCTCAGAGGTTAAGAGCACTGCTTGCTCTTCCAAAGGTCCTGAGTTCAATTCCCAGCAACCATATGGTGGCTCACAACCATCTGTAATGAGATCTGGTACCCTCTTCTGGCCTGCAGGGATATGTGCACTCTATACATAATAAATAAATAAATTAAAAACAAAACAAAACAAAAAAACTTAAAAAGAGCCAGGCAGTGGTGGCGCACGCCTTTAATCCCAGCACTCGGGAGGCAGAGCCAGGCGGATCTCTATGAGTTTGAGGCCAGCCTGGGCTACAGAGTGAAATCCAGGACAGGCACCAAAACTACTACATGGAGAAACCCTGTCTCGAAAAACCAAAAACCAACCAACCAAAAAAAAAAAAACAAAAAACAAAAAACAAACAAAAAAAAACCCCACCAACCCCCCCATCCCCAAAAAAACTTAAAAGGAATAATTTCAACTGGTGCGGTGGCCACACCTATAATCTTAATAGGAGGGAGGCAGAGTTAGGAGGGTGAGGAGTCTGAGGCCAGCCTACATGAGACTCTGAGACACTGCCCCACAAATAAAACACAAAAGCAATACCCCCAAGACTTTTTTCAAAGGGCTTAAAATACTGGCAAGTAACACACTGGAAAGTGAGAGGGCTCACTGCATGGCACACAGCGAAGCTCTGCCAATGTCCTCCCGCCATCTGTTCTCACAGGATCTGCCCAGGGCAGTGTGGTCTGGGACTCCCTCTCTCCGCAGTGACCTGAGCTAATTCTTCCCCTCAGTTTGCTCAGGACAGAATGGGTTGGCTCTGCCCAGCAGCACACTGCAGAGACCTGGGCCAGCCTCGGGCCGTCCTCATGTACGCGTCTGTGTCTCTAGCAGTTCAATGGCCGCACTAGCATGTCCCACAGTAGTCCACAGCTGTCTACACCAGACACCAGCACGCTTTCCTTTTCTTGCACTGCTGGGCACTGAACCCTTGGGCTCTACTGCTGAACACAGCCCCAGCCTGAGGGGTGCTTCTGTGTGCAAGGGTGTCACGTCACATACTTCTGGAATCAGACCCTCTGGGGACCTGAGCAAGTACCTACCAATTTTGGAAAACCAGTGGCCACATCCTGTGCCAGGCTTTGTCTACACGTTTCTTCCAATAAAGTTTCAGAGTATCCAGAAAAAACTCAAGCCTTTAAGCAACTGGGTATCAATTCTAACTTCAGTCTTCACTCTCCCTCTGAAAGCTGACCTGGGGGCTGGGGAGGTGGCTTCCTGGGTTAAGGTGCTCTTGCTCTTGCAGAGGACTGGAGTTGCATTCCCAGCATCCCTATCAGGCCTGGAACTAGCCCGGGGCACCTGCACTCACATGCACACACTCATCTGGGGTCTGTGTCAGCCCTCCTCCCCTCCTCCCCTCCAACCCCGAGGCGTCCTCTGTCCTGATGGCGCAAACTTCATTGCATGGCTGCATCGCCAATGCTGTTTCAGGACAGTTGTCCCTGAACATATACCTTCTACCCTAGAGAGACAGGCGGCTTCCAAGAATGACTGGGATGTAATTCTTTCTGTTTTTCTCAGAGAAGCCGGCAAAGGGTTCAGTCTGAATGTTTTGTCTGGATGAGAGAAGGGAGACACATTTTCTTTGGAGTCAGGGTCTCATGTAGGCCATAGCCTCAAAACTGCTATGTAGCTGAGGATGACCTTGAACCGATCTCTGCCTTCGCCTCCCATGTGCTAGGTGAGTCATCATGCCTGCCCTGGGGAAGTATCTTCCAGGTATTACGCTCTCCACTGCCATGTGTCCAGCACTGGTGAGCACTCCCTGAGAATTCCCTGAGGGAATTCTGGGGAATTGTGCGTATGGTTCAGGAAAGCAGAGGAGAGTGGGCTTTCAAGAAGACAAGAGGAAACCATCCAGTTTCATCTTTTTCCTGCGTGCGCGTGCGTGCGTGCGTGCGTGCGTGCGTTCGTGTGTGTGTGTGTGTGTGTGTGTGTGTGTGTGTGTGTGTGTGTGTGTGTTTTGCAGGGGAGGAGGGGGCAGGTCTCTTGTACCCAGGCAGTCTTAAACATACCCTGTAACTGGAGCTGACCTTGAACTCCTGATCTTCCCGTCTCCCCCTTTGAAGTGCTGGTATTAAGGTGTGTCCGCCACCAGGCAGTGGTGGCGCACGCCTTTAATCCCAGCACTTGGGAGGCAGGAGCAGGCGGATCTCTGTGAGTTCGAGGCCAGCCTGGTCTACAGAGTGAGTTCCAGGACAGGCACCAAAGCTACACAGAGAAACCCTGTTGGGGGAAAAAAAAAAAGGTGTGTCTACCACACCCAGCCCCTTACCCTGTTTTTTCTAATTTAGTTTTGGATATTAGAGAAATAGTTCAAATAAATTTAAAAAAAGAAAAAGAAAAAAAAAAAAGAAAAATAGTTCTCTAAGGTAGGGATGTAGCTCAGTTGGTACAGTGCTTGTCCAGCATGCACAGAAGCCTAGACTGGAACCCCAGCACCCCATAAACTGTATGTGGTATCACACATCTGTAATTCCAGTACAGAGAAGGTAGAGATAGGATCACAAGTTCAAGGTTATCCTTGAAGCTACAGCCAGCTTGAGGCCAGCCTGGTGCTACACTGAAACCTTGCCTAAAAAAAGAAACGAAAACTAAGCTTTCCAAGATAACAAGGCAAGAGAACTGTCCCTGAAAGTTGCTGCTGGCACGATCAGAATGCATGGTACCTCCTCCTCACCCACTCCTCACCAGACAGGGACTAGGAAAGACGGGGGAACCTGGGAACTAGGCCACACCAAAGAGCCAGGTAGTGCCCTCCGGCCTCAGGTCTACCATTCTGGCGGCCAGACAACTTGAAGTTGTTAACTTTTTGCAAAGGAGAACAAAGGTTACTGTGGCCCAGGGCTGAGTCCCTGTCAAAGAACTCCTTTGGTTTGTGTCAGACCCCCGAGCCCGGCAGAAGGTCTGTGTTCCTCCCACGCGGGGTTCCTCTGACGTCACCCTAAGCCTCTGAGCCTTGTCCCAGCCCGGTGTGTCCCCAACACCGTCTTCTGACGTCCACTTTTAGAAGCAGCACTGGGGGCATTTGGGAATGAGAGCTGTCCATCTACTTCTGGAGTGAAAGAGAGTTTGTAATCCTATAATGTGAGAATTAGCATCTTTCTTCCTTCATGAAGACAGATTCACAGTCCAGAAAAGAAGAGAGAAGGAAGCAGTGCCATGCTAAAGACTGTAGGAATATTTTAATGCTTTAATTACATTATGTAATAATAATATCATCGTCTATTTTACAAGTTAAAGGTAGGAGAATGTATGAAATAGAGGTGGTAGGAAAAGAACTAAATGGGTCAGAAA
This sequence comes from Peromyscus maniculatus bairdii, assembly GCF_049852395.1. Lineage (NCBI taxonomy): Eukaryota > Metazoa > Chordata > Mammalia > Rodentia > Cricetidae > Peromyscus > Peromyscus maniculatus. Next base: position 4,344,158 of record NC_134864.1, read on the forward strand.
GGTAAATTTTTTCAAAACCAGAGGCCAAAGAAAGCCTGTAGGGCCCAAGGAGGTGGGGCAGGAGACAGACGCAGTGTGGCTCCTGGTGTGTGTCTGTCCCCATGCTCACACCAGGAAGGAGTCAAGGCTTGTCCCTGTCCTTGGCTGGGGTTAGGAGTTTAGTCTTGTCAGTGAAGATGAGGTTTTGGGAGAAAAAGCCAACTGGCTACCTATACAGAGCTGGTTTCCTGGTGCCACAGGTGGGTTCTGTGTTGAAGGAATCAGCTGGAGTATCAAAAACCAAATGTGTGGAGGAAAAAGGAATGCTTCCTCCTGCCCCCTTCCAAATTCTCGAAGTGCACACAAGTTCTTCTCTCAGACATAGAAAAGCCTCACCCTGGACGTGCTGACAAGAAGGTCGTCGTCAAAGAACTTTGTCTCTATGATGACATTGCCCCTGTGGGAGAGAATTAAGAGGGCAAAGACACTGAGTACCACAGGCCAAGGCACCACTTCCACAGATGGTGTCCATCTGGGTTCTCCGGGCTGGGCACACATACCACCTAGAGCCTTAGTTGGGCATCACAACTTGTTCAGAGTCAGGTGTGGTGGTGTACACCTATGATTCCAGCATCCACAAGGCTGAGACAGGAGGATCTGAGTTCAAGGTTAGTCTGGACTATATAGTGGGCTATCTCAGAATGAAAACAAAACCAGGCATGGTGGTGCATACCTTTAATCCCAGCACTAGAGAGGAAAAGGCAGGTGGATCTCTGTGAGTTCCAGGTTAACCTGGTCTATATGGTGAGTTCCAGGCCAGCCAAGGCTGCAAAGTGAGACCCTGTCTCAAAACAAAAGCAAAGCAAAGCAAAGCAAAACAAAATTAAAAAGTGTTGTCTATTTGGGTTAGATTCTTACACGGTGTTTAACTTACCTGACTTGTTTGTTCCCATCAAGTGCAGAAGTCAGAAATAAGAGTATGCCTTTGAGCCGGGTGGCGGTGGTGCACACACCTCCAGCACTTGGGAGGCAGAGCCAGGCAGATCCCTGTGAGTTCGAGGCCAGCCTGGTCTACAAAGTGAGTTCCAGGACAGGCTCTAAAGCTACACAAAGAAACCCTGTCTCGAAAAACCAAAAAGAAAAACCAAAAAACAAACAAACAAACAAAAACAAAAACAAACAAAAGAGTATGCCTTTGTCTTGGCAGAGTGCTCTGCATGCAGTTCCCATGGGCACCTCTGGCTGGATTACTAGTGGATGGCTGCAGGTCCTGGGCCAACCTTAGGGAGGCATTTTCTCCTGCAATACTAACTAAAGCAGACAGCTAAGGTACCTTGCCCTGCCGCACTCTTCCTGACTTTGGGTAGTAGCACTGTGCTCTCTCTTCCTTTGTGGACAATGCCCTCTTCTAGTCTCTGGGTCAGCTGAAGGGCCTCTTTCAGCCTGCATAGGGGGTCACAGCATTCTATCCATGCCAATCAGATTCTTTCCTGAGGAGCACCTCCCTCAGCTACTCCTTAGGAAGACATCACAGACATCTCTTCCAAGCTTCGAGGTCTCTGCTTGGTCTAACTCAGGTCAGGGTTTGTCTCTGTGGTTTCCAACCAAAGAACCTTAAACGAGCCGGGCGTTGGTGGCGCACGCCTTTAATCCCAGCACTCGGGAGGCAGAGGCAGGCGGATCTTTGTGAGTTCGAGGCCAGCCTGGGCTACCAAGTGAGTTCCAGGAAAGGCGCAAAGCTACACAGAGAAACCCTGTCTCGAAAAACCAAAAAAAAAAAAAAAAAAAAAAAAAAAAAAAAAAAAAAAAAAAGAACCTTAAACGAAGCACCTGGACTATGAGAATGGGGCTAGATGGTTATTTCAGTGGCCCATTCTGCTTGCTTTTTCCTTTCCTGGCTGTGCCAGAGAGGGATCCTAGAACCTCGTGCATGCCAGCAAAGAACATTCCCACTGGGCCATAAATGGCAGTGCTCCCATTTATAAAATGGAGTATTACTGCCATACCAAATCACCTGAGGGTTTTTTTTTAATATTTTATTTTATTTATTTATTTTTTGATTTGTTTATTTATCATGTATACAGTGTTCTGCCTGCATGTATGCCTACACGCCAGAAGAGGGCACCAGATCTCATTACAGATGGTTGTGAGCCACCATGTGGTTGCTGGGAATTGAACTCGGAACCTCTGGAATACCAGCCAGTGCTCTTAACCTCTGAGCCATCTCTTTAGCCCTTATATTTTATTTTTAAAAATAGTTATTTTAAGACTGGGTGTGGTGGCACATGCCCTTAATCCCAGAAGTAGGGAGGCAGAGATAAGTAGAACTCTGTGAGTTCCAGGCCAGCCTGGTCTACGAGTTGAATTTCAGGGCAGCCAGGGCTACAACAGAGAGATCCTGTCTCAAAAACAAGACAAACAAACAAACAAACAAACATATTATCACCCAGAGACAAGTCTTCAGAGTGAACTGGAAGTTTAAAATGTGGTTTAAGGTTTTGAACCTGCTATTTTTCATAGGACAAAAGTCAGTAACCTTGACACACGCCTGGAAATTCTGCTCTTATTGTCTCTAGTTCTCTGCCTGAGAACAGGACCAGGAGTCCCAGCTGCCTGAAAGCCTGTTTTGAGACACATGTTGAAATTCCCTGAGACCTCACTCACGTTAGGACGCTGGCGGGCATCATCTGGGACTCAGGTGCTGCTTCTATCAAGGACTGCCAGGTATTTGTGGAGTTAGGGATCACAAAGCCAAACTCGAAGAACCACTCTGAAGGAAGAAGGAAAAGCCAGTGAGCAGGTGCTATTTGTGGGCACGGGGAACCATAGGCTCTTTGTCCCTCTCCTTTAGAGTGGGTTCTTCCTGTGCAGAGCCATGAAAGGAACCCATCAGATACCTCCTAAACCAGAGACCTGCTAAAGGACACAGAGACCTTTACACACTCTCTTCTGATTCATGCTACAGACTTCTTCTTCTTTTTCTTTTTTTCTCAAGTCAGGGTTTCTCTGTGTAGCCTCAGCTATTGTGGAACTAGTTCTGTAGACCAGGCTGGCCTTAAACTCAGAGATCCACCTGCCTCTGCCTCCTGAGTGCTGGGATTAAAGGTGTGTGTCAGCATTGCCCAGCTAAGCAGTACTTTCTTAGGAGTAGCAAGATGTGCACTAAAATAGAGGCAGAAAGGCCTTTGGAATTTTAGCTTTATAGTGCCCACATGTTCTCTTACATTTTGGGAACTGAATGCAGGGAGTCCCTACTAGTTACAGCTTAGGATGTGTAGGTACAGTCCTAAACTACACTTCCTCATAGCTGCTTCTTCCAAGACCACACTGTAATACCACACCAGGTACAGGATAGGCACAGGCACCCAAGCTTCCAGTCTGAGAGAGCTCAAAGTCCCTTTTGTGTCCAGCCTTATTTTGTTGTCACTGGGTCCCCAGTGTTGCGGAATTGCTTTGCCTTTTGCCCCTATTCTTCTACACTCTGGTTCCAGGCACACACATAGCAGAATACCTTCTAGGCATTGCCCTTTGAAGTAAACTTTTTGTTCCAGGCGGAATTTTTCCATTTGCTCTGCAGAAGAAAAGTTCAGTTCTCGAGACACTGCCTTGCACTTGAGGATTTTCTTGGGCACACGGGCTGATGAGAGAGAGAGAGATATTGGTACCCTTCTAAATGAGAGCCACAGGACTACGATGTTCTAGGTTCCCGGGAGTTCCTTTGCCTGCCTTAGAGAATGTGTTATGTTTATGAAATTTCATTAAATGCCTTGGTAACTGCATTACACTCCAGCTGAAGGCGGCAGAGATCTACTGGGTCAACACGTGACATGCTGCCCAGGAGCACGAGACCTGGTGTCTCTGTAGGCCTCACCTAGCTGGTCTTGGCAGGCTCAGGCTGTGAACATCCTCTCTCTATGCAGGCTGTGTGGGTGCCTTCTCTATATTCTGATTCCTTGAAATGCTTTACCTTTTCTTTTTTCCTCCAGAGAGATAAAAATGAAAATTTTCTTTTGGAAAAAGTTTAAATCTTAGCTTATAGCTTTTCTTTTTTTTTTTTGAGACAGGGTCTCATATGGTTCAAAGTTGGCTTTGAATTAACTATATATAGCTGAGGCTAGCCTTGAACTCTTTATCTTCCCATCTCACTCTGCAAAGTGCTGGGATTACAGATAGGAGGCACCATATCCAGATCTGGGTATGGTCCAAAGCTAAAGTGGATTTGGGGAAGTGAGAGAAAGACATGTAAAAGCGGAACAAGAAGTGTTCTTCCTGTTTGCCGGTAGGGCTCACCTGTCTACTGGCTGTTTACTTAGCTCCCTGATGCCAGGGTCTGTTCTGGCCCTGGGCACAGCTTGTGCATTCAAGGGGCTGCAAAGTACCTTCATGCTCCACACCAGGGACAGACAGGTCTTCTGTTCCTTGCCAGAGTATCTTCCCTGTTTCAGCATCCCGAAGGTTCATCCAATTTCTGATCAAATATGATTAAGGAAAAGTAAGGCTCCAAGAGTGACTCTGACTGTGCAGTGGAGGGGTCTCACTTTGCTCCTATCAACTCTGTTTATTTTATAGCAAGTCTGCCAAACTTCCCACGAAAGCAGGTAAGAATATGTAGGAAAGTCCAGAAGGTACCTAAGGGAAGAGATAGAGACCGCCAGAGAGATTTTAATCGATATCATCTCACATAAGGATTCAGAGCAAAGGGCTTCAATGTAGCTTAGTGGTGGAGAGCTTACTTAGCATTTTCAAGGTCCTAGTTCAATCCCCAGTATTGGGAGGAAAAAAAAGAACTCAAAGATAGCAACGAGAAATTGTAAGCAAGGACCAGAAAAATGAACAGTGAAAAAGAAATTGAAATGTGTCAAAGGAATCTCATCAAAATAGTAAACGACGTAAGAGGTCAGACAACAGGGGTCCTGCCAGAGAACTGAGTCATATGAACTCTAATGAAGATCACAGCCATAGCCTCACTCACTGGCATGGAACTCTCAAATAACTTTCAGTGTCCTGCTTTTAAGTGTGAGCAGACAGCCAGGAGCTGGACTGATCCTGCAGGCCCAAGTGCTTGTTGCAGGACCCTGAGAGCCTGAGGGGGATCGCTGGATGTCAAGGTCAAAGCACAGAACAGATACAGATCCCCCAAGTCTGTCCTCTGACCTCTCTGACCTCCACAAAAGTGTTGTGACATACGTGCGCATGAACACACACACACACACACACACACACACACACACTACTATGAAAGACAAACCAAAACAACTAAGAGAAAAAGAAAAGAGACTACAGATGAAGATTAAAAAGAACATAAAAAACTAATAAAAAGATAGCACTGGAGAACGGCTCAGCGGTGAAGAGCACTGGCTGCTCTTCCAGAAGCCCTGGGCTCAACTCCCAGCATCCATCTACATGGCAGCTCACAACTATTTGTAACTTATTTCTGGGAACCAGAAACTTCCCATGGTGAAACACCAATGCACATTAAAAAAAAAAAAAAGAGTGTTTGCCATTAAAAAAAAAACTTTTGTTTGCTCCCCTACCCCACTCCCAGACAGGATTTCTCTGTGTAGCCCTGGCTGCCCTGGAACTCACTCTGTAGACCAGGCTGGCCTCAAAATCACAGAGATCCACCTACCTTTGCCTCCCAAGTGCCGGGATTAAAGGCGTGTGCCACCAATGCTCAGCTCTAAACAATCTTTAGAAAAGAGAAAGACATGATATAACCCAAATGCCAACTGTTATATATAACAGATTTTGTATACTTTATGTGATTTTCTGTGGTTCATGGCTGCTACAATTTATAGACTAGTCAACTAATAATCTTAATCAAAAAATGGCTTCTAACTTAAATATGTTTTCTATGTTCTATGTTTGATAAGTTAAGTGATATATTAATAATACATCCAGAGAACAACAACAAAAAAAGACCACCAGCAAAACAAATTTTGGTGCCAGAGTTAAGAAAGCTAATGCAAAAGTTGGAAGAAAAATTGAAGAAAGCTAAATTTAAATGCAACTTCAGTGTATATATTTCTACTTAAGTCATAACTTACAATTTTAAGTATTAAAAATCTGCCTCCTATCCCTGTATACACGAGAAAGCTTCTTCATTCTAAGATGGGGAACAACTCAAACTGTTGCCCTGTCAACCCATTCTGAGATCAGATTCGGCCTAGATATCTGGAGCCCCACATCTTCAGAAGATGCTCTGCAAAGGTCACAGTCATGTTCTATGTACTCGCTACAGCAACATGCACATCAGACTGTCTGGAAACTAAAAAACACACCCAAACACAAATGGCAATTATCTCTGTAATTCTTGACTCACAGGCAGGAAAGACATTCTTAGCAAAAAACTACAGCCAGAAAAGCCTTAAAGAAACAGTCTCAGCTCAAGCTGTATCTGATGAGAATATACCCCTGGCACAGGTCAGCAAGAAAACTTTGGGATGCAAAAGATTTATTTCTACTATTTAAAACACATATCTAGGGGGCTGGAGAGATGGCCCAGTGGTTAAGAGCAGTGGCTGCTCTTCCAGAGGACCCGGGTTCAATTTCTTGCACCCACATGGCAGCTCACAACTGTCTGTAATTCCAGTTTCAGGGGATCTGACACCCTCACACCAATGCAAATAAAATAAAGTTTAAAAAAAAAATTCTTAAAAAAAAGCATATCTATATCAATAAGATTAAGAAAAAAAGGCACTAGGTGGTGGTGGTGGTGGTGGTGGTGGTGATGCACACCTTTAATCTCAGCACTTGGGAGGCAGAGGCAGGTGGATCTCTAAGTATGAGGCGAGCCTGGTCTACAGAGCAAGTTCCAGGACAGCCAGGGCTACACAGAGAAACTCTGCCTCAGTTAAAAAGAAAAAAGAAAAAGAGGCCGGGCGTGGTGGCGCACGCCTTTAATCCCAGCACTCGGGAGGCAGAGCCAGGTGGATCTTTGTGAGTTCGAGGCCAGCCTGGGCTACCAAGTGAGTTCCAGGAAAGGCGCAAAGCTACACAGAGAAACCCTGTCTCGAAAAAACCAAAAAAAAAAAAAAAAAAAGAAAAAAGAAAAAGAAAAAAGAAAAGAAAAAGAGGTCATGAATCTGAAAGAGAGCAAGTAGGGAGGAACACGGGAAGGTTTGGAGGAAAGGGAAGGGAGATATGATGTAATTATATATGTCAACAAATAAAATTATGTGTATGTTTGGGTGTCTGTGTGTAGGTATCCATGTAGACCAGGGGTATCTCCACTGTGGTTAGAGTTAAAGGTGACAGTGATCTGCCTGACATGGATGCTGGGAACTGAACTCAGGTCCTCTGGAAGAGGAAATCTGTGCTCTTAATGGCTGTTAATTCTCCCACATCTTACTTGTGATTAGGTATTTGTGTGTGGGCTTCTGTGTAGGCTTGTACATACAAGTGCAGGTGCCCACATAGGCCAGAAGACATTGGCTCTCCTAAAACTGGAGTTATAGGGTGGCTCACGACTGTCTGTAACTCCAGTTCCAGGGCATTTGGCACCCTCTTCTGGCCTCCACAGGCACTGCACACACATTGTGCACATACATACATGCAGGCAAACACTCAAACGCATAAAACATTTTCTTGGTTTGCTCAACATTTTTTTCATATACCCTAACCTGAAAACTGCCCATGTCTAGATCAAGTGTTTCATTCCAAGGTCATAGGAACTTATTATATTGAATCTACTATAAACAATATGAAACCAGAGAAATACAAGAGAGTCCTATCCAAGTTGGGTGGTGGTGGTGCATGCCCTTAATCCTAGCACTGGGGAGGCAGAGGCAGGTGGATCTCTGTGAGTTTGAGACCAGCCAAAAAACCAATTAAAAAAAAAAAAAAAAAAAAAAAAAGAGTCCAGTTGGCAGAGTGGAAGAACTAAGGCTCCTCAAAGTTCTGTGACTTTAGGAGTAAAAAGAAAGGTTGGGCCTCTGGTGGGCTGGTTTCTCAATGTCCTGGGTTCCCGGGGCTTGTTCTCAGAATTGAGGGACGGACACACACACACACACACACACACACACACACACACACACACACACACAAAGACAGACAGACAGACAGAGACAGGGACAGAACTACCCCAACAAACAAACACACTGATTCCCAGGCCTGAAATCTTAGTGTGCACAAGGCTGAAGCAGGATTGAGTGTGAGGCCTTGTCTCAAAAACAAAAGCAAAACAAGCTAAAATAAAAACCAACCAAATAAAAATTCCCCAAACGCTGGCTTCCAAAAGTGAAAGACAAGATCTGATGACTGACCATCTGCTTGAAAACATTTCTGCTTTGGGACTGGAGAGATGGCTCAGCAGTTAAGGGCACTGGTTGCTCTTCCGGAAGTCTCAGGTTTAATTTCCAGCGTCCACATGGCAGCTCAAAACTGTCTCTAACTCCAGTTCCAGGGATCCAATGCCCTCTTCTGACTTCAGTGAATACTGCATACAAGTGGCACGCAAACATACATGTAGACAAAACACCCATATACATAAAATTATAAAAAAATTTTTTTTTGCTTCAACAGCATTTTGTTATGCAGAATTTTGAGAGAAAAAAAAAAACGACCTGAGTTTTAAGGCTCAAAGGTCAAGTCACCTCCAATCTAGAGAGAGGATTAGGGAGACAGGCTTTAAAGGAGGGGTGCCGGGTACTATTTATAAACACCACCCTCCGGGTCAGCCAGGCCATCTCTTTTAAAGGCTCCCTGGTGTTTGTAAGGAGGATGAGCAGAGGAACACTCCTTTGCTCTGGAAGATCCTCTTGGTATTAGGACTCCCTTAGTCAGGACCAGCCAAGTAAAATGCTCTCACATGTAAGAAAACCAACGGCTTTAAAATACGCTTCAGGGCTGGTGAGGGGCTCACCACCACACTTGATGATCTGAATTCAATCTCTGGGGTACCCACATGGTGGAAGGAGAGAAGCCACTTCCGTGAGTTGTCCTCTGACCATTACATGTAAGCTGTAGCATTCACATGCTCACACATACATGTACAAACACAAATACACACATAAATAAAAAACAAAACATTTTAAGTTTCAGAGTAAAATGATAAGTTTCAGAGTGAAACTTATTAAAGCTTGCAAAGTATTGAGCCTCCAGAAAGATAAAAGAAAGAAAGAAAGAAAGAAATAACAAGACAGAATGGGAGGCTCTTAGCTTAAAGGGAAGGTTTTATGAATCTTTTTATGTTAAGGAATCTATGTGGGGGCTGAACAGGTAGCTCAGTGGTTAGGTAAGAGAACTTCCTGCTCTTGCTGAGAGCTCGGGTTCCCAGAACCCACACGGTGGTTCACAAACATCTGGAGTGTCAGTTCCAGGGGATCCGAGGCACTCTTTTGGCCTTTCGTAGTACACATACATACATGCAGGGACAACACTCATGCATAAACTAAAAACAAAAAAGAACTTAGATGAGCTAGTACAGGAGCTGGAGCCAGAAGTGGATGCAGAGGCGTTGATGAAGGAGGCAGCAGAGTGGAGGGGGTGGGGCTTGGGGGAAACCAGAGGACCTGTCTGAGGAACAGGAATGAACTAAAAGACTTAAAATATCATCTAGCAACCACGGAGAGGCACTGGGGATGAACACTCTGGTTCCAGGAGTCTTAGTTTTAAATGGGAATGGTCAACATCAACTTTTCTACAGTAAGCAGATTGACTGTATACGCCAGAACCTCAGTGGCCAGGTGAAGAAGGAAGAATGAGAAGTTAGAAAAGAGAAGAGAGTAGAGAGAGAAAGTGGGAGTCAGAGAAGGAAGAGAGAAAAGAAACACACTCCACACACAAGGGAGCAGAAAGACGCAATGGGGGGAGTGAGGGGTGGGGGTTGGGAAGAGGCACCTAGGACGCTGTCTATGACTCAGAATGGAGACAGGGCCAGGGCAGAAGAGAACAAAAGGAAGTCTCGGGAAGTCTGCAGACCAGACTGCATAATTCTTGTTTATTTTTATGCCATTTAAGTATTATATGATTGTCTTGGTGGATAAGATTCTTGGAATGGGCAGAAGAGGACTCCTCAGAAAACCTTAACTGGCAGGTACTCACAATTTCATGTAACTTATCATGTAAATTGTGCTGCTTTTTATTTTGTTTTATTTTATCCTTGCTAGGTAGACCAGGCTGGCCTCAAACGTAATGATCCTCCAACCTCTGTCTCCAGGGTGCTGGATTATAGGCATGAACAACATTCAGCTAGAATTTGAAATAGTAAGCAATCTCCTTAAAAGTATTTGAAATTGCCAGGCAGTGGTGGCACATGCCTTTAATCTTAGCATTTGGGAGGTAGAGGCAGGCTGATTTTTGTGAGTTCAAGGCCAGCCTGGTCTACAGAACAAGTTCCAGGACAGGCTCCAAAGCTACAGAGAAACCATGTCTTGGACTCCCCTGCCCCCCAAAGAGGAAATATCTACATAAAAAGTCACAGGCTTTTATTTGTGTTAGGAAGACACAGATGGAGACCACAGGGTATGTTACTGTACAGTCACAAGGAAAAGCCAAGAGAGAGACATGAGTGCACTACAGAACACCTGCCATACAGCAGTCATGGGATCTCTAACCCAGCCTAGGTTTAGTGTATTGAAATACAGTACATTTTAAATACTTTATTTTAGTGTATTTTGTATTTAGTTGTAAATACAAGAAACATATAAAACCAGGGTCTTCAGGTTGGGACAAGATTACACAAAATGCTTAAAAAAGCATTTATATATTATAGAACACGCTGCAAGTGTGGGGTACTATAGTTATTTAGTATTAAAAACTCCCCAAAGAAGTCACTGAACATAGTAAGCCATGCCTTTAATCCCAGCAGAAGCAGGTGGATCTCTGTGAGTTAGGCTAGTTTAGTCTATATAACAAGTTCCAGGACAGCCAGAACTATGTAAGAGGAGACTGTCTCAAATCTGCCTGTGATTTCAACTCCAGGTGATCCAACAGGCACCAGCTCACACACATACATATGACTAAAAATAATAGTAATAAAAACAAACTCAACCAACCAATTAACCACCCCTCTCCCAAGAAGATCAATTGTTTTCAAACAGCACACATCACCTTATTCTGTCTTCCTGGCTTTTTATTTGTTGGGGAGCAAGGGGAGCAGAAAATGAGAGGCTCTTGCTATGCAGTCCTGATTAGCCCAGAACAAGGTGGGCCAGGCTAGCCTTGAACTTGTGACAACTGTCCTGACTCATGAGTGCTGAGGTACTACGTGTGTACTAACATACCTGGTTTTAATCTAGCTTTAATAAAGTAACTAAAAGGTGATTTTAGTGTTTGGTTTTATGCATTCAGTCCCTCACGATTCCCAGAAAACTTACTGTGGTCCTCCATGTTGTTCATGTGCTAGCTTTCATCCTGTCTCTCATTCTCATCCACTGAAGAGTACAGTTGAGAGACTTCGAACTTTTAAAGAGACTTTATTTTCAGAGAGATTTCTGAATATTTTAAAGAAACTCTGGACTTTTCAGTGTTTGAATTTTTAAAGAGCTGGAATGTTTTATATTGTGGTGCTGTTAACATTAAAATGAGATCTTGGGAACAACAAGAAAGGAAAGGGTATGTCTTACTAAGTGCTGAGCTTGTGTGTCAAGCTAGTTTTTACATCAGCTTGACTGAAGCTAGAGGTACCTGAAAGGAGGAACTTCAGCTGAGAAATGCCTCCTTAAGATGGGGCTGTAGGCATTTTCTTTCTCTGTTTTTATGTGTAGAGTGTTTTGCCTGCATGTAAGTATGTGCGCCATGTGTGCCTGATACCACAGAGGTCAGAAGAGGGTATCAGATACCCTGGATCAGTTGTGAACTACCATACAGATGCTGGGCATTGAACCTGGGTCCTCTGCTCTCAATCTTTCAACCACTGAGCCAACTCTACAGCCCCTGTAGGTCATTTTCTTAATTAGTGATTGATTTGGGAAGGCCATCCCATTGTGGGTGGGGCCACTGTTGGGCAGGAGGTCCTGGGTTCTATAAGAAAGCAGGCTGGGCAAGACATGAGGAGCAAGCCAGTACGTAGCACCCCTTCATGGCCTCTGCCTCCAGGTTTTTGGCTTTCTTGAGTTCCTGACCTGCCTTCCTTCAATGATGGACTGTGATGCCAAAGTGTAGGTCAAATAAACCCTTTCCTCTCCAAGTCCCTAAATTGCTTTTGGTCTCCACCCCCCTCTCAGACAGGGTTCCTCTGTAGCCTTCGCTGTCCTGGAACTCTCTTTGTAGACCAAGTTGGGCTCAAACCTAGAGATCCACCTGCTTCAGCCTCTCAAGTGCTGGGATTAAAGGCATGTGCCACCATGCCCGGCTTGGTCATGGTGTTTTTTTGTGTTTTTTTCCCCCCGAGACAGGGTTTCTCTGTGTAGTTTTGGTGCCTGTCCTGGATCTCACTCTGTAGCCCAGGCTGGCCTCGAACTCACAGAGATCCGCCTGCCTCTGCCTCCCGAGTGCTGGGATTAAAGGCGTGCGCCACCACCTGGCCTTTTTCTTCCACATTTATTTTTTCCCCATCAGATCTCTTCAATAAATTGCATTTTTTTCTTCTTTAAGCAACAGAATCTAAACTGCATCGTTGCTTACAGAGCGCCCTTTATGATAAGCACACTCCTACTCTCAGGACCTCCTCGTACAGCAAGACAAACTATCTGTATCTGAAACTACTTCCAGGATAACACTAACCGTAAAACCAAAAGAGCTCGAAATTCTATGGTAACTTCGTGGTGTGGCCTCTGTCAATTTGTCACGTTATTTCCCTCTGCTGTGAGTCAGTCCCAGGGGAGGGCTATGGAGCTGGTTGCTTCTGATTGGGAACAACAGCAGAGGCTGTGGATTCCCTCCCTGCTCGTCCCCTGGAAACAGTGAGCCAAACAGCAGAGGAACCCAAGCAATCGAGAGGCCCTGAAACTGGCAGGTGCTGCTTGGCAAACACGGAAGTATCACTAAGAGAAAGGGAAGAAGGAAATTCTGTAGATCTGGCTTGGGCAGGGAACTCTACAGAGTTCCTTTCTCACTTACTTCTGCTCAACTTCTAACTCCCTCCCTTCTCACTTAACATTCTTCATTTAAAAGATCTTATGGAAGCCAAGTCTGAGTCTTCAAGTCTGTAACCTGGTCACCAAATGAACTTGTGGGACAATTATAGGGCACATATTATTCAGGTAAAACAGTATTATTTATTTTTCCTTTAAGCCAGGCATGGGGGCACAGGCCTTTAATCCCAACACTTGGGAGGAAGAGGCAGGGAATCTGAGTTTGAGGACAGCCTGGTCTATGGATCGAGTTCCAGGATAGCCAGGGATACACAGAGAAACCTTGTCTCTGGAAAAAAATTCTATGTGTGTGTGTATGTGTGTGTGAATGTGTGTGTGTATATATATAAAGTTGCGGGATGTTGTAGTACATAACCTATATAAATCTCAGCTCTGGAGAATATGAGGCAGAAGGATTACATGTTCTGGCCAGCCTAGGTTACGTAAGGAGATTATGTCTCAAAAAACCAAAAGCTGGGCTGGGGAGATGGCTCTGTGGGGTAATGGTGCCAGCTATGAACGCCTGTGACCCAAGATTGGTCCCCAGAACTCACATAAACCTAGGAGGAGAGATCCGACTCCACAAATTGGTCCTCTGACCTCTACAAGTATGTCCTACCACAAACACCTGAGCACATGCTTAAGCACACATACACATAAATGTAATTTTAAAAATTATGCTAGGTATGGTGGCATATACCTTTATTCCTAGCACTGGGGAGGCACAGCTGGATCTCTGTGAGTTCAAGGCCAGCCTGGGCTACATAGCAAGTTCTAGGCCAGCCAGGGTGACAGAGTGAGACCCTGTCTCGAAAACCAAACAACAAGAAAGAATTTTGGAACCAGAGAAGAGGGTTCAGAGGTTAAGAGCACAGCTGTTCTTGTAAACAACCCAGTTTGGTTCCCAGGACCCGTACATGGTGACTCACAACCATCTGTAACTCCAGTTCCAAGGGATCGACACCCTCCTCTGGCCTCCATGGGCACCAGGAACACATGTGGTGCACAGACACACACACAGGCAAAAAGACCCATGCACAGAAAACAAACAAACAAACAAAAAACCAAAATACAAAAAACACCTAAAAATTCCCAAGGAGAATGTATTTATTACCTGAGTAGACAACTTTAATTTTGAAAGTACTTCAGAAAGTAAAAACAAAACCTGTAAATTAAAACCATAAAGTTAAGTCAAATGAAAAATGAGAAAAATATTTGGGATGTGACAGGCAGAGGGCCAGTGCTTTACTGTAAGAACACTTTCATAAGAAAGAACAGCACGGACCTTAGCCAAGACATGGGGGAAGTGCCGTTTCTCCTGTTGCAGTGAGGGCGGGCAGGTGCAGCAGCACTCGTGAGCTGGAGAGGAAGAGTTCAACTTAAAATGGAAATTTTGATGGGTGCCACTGCCCAGAGCCACTTTTGGGGGAGTGGTATGGCACCCAATGTGGGGCTCGAACCCACGACCCTGAGATTAAGAGTCTCATGCTCTACCAACTGAGCTAGCAGAAAAAAAAAAAAAAAAGGACGGCAGCGGCAGGAAGGGTAAGAAGGCGCTTTTAAGTCTCAGCTCTCAGCTACTGCTCTGACCTCTTGGGCTTTCAACTCTGCATTTGGCTCTGTGTTTCTTATTTAATAAGATTATTCATCTACAGTGGAATCAGAAAGGACAGTGGCCTAGAGAAGCTGGCCCCTGGGGTATAGTAAGTTTATGGCAAGAGTAGTTATGATCCTTTGTTAACTGTTGTACTAAATGAGAGTAAACTTACGCTGGTGCCCAGCTCCTCTCTGTACTTCCTCTCTGGTTGCTGAGTGGCCTCCCTGTGACTTCCCTCCTATACAGCACCAGGCCCTGGCGTTTCTCCTACTGGAATGGCTGTCACATTTCCATGTCCCCACTGGGTTTTTCCAGAACGCCTAACTGCCTTTGTTCCTTCATTCTTCCATTTCAGCCCAGTGCCACCAGAACATTCTTTGTTTGTTTTCTTGAGACAGGGTTTCTCTGTGTTGCCCAGTCTGTTCTGGAACTCTCTCTGTAGTCCAAGCTGGCCTCAAACTCACAGAGATCCACCTGCCTTTGCTGGAATTAAAGGTGTGGGCCACCACATGGTTGCTGGGAATTGAACCCAGGTCCTCTGGAAGAGCAGTGCTCTTAATCACTGAGCCATCTCTCCAGCCCCAGAATGTCTTTCTTTCTTTTTTTTTTTTTTTTTTTTGGTTTTTCGAGACAGGGTTTCTCTGTGTAGCTTTGCGCCTTTCCTGGAACTCACTTGGTAGCCCAGGCTGGCCTCGAACTCACAGAGATCCGCCTGGCTCTGCCTCCAGAATGTCTTTCTTAATCATCACCTGCCTAATGCTAGTTCAATGTTCAGAACCTTTCAGTGCATTCCCTGGCCCTTTCTCTAGATCAGGTCTAGATTCCATAGGTCAATGCCCTTAACGAGGTTGTTTCTACCTCAGCTCAAAAATTATCTGTTCTAGCCAAAGATGGCTAATCACTCAACAGTCTCTCTCTCCATGTGACCTCCCTAATCCTTTTTATACTTCTCTAGTGGTGATTTCTCACCCTTTCTGTTCTCTCTATTCATTCATATTCCAGGGTTCTCATGTTCAGCTCTACTTTATCTCTTCCATCAGATACAGCAAAACGTGGAGTTTTAGTTTTGGGTACAATCATGGCTCCACCATTTAATAGTTTTGTGATTTGGGAGGGTTTTTTTTTTAATTAAAATTATTACTATGTGTGAGTTCACCACATGTATCTGGGGGGAGCACTTGTGAGGCCAGAGGACAACTTTATACGTTTCTTCTTCCACCTCTGTGAGGGTTAGAGGGATGAACTCAGGTTGCCTGCCTTTTTAAAGCAAGTGCCTTTACCCACTGAGTAGCTCACCAGCTTCAGGCCTTAACTTGTTTAACTTTTTTTTTTTTTTTTTTTAAAGATTTTATGTGTATGAGTGTTTTGCATGCATGTGTCTGGTAAGAAGAATGCATCAGATCCCCTGGAACTGGAGTTAGGGATGGTTGTGAGCCACCATATGGGTGCTGAGACAAAAACCCGGGTCTTCTGCAAGAGCATTGTGTACACTTAACCACTGAGCCACCTGTCCTGCCCCTTAACTTTTTGATACTTAGCTTGCCTAAACTCTAAAATATAATAAGTACATGACTTTTGTGCAAATTAAACAAGACTCAATGTATTAAAGCTCATGAAAGCCTGGGGATGTGGCTCAGTGACAGAGCACTTGCTCAGTATATGCCAGATCCTAAGTTCCAGCCCCAGGACTACACTGTTAAAACAAACACTAAGAGTGCCTGGAACACGGAATGCACTCATTCACACTGTACCGACACAAAGCCTGCCTTATTAGCTTGTCCAGTTATTTTTCTCTTACATTTAAAATCTAACGTCTACATTCTAAGTCTTGTTTCCTACTTTATGCTTATCTCTTTAACGGATGCTGTACTAAACTCTGCATCAGATGAATTACAAACACAAAAATCTTTGAGGTTTTATTACCTTTAGCTTTAATTTCTGAACAAGAAAATTAAGTTTTGGAGATATTAAAACTTTGCCTCTTACTAAATCTAGTAGGCAGTGGGAGGAAGATGAAGGGATACTTTAGGTGGATTTATTTCCAGGTCGAAAGTGCCCTGGGTCTCTATGAAATAGCGTCAGGCGATCCCAATGGGCCAGCTCTTCTGTTCTTCCCTTCCAGGGTTTCCCCAGGGAGAGCTGAGCACCGTCACCAGCTCTGGCTCCACCACCACTCCCTAGAGAGCCAGAACCCAGGTTTTCCTCCAGGGAGTGCCACTAGCCTCTGACTTTCAGAAAAAAAGCATCCTGGAAGCCCTGCATTTTGTTCTGAGAAAGATCAGTTCAGGGTCAGAAATGCCACTGGGCATCAAGATGAAAGCCACATTTCTGTCAGCAAAAGCTCTCTGTCCTTCCAGTTTCCTGAGGGAAAGGGACAAGCTCTTGTTAGAGCCAAGCCTCCTGAGGACGGGCAAGGACAGCTCTCTCCAAACCAACATTTCACAGAACAACCTCCAGAATCGGGCAGACAAAACTGAAAGGACATGGGAAGGATGGCCTTCACTCTGCCGAGTCTGATCTGTTCTAGAACCCTTTCTGAAATGAAAGGAACATGAAACTAAACTGTCAGAGAATATGTCTATGTTCACAAACTGATTTCCAGTCAGAAGTCAATATTCAAGAGATACAGACATGTATTTATAGTCAAGCATGCCAGCCTATCTCTCTCTATATATACCTATATCTATATCTATATATACCTACCTATCTATCTTAGCCAGGGTCTTACTATGTAACTCTGGCTGGGCTGGCTGGGAACTCACTGTGCATAGCAACAGGTTGGCCTTGAATTTACAGAGATCTGCCTGTCTATGCCCCCTCAGTGTTGGGAAGAAATACACATACACCATCACACCCAGTTTAGGTGCTTATAAATTTCCAAGCTTTGAAAAAAGCTTGGAAAAACATGGTCTCTGAGCTAAACCTCTTAAAATATTTGAGTCTGAAGCACTCTTCCAAAACAGTCAACCAAAAGAAAATAAACCACAGTTAAGACAAAACAGCAATAAAAAAGTAAATTTCTCTTGTTGAGGAAAATCAAATGCTTCAGAGATAGAAGACAACAGGTTCAACTTCTTGGGAATTAAATAAACACGGCTTTGATGTCCTGTGCTTCTTTTCTTTCAGTTTATTGAGATAGGGTCTTTCTACAAAGCCCTGGCTGTCCTAGAACTCACTACGTAGACCAGGCTGTCCTTGAACTCACAGAGACCTACCTGTCTCTGCCTCCAGAGTGCTGGGATTAAAGACCTGTTCCATCATCATCCAGCAAGAATTGTTTAAAAAGAAAAAAAAAAAAAAAAAGAGCTGGGCGGTGGTGGCGCACGCCTTTAATTCTAGCACTTGGGAGGCAGAGGCAGCTGGACCTCTTTGAGTTCGAGGCCAGCCTGGGCTACAGGGTAAGTTCCAGGAAAGGCTCCAAAGCTTACACAGAGAAACCCTGTCTAAAAAAAAAAAAAAGACAAACAACAAGCAGGTTATATGTTGCACACCTTTAATCCCAGCACTCGGGAGGCAGAGGCAGGCAGATCTCTGAGTTTGAGGCCAGCCTGGTCTACAGAGGAGTTCCAGGACAGAGAAACCCTGTCTCAAAAAACAAACAGAATATCAAAGTTTTGACAGAATTTTAAAGTTCACAATTTTCTTCCATTTTTTTTCCTCTTGAATTCCAGAATACTTGTTTACTTTACAGTTGTTAAACCCTTACTGGTATAAAACTATGATTGGTACAAAAAAAGGCAGTATTAATCCTGATTTGAAACTGACCAAATCATGTTGTTAAAGGTTAATTAGGCATTTCATTCATCTAGCATTTACTAAACAATTATGAACATTGAGCTCAGGACTAAGGCCATGATTACATGATCTGCTATGGGCCTTAGAGTCTCCTCCAGGTAGAGAAAGCACCAGGTAAGAGAGTAATTACAAAGCGATGTGAGAAGCATGATCTAGAAGAGAGGCTTGTACAAAGTACCATCTTTGGCTTGCCCATGAGGAGGCCTTGTGAGATAAGATAACTATCAGTGTCTAAAACACGCCTCTGAGACTGAGTATCCACTCACTAACCTGTATCACCTTTCAGGCCTGGGCCACACCCAGGCATCTCCTCTTTTCCCTATTTGCATATCTGGACAAGATAGCCAAGCTGATGGGCTACAGTTTCAGGCAAAGACAGACTCAGCCCAAGCACTACTCAAGCTCACATCTTGCCCACACGTTCTACAACAGGCACAGCTGCACAAGTCTCTGCATTGAAATGGAGACTCTTGCTTTAAAAAAGAAGCCAGGCATGGTGGCTTATGTCTGTAATCCCAGCACTGGGGAGGCTGAGGCAAGAGGACTGTAGTGAATTTTGGTTTTTTGTTTTTCAAGACAGGATTTCTTTGTGTAGCTTGGCTGTCCCATAACTTGTTCTATAGACCAGGCTAGCCTCAACTCAGAGATTCACCTGCCCCTGCCTCCCAAATACTATGATTAAGGCGTGTGCCACCACTGCCCGGTGA
Source organism: Peromyscus maniculatus bairdii (assembly GCF_049852395.1). Taxonomy (NCBI): domain Eukaryota; kingdom Metazoa; phylum Chordata; class Mammalia; order Rodentia; family Cricetidae; genus Peromyscus; species Peromyscus maniculatus. The sequence continues at coordinate 4,363,252 of NC_134864.1, forward strand.
GGACTGTTGTCAATTTTTTTTTTTTTTTTGGTTTTTGAGACAGGGTTTCTCTGTGTAGCTTTGCACCTTTCCTGGAACTCATTCTGTAGCCCAGGCTGGCCTCGAACTCAGAGATCCCCCTACCTCTGCCTCCCGAGTGCTGGGATTAAAGGTGTGCGCCACCACCGCCTGGCCCGACTGTTGTGAATTTAAGGCCAGTCTGAACCTTAAATTCAGTGAGCACATGTTCAAACCCTTTCACACTTTTCTTCAGCTACCGAATGAGCTAAGGCTGCCAGCTGCGGTTGACCACACACTCAGGAGGCTAAGGCTGGAGCATCCTAATGTTCTGCAGGAGAGCTCTGAGAAAGCTCAGTGGGTGACCCCGAGAACCCACGTGAAAAGACAAAGAGAACTGACTGTCACAAGTGTGCTGTGGCACTCCCTCGCAATATACATGATGCATGCTTAAGTACACACAATAAAACCGATTTTCTGGAACTACACATTTCTGAGAAGTGTGGAACCAGGACTTATATATACTCTACCACTGAGCTATAAAGCTATCTCAAAATAGCTTTATAAGTAGATCATTGTTTCCTTTCTTTCTTTTTTATCTTGGCTTTTCAAGACAAGGTTTCTCTATGTAGCCACGGATGTCTTGGAACTCAATTTTCAGACCAGATTGATCTCAGACTCAGAGATCTGCCTCCCTCTGCCTCCTTAGTGCTGGGATCAAAGGTGTGTGTCACCACACCTGGCAGCAGATCAGTGTTTTTGAGGCTGACACTTATTTCTAAAGATTTGCCAAACCCTTATCCTTATTTTTTTTTCAGTGTCAGAGCCCTCTGCAAGCTGGGCAAGCACTCTATCACTGAGCTGTGTTGATGTTTGAGGATCACCACACAGTTCAGCCAACCACAAACTGTCAAGGTTTTCATGATGTCTAGCTTGGAATTGTCTAGCTTTCTATGTGAGAACTCAAATGATGACATATTTCTGTTCTTGAACACAATTCTAACTAAACTGAGGACCTAGAAGGGAAAATTAGAAACACAGTGCTCCTGATGACACACAGGTGAAAACCTAAGGGTCATCAACAACACCTGGGCTGGGGATACAGCTCAGTGGTAGAGTAGTACTTGGCCTAGGGAGGTGAACACCCAAGTTCAACCCCTAGGACTGCAAACAGTAACAACAGACAAGAAAAACTTCCAAACCAACACTTTTGTTGGACGTGGTACAGCATACTTGTAATTCCAACAGTTAAGGTAGAAATCAGGACTGCAAGAACATCCCTGGTTATATAGCAAGTCTGAGGCCAGCCTTGGTCACATGGGACATATTTAAAAATTTTGATGAATATCAATGGTTCAACCCTGGCTGCTTTTACCATCTACTGCTCTTGCAGAGGACCTGGGTCGATGCCTCTTCTGACCTTAACAGGCTCCTGCACTTACACATTCAGGCACATACACATACAATAAAAGTAAATATTAGCTGGGTGGTAGCATACATATACCTTTAGTCCCAGCACTGGAACCATAGGCAGGTGGATCCCTGAGTTCAAGGCCAGCCTGGTCTACAGAGTGAGTTCAGTACAGCCAGGGCTACACAGAGAAACCCTATCTTGAAAAATAAAAAGCAAAACCAAATATATATGTGTATGTATGTATACACACACACACACACACACACACACACATTTAAGATACCCCATATGATTCCACTGGAAGCCAGGTTGGGAACTCCTAGTTGACAGTAGTTTTTCCCCTCTCTGAGCAAAGGTGAGTTCCAGTAGGGCTAAAATCCCTGAGTACTGATGATTGATCTCAGAGTCTCCGGTATGCTAGACAGGCACTCTACCATTACTGAGCTAGCACCTTATCCATTTCTTTATCCTTATCCACAGTTGATTTTGAGACAGGGATCTCCCTAAGTTGTCCAGGATGGCTTGAACTTGCCATACCCCTGCCTCATATTTCTGAGCGGTCGTAGGTGTGTTATTGGGCTCCGCTAGGGCTGGCTTTCTTAAACTCTTATGTTCATAGAAATCACCAGATTCAGTGGGTCTCAGTTAGGAACCGTGATTCTGTATTTCCAATCAGTTCCCAAGTGAGGCTAAAGCTAATAGCCCAGAAGCCAAATTCATAGCTGTGTGGTTCTAGAAGGAAAATTATCTTAATGAACAGAAAAAAACATTACAGTCACTGAAGTCCATCCCACCAGACAGGGAGAGAGGTCATGATGGATGAATGGAGTGGGGCTACGGAATAAAAGATGTTTCTAGGAAGGAAGATTTTAAGGGGTCAGAAAAGTTTGGAAGGGCATACTGTTCTGAGGGAGCATGGAGAGCAGTCACTGTGGGTTTTATACTTGTGTATAAAAAGAAGGGCAAGCTGGTATGGGGAAGAGGAGAGAAGGGAAGTGAGGGAAATGATCAAATGTCCAAAAACATAGAAAAAAGCATGCCCTCGGTGATCAAGTTGGCAAGGTATAGAGGAGTACTAGGAAGAGGCCTGCAGGAGCCTACTCCCTGTCAGGAAGGTATCTAGGAACCAGTCCAGCTAGTTAATACGCTGAAGACGGGCTAGACTCACAGCTTCTTCATCATTCCCTCCTGAGGACACAGAGACCCAGGAGTACCCGTCTCCCCTGGCAGTGCTCTGGGAACCAACAACAAACTGAACCTCTTCTCTTCTGTGTGCAGAGAGAACACCCAGAAGCTGAAGTGCGGGGTCCCTTGGCAGCACCCAGGCAACGCGACCTCCTGTGATTTCTAAGCCTCTAGACGGGCTTCGCTAGACTGCAGCAACTAAGAGGAAAAGAGCCCACTCCCTGGGCTTCTCCACGGAAACCAGGGACGCTTAGCACTTACTTACAGAATAACAAATGGTATAAAAATGCTTGAAAGTACCAGAAGATATTTATTCCTTTAATTTCTTTTCTCTTTTTTTCCCCTCAAGACGGTTTCTCTGTGCAGTCCTGGCTGTCCTGAAACTCACTCTATATACCAGGCTGGCCTCAAAGTCAGAGAGGTAACTGCCTTTGAGTGCTGGGATTGAAGGCGGTTGCCACCACTGCCCAGCTTCCCCCAGTTTCTAAAACAATTAAGAAAACTTTCCTGAAAAAATATCCAGAGAAATTACATGACATGGTTAGCACATGCTATTAAATAGTCCTGATCAAATGGGCAACACCTAAGGAAATTTCTTTCTTTCTTTTTTTTTTTGGTTGTTGTTTTTATTTTGGAGACAGGGTTTCTCTGTGTAACTGTCCTGGCTGTCCTGGAACTCCTTGTGTAGACCAGGCTGTTCTTGAACTCATAGAGATGCACCTATGTCTGCTTCCTGAGTGCTGAGATTGAAGGCATGTACTACCACTGCTCAGTGCAAATTTCTGTTTTAATGAACATAAGAAACTGAAAAAAAAAGAAGGAATTCTGTTATCAGGTGATCTATCCTGTGCATTTCTTTGATGATAAGAATCCTTGGCATCAGAGAAACCCTGTCTCGAAAAACCAAAAAAAAAAAAAAAAAAACAAAAACAAAAACAAAAAAACCCAAAAAAAGAATCCTTGGCAGAAACAGATGTCTTTCAAGTTTCTATTGACTATATAACGATGGCTAATAGGTACTTTATGTCGCTAAAATGCTACAAGCTTTATCCATATTTATAAGAATCCTCAGAATCCTATGAAATAGGCATTATTATTATCATCCCTATTTTGATGAGCTACTTTTGGTTCCAGGATGAGGTTTCAAACCAGTTAGTGATCAAGTTGTACTTATTTATTTTTGGTAGCAGAGTCTCACATAGCTCAGGCTGGACTTGAACTTCTGGTCCTTTTGCCCTATCTCCTAAGTGCTTTGATTATAGGCAGAAACTACAACACCCAGTTTTAGGTGGTGCTGGGGACTGGACCCAGGGCTTCACTCACGCTAGATAAACACTTTGTTAACTAACCCAGGAGATTAGCTCTAAAGCTGGCTTCTCACTGCCTGACTCCAGCGGCTAAGCCTTTAGCATCTCTGGCACTACCAGCTCTCCTGCATGCCATTGGTCCCAGAGAGAAACTATAGTACAGAATCGACTGCAGCTCAAAACAGCACAGGGGGCATTGAGTTTGTCCACACTGAATACTCAGGGAAGAGAGTGGCAGCTGCAGGGTCCTGGGTCCCTTGGTGAAGACAGGCCACCAGAGCTAAAAAAATTGATCCAAGTAAGAAATGCAAGCAGACCCCTAAATATACTATGGGGATGGTTCTCTATCCTTCCTGAGGTCATTCTTTTGGGATATGCTTAGTAGAGAATAATATGAAATTACTGGGGGCTGGAGAGAGGGCTCAGGGGTTAAGAGCACTGGCTGCTCTTCCAGAGGTCCTGAGTTCAATTCCCAGCAACCACATGGTGGCTCACAACCATCTGTAATGACAACTGGTGCCCTCATCTGGCCTGCAGGGATACATGCAGGCAGAACACTGTATATGTAATAAATAAATCTTTGAAAAAAAAAAAAGAAATAAATTACTGAAGCTGTACAAATTCACATAGGTAATAAAATTCTACTCACGGCAATAAAACTTCCTTATTATAAGCTGTACTTAAATATTTGAGTTTAAATATTTCAAAATAACAATCTCCTTTGAGTATTATTGTGTTTGGTGTTTAAATAATAGTTCTTGCTTTTCTATACACTGAATAAGACCATGAATTTATTTCATTTCAAGGGGATTCAAGAACTTACAAGTTCACTTTTAAACTGAAGATTTAATGTTGTAAAACAACCTGAAATTACTATGTCAACTATGTCTTTAGTTGACATAGAGGTTTGCGTGTAACCAAGATTTTGGTAAAAAAACGACCTCTTAGTCTATTTGGATACTGTTATGAGGAGATAAAGAGATAGGAAATCTCAGGAGGAAAGCATCTGGCAGAATGGGTCATCTTACACATGGAGAGGTGTACTGGTCTGAGAGGGGGTCAGTATCTGAAGCCAAGCCTGGCCAATCGTAGGTCTGCCACAGGGAGCTAGTTCAGATAAGCAAGTGGGCTCTTTCTGCACTCACAGCACTGCAAAGCCAAAACTGTTTCTCAGGAATCCACACAGGCACAGACTATATTATCTGTCTGGCTAAGAAAGCCAAAGGGATGATGTTAAGAATGATGAGAAAAGTCTCCTGTGGGGTAGCAGTCTCCAGCCTTCACCTTCTCCATCATTTCCCTCTCAGTCCACATTCCACTCTCCTACCTGGTCATCTACTGTGATCATGCTGTCCATCTCATTCACACATTCATTTCCAGAATATGGACAGTGATGTTACTATGTATCAGGTGCAAACTGTTTGGGGATTCCATAGCTGTGTACCCAGGATACAGTTGGTAGACTGGTGTTGATCTGTGAATTCATTTGTCACAAATTTATGATGCGTTTATTTTTTTTGGATTTAGGATCTTACTATGTAGACCTGGTCGGCCTGAAACTTGCTATGTTGACCAGTCTGACCTTGAACTCACTGCAGTCCTCTGCTGTTGCATCTTGAGGATTACAGACAAGTCAAGTATTTAAAAAAATGAACGGAGGGGCTAGAGATGGCTCCGTGGTTAAGAGCACATGCTGCTCCTGCAGAGGACCAGAATTTGGCTCCCTAGTACTTGTATCAAGTGGCTCAAAATTACCTGTAACTCCAGCTCCAGGGGATTCAATGCCCTCTTCTAGCTTCCATGGGTACCACACACATGTGTATAAACCCACACTCAGACATACATGAACATGTAACTGAAAATAAAAGTAAATCTTTAAAAAAATCTAAAAATTGGGTGCTGGAGAGATGGCTAAACAGTTTACAGCACAGGCTGCTCTTCCAGAAGATTCCTAACACCCACATGGTGTCTTACAACCATCTGTATCTTCACGAAGTTAAACTAGTGGCCAGGGCAGGCGGTGGTGGTGCATGCCTTTAATCTCAGCACTCGGGAGGCAGAGCCAGGTGGATCTCTGTGAGTTCGAGGCCAGCCTGGTCTACAGAGTGAGTTCCAGGAAAGACACCAAAACTACACGGAGAAACTCTGTCTTGAAAAACAAAACAAACAAACAAACAGAAAAACAAGTGGCCAGGGTCAATGGAGCACTGGACCAGACAGTGCTCTGCATGGAGAAGATGGCAGAGCCTGGGCTCAGTGCCTTTCTTCAGAACTTCACTGCATTATCCAGAGTGTGTTTGTTCCAGTGCACCGATTACCCCTGGCCTTGTTTTTTTTGCATTGTAACTCTAGGGGATCTGATGTCTTCAGGCCTCTGTGGGCACCAGGCATGCACATGGTTCACAGACACATATGCAGGCAAAAAACCCACACATAAAATAAAACAGTAATTTAAAAAAACTAATAGAGCCGGGTGCTGGAGGTGCACACCTTTAATCCCAGCACTTGGGAGGCAGAGGCAGGAGGATCTCTGTGAGTTCCAGGACAGTCAGAGCTACACAGAGAAACCCTGTCTTGAAAAACCAAGAAAAAAATTAATGGAGACTTAGCAGAATAGTTGGAGATTCTAAAAACCCTTTTCACCGTTACTTTGTATGTTACCTTTTTAATAATTTGACAAAAACATCAGCTTGTAAAGGGTAAGAAGTAAAAAGAAAAGCAGATTCTCCTCTAGCAATATGGTTTTAAGTAGCACTGTTCTAAGTAATAGGAAAACTGAGACTTCTGCTCTTGACAACATCAGTCTAATCTACGGCAGTATCTAAGGAACACACGGAGTTTAGGCTTTGTAAGTATGTTGAGAGAATATTAACTAAAATTTATTTGCTTGTGTGTGTGCATATGTGTGGAGATTAGAGGACAATCTGCAAAAGTCAGTTCTCTCCATTCACTAGGCAGGCCCAGGACTGCTCAGGTTGTCAGACTGGCAGCAAGTTCCTTTACCTGCTGGCCATAAAGGGAATTTTATTTATTCATTTATTTTTTGAGACAAGTTTCTCTATGCAGCCTTAGCTGTTCTGGAACTTACTATGTAGACCAGGCTAGCCTCAAACTCACAGAGCTTGCTTACTAGCTCTGTTTCCTACGTGCTGATATTAACAGCATGTACCACCATGCCTGACTTTTTTTAAACAAATAATCATAGGTTAAAAAGACAACAGACGAGACAATAACAATAGGGAGGTAGTGCCAGTGAAAAAGAGGACAGTTTGGTCGACTGGTGTGGAACAGAAAATCACAGGCAACAGGAGGGCAGCAGGTTAAGAGGCTGCTATAAACCAGGGCTGGAGAAGTCAAGGCAGAAAACGCAGTCTTACTGAAGAACCAGTGAGCCCAGGTTCCGCCACACACTCCATTCTCCAGAGGGGTGTTCCAGCAATCTGCTGACTCTGGTCAACTGTTTTACTGCACTGTAGTAGGTATCTGTGTGCTGTGTATATCTAAGTTTATAAATCAAATTCCACCCAGGTTTATTGATCATCTTCTCAGTACTCAACACAATAACACTCAAATATGTGTTGAGCCACAAGTGAACATCAGAGAGCAAGTCAGATGGTTGATGGGAATTCTTCTGGTAAACAACCAGAAAGCAAGGCTTACTAAAGAGTGTCTAAGAAGCAGACCAGGGCAGCAGCTCCCCCAGGGATCAGCAAGTTGTAGGAGGGAAAAGTAAGACTGGTGTGCCATAACAACTAACTAAGGAGGGTTGGGAGAGACAACTTAGCAGTTAATAGCATACCTTTAATCCCAGCACTCGGGAGGCAGAGCCAGGTGGATCTCTGTGAGTTCGAGACCAGCCTAGTCTACAGAGTGAGTTCCAAGACAGCCAGGGATACACAGAGAAACCATGTCTCGAGAAAAAAAAAAAAAAAAAAAAAAAAAAGAGTGCATACTGCTTTGCAGAGGACCAGAGTTCAATTCCAAGCAGGAAGCTCACAACTGCCTATAACTCTAGTTATTAGTTCTAAGGAGCCTCTGACCTGCACAAACATATACACAATTAAAACAATTTTTAAAGCCAAAAGCCCTTGAACACTCACTGTCTCTAAAGAGAAAGCCAAATAAGTCAGCTGAATTGTAGGTAAAACACATGAGCACTTAAAGCCTTTTCTGCATTAGGCCTGAATTCATGACTTGGCAGAGCACTTGTAAATTATATATGGGCATGTGGCTCTGAGTGATTTCAAGGGAAGCAGGTTTTTTTTTTTTTTTTTAGGCAAAATGGCTGACTAAGCATATCATGATGTATGCTAATGTCTACCACTGCAGACCCAAGCAGTGTGAGGCAAAGCTTCCACACCAAGGTCACTGGCCTGAAGAAAACCTTTCTGCTCATTCCTTTGGGGTGGAGGCAGCTGCAGCGCACCGGAGGAACACGGAGGCTTCTATGGTGGCATCCTGAGCATTTTCATTATGGGGATGCTTTTCTTTGCTCCGCTTTTCTACTTTCTGGTGGGGATGTTTTCTCCACCTGCATTTCTTTGTTTTCAAACCTACTCTCTCACTGCCTCATGCTGCCGCCGCCTTAGCGTCTGCTACACAGGGCAGGCCCTTTAATATATTCTTTAAGGATTTACTCTATTTTTAAATTATTTTGTGTAGCGGCATTCTAACTGCATGTATGCTGTGTACCTCGTGCATGCCTGGTGTGGTACCTGAAGAAGACAGAAAACGGGTCACATGATCTGGAACAGGGGCACAGAGAGCAGTAAAGCCACCATGTGGAGGCGGAGACTTGAACCTGGGTCTTCTGGCAGAGAAGCCACTGAGCCATCCCTCCAGGCCCCAGCCCCACTTCTTTCTTTGGGGGGTGGTGGTGGTTTCGAGACAGGGTTTCTCTGTAGCTTTGGAGCCTGTCCTGGAACTCACTCTGTAGACCAGGCTGGCCTCGAACTCACAGAGATCTGCCTGCTTCTGCCTCTCGAGTACTAGGACTAAAGGCGTATGCCACCACTGCTCGGCCCCAGCCCCACTTCTAAAAAAGTTGAAAGTTATATTCATTCATTCATTCATTCATTCATTCATTCATTCATTCATTCATTCATTCATTGTGTCTGTGCATGTGCGCACACAACAGAGGTGGAATTAGAGGACAACTGTGGGACTCAATTATTTCCTCCTCTACACGGGGACCAAGCTCAGATGATTAGGCTTTGGTAACAAGTGCTTTAAACTACTGAGCTAGCCGGGCAGTGGTGGTGGCACACGCCTTTAAGCCCAGCACTTGGGAGGCTGAGCCAGGCGGATCTCTGTGAGTTCGAGGCCAGCTGGGTCTACAGAGCTAGTCCAGGTCAGGCTCCAAAGCTACAGAGAAACCTTGTATCGAAAAACCAAAACCAAACCAAACCAAACCAAAAAACTACTGAGCTATCTTGCTGGTCAACTTTCAGGTCATTCTCAAAAGCCAATTCTAATTGACATATTTATTTATTTTGATTTTCTGAGACAGGGTTTCTCTGTGTAACTGTCCTGGCTGTTCTAGAACTTGATTTGTAGACCAGGCTGGCCTCGAACTCACAGGGATCTACCTGCCTCTGCCTCCCAAGTGCTGGGGCCTAAAGCGTGTGCCACCACCACCATACCTGGCTAATTGACACATATTTAAACCAATTTTTTCTAAAAATTTCTCAGCAGTGTTCACATTTATAGGAGACATGATGAGAAAGTATAACAAGGTCCCTGAGAACCCAGGCTTCAGCATCCTTGAAACTTAATACTCAGTAACAAGCGGTGATATCACTGTGAAATAATACTCTGGCTCTGGCAACACTACTGTGCTTGGAAAAGAGACAATCAAAATCCAGACTGGCCTGGGAAACAGTGCAGGTAAGTAATTTAGTAATGAGAAAGAGATCACCACTTGAAACATAACACAGTCTTCTCAGCAGCAAAGGCAAACAAAGAAACAAACCTTTCTTTTTCTAGAGTCCACTGTTCTACTGATCTGCAGTTAAGGCCCTGAAGCTGGCCTCAGACAAGCCAGAGGAGACACATCTGAGAGGTGTTTAGAGACTAACTTCGCCTTCTTTGCATCCAGCACCTCCTGATGGATGACAGCGGGCCCCCTTTCAGGGCATACTCCCCAAAGGTTACTATCCTTTCACCTTATTTGGAAGCATAGAAATATGTTATTGAATTCCATCAAAATCTACATTCAGGGATTCTTGAACTTCACCTAATTAAAAAAAAAAAAAAAGGAGCTACAGTACTGAGAAGGGAATCAATTTCCTTAAATTATAACCGTTAAAAAAGATAAACGGAGGGGCTGGAGAGATGGCTCAGTGGTTAAGAACAATGGCTGTTCTTCCAGATGACCCAGGTTCAATTCCCAGTACCCGTAAGGCAGCTCACAACTAATATCTGCAACTCCAGTTCTAGAGGATCCAACAGACATATATACAGGCAAAACACCAATGTTCATGAAATAAACAAATCTTTCAAAGGAGAGGTAAGTGTGGTGGATCACAATTGTACTCAGCACTTGGTCTAGGAAAGCTTTGCTTCACCCCTCAAATAAATAAATAAATAAATAAATAAATAAATAAATAAATAAATAAATAAATAAATAAATACAGAAATACAGAAATACAGAAATGGAAAGTGAAAGATGATCTTGTGGTTCTTCTGTTTTCACAAAGACAATTACTTCCCGGGTTGAACAGAAGCTTTCAGAGGTCTAAGACTGTGTAAGAGAGAATCATGCAGTCTCTGGCTTTTCTGGCTCCTAAAACATGAAACTTAAAAATTTGTAAAAGCAATTCTAAACTTTAAAGCAAAGTTGAATAAATGTCTAATATGACAACAGGAGGCACCCTACATTTAAAGAGCTGCGGTTGTGGAGTGGGATGGCATGATACCCCTGTGAGTCAATCGGAGAAAGGGTCGTCTGTGCTTCCAGATAATAAACGGTGAACACACTGGACAGCTGAGAGTGGACCTCCCTTTTCATTGAATCCTCTTGATTTCTTCAGGGAGGGAATCCCTGGCTTCATGCATGCTCCTCCAGTGTCCTACCACTGAACTTCACGTGTACCCACCCGCCAGTCAGGACAACTTTATTCAAGCTACTTCCTAAACTTTATTTTCCGTCACCAGATTTCTTGAATAATATATTTTTGCTGACTTTACTTCCTCTATTATCCATCTTCTACTATTGGCAGGTTATAGTTAATCTTGTTTCCTTAGATAGTATTCTTAAGATCACTACTGATGGATATGCTGTCAGACTCTCAGTACAGTCTCAAATATTCACTGAATGAAATTCAGCACTCCAAGGACTTTGGATTTTATGCTCCCTTGCTCAATTCCAAGTCTCCTCCCACTGTTCATTCCATCATTCTGCTGTTACTCCCCAGTATCTGAAAGACTCAACTCCTTAACTCCTACTCATACCTTTCAAGATTCTATTTAGATGACAATTCTGAAGCCTTCCACAACGCCTCCAGAAGTAATCATTCTTCTGAGTTTCTACTGCACTTATGATAATGCTCTGCACTTATCACACTGTATCCTAATTGTTATTCTTTCCATCTGTCTTATACAAGTTTCGAGGAGGTCAGAGGTTAATGTTAAGTATATTTCTCAACCACTTCATCTTATTTTTGGGGACAGGGTTTTTCCATGTAGCCCTGGCTATCCTGGAATTCTCTATGTCATCAGGCTGGCCTTGAATTCACAGAAATCTACCTGCCTCTGCCTCCCAAGTGCTGGGATCAAAGGGGCATGCCACTCTGCCTAACAAACTTGCCTTATTTTTAAAGACAGCCTCTTCCTGAACTCTGGAGTAGCTCTTCTGGAGCTCACTAACTAGCCAGGCTGGCCAGTAAACCCGAGGAACCCTGTCTTTGCTTCTTCTGAGTAGGGACTGCAGCTGTGTACTATTGCACCTGGCATTTCTATGGGCACTGGGGATCTGAACTCAGGTCTTCCATATGCCTACAGGGTAAGCACTCTACCAACTGAGCCATCTGCCTAGTCCGAGGCCATTCTGCTGTTTGTTTGTTTGCTTTGTTCTGAGACAGAGTCTTAATTATGTACCACTGGATAGCCCAGAACTTGTTATACAGACCAGGCTGGCCTCAAACTTGTGGCAATCCTTTTGCCTTTACCTCTGGAGTGCTGATATCACACAAATGCACACCACACCCAGCTAAGAAATCTTTGGACATGAAGATGTGTTTATGATTTTTACATTTTTTGGGTTTAGCAGAAGACATGCCACTTAGAGCTGTTGTAAACAAATGAAGCAGAATCCAGGAAGTGGCTACACAAAGACCTTCTCTCCTTACCCAGTGCAGAAGACAGCTCAAGAGCAACTGAGGCTTACTTCTCACTTCTAGTTCCATGACAGTGCTAAGATTCCTTTCCCTTAATCTTTCACAAGGCATGACTTGACAAGAATCATGCTTCCCAAACTGAATTATCTGTTACCTACTAGTTAAAAATATACTATTGCTGGGCGGTGGTGGCGCACGCCGTTAATCCCAGCACTCAGGAGGCGGAGCCAGGAGGATATCTGTGAGTTCGAGGCCAGCCTGGTCTACAGAGTGAGTTCCAGGAAAGGCGCAAAGCTACACAGAGAAACCCTGTTTCTAAAAACCAACACACACACACACACACACACACACACACACACACACACACACACACACAATTTTATATGTATGAGTATTTCACTTGCATGTATGTATGTATGTATGTACACCACATGTGTTGCCTGGTACCTGTGGAAGTCAGAAGAAGATGTCGGATTCCTAGGAACTGGAGTTACAGATGGTTGTAAGCCACCATGTAGGTGCTGGGAACTGAACCTAAGTCCTCTGCAAGAGCAGTCAGTACTTTTAGCCACTGAGCCATTACTCTAGTCCTTACCACATAAAAAAAAAATCAGGAAATTATAGAAAACATAGGTGTGGTAGCACATGCTTCTAATCTTAGTAATCAAGCTGATTCAATCTGGTCTATACAACAAGTTCCAGACCAGCCAGGGCTACATAGTGAGACCTTATCTCAAGAAAACAAAACAAAAGGTTATGGTCTGTTATATTCTTATCTCAACCTATACTTAAAGGGACTTTTTTTTTTTTTTTTGGAGTTTTTTGAGACAAAGTTTCTCTATGTAGCCCTGGCTGTCCTCGAACTAGCTCTGTAGACCAGGCTAGCCTCTAACTCAGAGATCTACCTGCCTCTGCCTCCCAAATGCTGGGATTAAAGGTGTGCCACACCATGACTGCCCACAAGACAATTTTTTTTTTTTTTTTTTGGTTTTTCAAGACACGGTTTCTCTTGTGTAGCTTTGTGCCTTTCCTGGAACTCACTTGGTAGCCCAGGCTGGCCTCGATCTCACAGAGATCCGCCTGGCTCTGCCTCCCAAGTGCTGGGATTAAAAGCGTGCGCCACCACCGCCCGGCTAAGACAGTTTTTATCTGATACTTTTCATAGATTTTTAAAGACAAGATTCCAGAGTGAAGTGGAGATAACTTGAGCTATTTACAAGGTAGTCTTCTAATACTAACACTACGCACTCATTTATTTATGCCAAGGTCCAAGGGGATCATGTGAGGCATTTTTCTTTCCAATAAATAAGATGGTCTGGGTTGCTCATCTGAAGACTACTTCCTTGTGGGACACATTTTGTGAATAACTTTGCTGTAAAACCTAATGGCCCATAATGTTCTTATTGGATCTGAGTAACAGCCTCCTATATATCATCATGATCCAAGCTGCTAATTGTATTCCTGTGAGTAGTCATTTCTTTACCACAGAATACTTAAGATGTGAAAAACATGTGGAACCAAGAATATACCCATTTGGAGCTGGAGAGATGGCTCAGTGACTAAGAGTGTTTACTGCTCTTCCAGAGGACCATGGTTCAAGTCCCAGCATCCAGACGGTAGCTCACAGCTGCTTCTAACTCCAGTTCCAGGGGGTCTGACATCCTCTTCTGACCTCCACAGGTTCCTACATTTAGGTATACTTACACATACACTCAGGTATGTGTGCAAATACACATACACAATAAAATAAATATTTAAAAAAAAACCTATCTGCCACTTAAATACTTTCTGGGAAGTATCTTTTTTCCCCTTCAGGCAACTAATCGTTAAAAAACCCTGAATTTGAGAGATGAGGAAAAACTAAAAACAATATACAGGATATTCGTACAATAGAAAAGAATAATTCCCAAATGAGATATGAACCTGGGGACTAGAGAGATGGCCCAGCAGTTAAGAACACTGCTGCTCTTGCAGAGGGCCCAGGCTTGGTTCCTAGCACCCACATCAAGTGGCTCACAACTGCCTCTAACTCCAGGTCCAGGGGACTGGACCTCGTTTTCTGGTCTCTGAGGGCACCAGTATGCACATATATACATGTAGTCACTTACACATATACATAAAATAGAAGTAATTTAAAGAGTGGAATTCTCAGGGGTGGGGAGATAGCTCAGCTGGTAAAGTGCTGGCCAGGCAAGCATGTAAGAACCACTTAAAAAAGCTGGGCATGTGGCACAGGCTTGCAATCCAAGTGCCGGAAGAAGGAAAACAGGTGGTTCCTGGCCACCTAATATATGCCAACTGGTGAGTTCCAGATCCTGTCTCAAAATAAACAAGGTAGACTAAGTCTGAGGATCAACTCCTCAGACTGGCCTCTACCTGTGTTCACACACATGTATACCTGCACACTTGAACACACATGCACAATCTTAAGTAATACAATCAATGGAATTACATTCCACTCAGCGTGACTAACAATTTCTCAGAGTCCATGCCTGTCCCAGCTAGTTTTATGTCAACTTGACATAAGCTGGAGTCATCTGAGAGAAGGGAACAACAACTGGAAAAATGTCTTCATAAGCTCAGGCTGTAGGCAGGCCTGTAGAACATTTTCTTAATCAGTAATAGATGTGGGCGGGCCCAGCCCATTGTGGGTGGTGCTATCCCTGGGCTGGTGGTCCTGGGTTCTACAAGAAAGGAGGCTGAGCAAGCCACGAGGAGCAAGCCTGTAAACAGCACCCCTCCATGACCTCTGCATCAGCTGCTGTCTCCAGGTCCTCCCCTGCCTTCTTTCAATGTGGAAATTCAAGTGAAATAAATCCTTTCCTCTCCAAATTGCTTTTGGTCACTGTTTCATTATAGCAATAAAAATCCTAATTAAGACAATGCCTGAGGAAGTAAGCTACCCATCATAATCTACAGGGAACACACGATTAGACAATCTGTGGTCAGTGTTCACTGGTTGTATGGCTGGTATGTTTTGATTGCTCTCCAAGAATTTGACAGATTTTTAAAAAATCGTTTTAGGAAATCATAAACGTCAGTATCATTTCTAAAACCTGGACTAGGCAATTATTATAAGCAACACTGACAGGGGCAATATTAACATGAAAGAGAAATAAAATGTTCTACTATTTCTTTTCTTTTTGGGACAGGGTCTCTCTGTGTAATCCTAGAATCCTGGAACTTGCTATGTAGACCAGGCCTTGAACTAATGAGATCCTCCTGCCTCTGCCTCTGAGTGCTGGGACTAAAGGTGTGTGCCACCATGCCTGGCTTTTATTTTTATTTTGAGACTGTCTTACTGTAGCCCAGGCTGGCTTGAACTTGCAGTGGTTCTCAGCCACACAAGTGCTAGGATTAGAGGTGAGAGCCACCACACCTACCTAATAGTTCACTATACTTAGTAAGGAAGCCTAGTGAATAAATGGAAGATGCAGAGACTATTTTTGTTTGGTGGTAGGAGTTGAACCTAGGCCCTTATACAGGCTAGGCAAGTGCTTTACCACTGAGATACACTACCCAGCCCAAGACAACTGTTTTTGCCTGGAAGCAAGCCAAGTCAAAGACCAAAGTGTAATAAGAGGCCACGGAGGCTTCAAGACCAAACTCTGAGAGAAAAGCAAGGTAACAAGTTCAAACTGAATCAATTTTTTTTTTAATTTTACCTATCTGCCATCAACTAGAATGACATTCTTAAACAACACCCATTAACTAAATTATTTCTTCAGACCCAAAAGAGAAAGGTTATAGTTCCTCAGATCAAAGCATAACCATAGTATAGACATTACTTATATTTCAGAGGACTAAGTAGCTTTATAGTCATATTAGCACTAATATTACTATTACTTTTTTGAGATAGAGTCTCTTGCAGCCCATGGTGACCTTGAATTCAATATATAGCTGGGATGATGACCTTGAACTTCTGATCCTCCTGCCTTCCCCCCCTCCCCCGCCGGGTTGGGGGGGGCAACTTATAGGCATGTGCCACCATGCCCGGCTTTTGTGTACTGGAAACCAAACCCAGGGCTTCATGAACACCAGGCAAACATTTTATTAACTATGCTACAGCCCCAGTTCACTACTCTTATTATTAATAATTATTAATAGATTGAATAACTGCAGTTAATATTTATTACTATATGCTGGGTACTGTGTTATATTTAAATTTCATCTAATTCTTGTAACGATCCTCTGAGAATACGAGTTATGGAAACTGGGGCATAATGAGTTGAAGGTCATAAGGCTTCAGGTAGCAAGTCTGAACCTACAATTTTACAGTCTGCTCTATTTGCATAGCAGTTACACACACAATTTTGATAGTTATTAAGTACTCTCTATAGAGGCTCCAAACACACACACAAGAAAGCAAAGTAGTGTTCCTCTCCCTCCAAAGTTGTTCAAAATGAGTTAATGTTCAATAAGAAGACAGTTTTAATAAAGTTGATTATGTCTTCATTTATTCATTGTTTTTTTTCTTCTGGGAAGTATTCAATACATTCTTTTTCTACTCTGAGTCAAATGTTTATTTTCTTAATTCATATTCCATCTGAACATTATATTAATATCTAGAGTATTAATAAATGGAGATAATTAACTTAAAAAAAAGAAACTACATAGTTGGGCATGGTCTTTTAATCTCAGCACTTGGGAGGCTCTCTATGAGTTCAAGGCCAGCCTGGTCTATATAGTGAGTTCCAGGACAGCCAGGGCTATGTAGAGAGACCCTATCTCAAAACAAAAACAAAATTCTATATTACTTCTACAGAGATTCTAATAAAGCAAATTTCCAGTGGATCAAAGATAATAAAATCACAAAACATAATCTTCTCTGACAGTCTTTTTCCTTATATTAAAAAAAAAAACAACTTTAAAAACTCTGGCTTGGCAGCACTGAGCCATCTCACTGCCTCCCTCCATATTCATTTATTAAGAAACTCGTTTATGCCAATGAAAAACACTACTCAAATAGGTAAAATAATATAGAAGCCATATGAGAAACCTAGTAGTTTAAGAGTACTATGGTGAACTAGGCTGTAGTTTCAGCTTTGGGATGCTTAAGAGGGAGTGATGTCTTATGTTAGGACTAGCCTAGACAACACAGACCCTGTCTCAAACAAAAAAGCACTATGATAAGTGTATATCATTGAAAGCAATTGACAGTACCTATCTTTGGAAATTATGAACATGATAAACTTGAGTATAAACATTTCAAAACAATTCTCTAAGTTTTTTTTTTTTTTTTCCTCTTTCGAGACAGGGTTTCACTGTGTAGCCCTGGCTGACCTGGAACTCACTCTGTAGACCAGGCTGGCCTCAAACTCATAGAGATTTGCTTGCCTCTAACCTCCCTAGTGCTGGGATTAAAGGCATGAGACACCACCACCTGGCTAATTCTCTAAGTTTTACAAAAGCAAGTAACAGTAAACATTAGTCACATTAGTAAACTACACTAAATATATTAAAATACTGTAATAAAATGTAACAGCAAAATAAGACAATATTTAAAAATATTTTTTTTCGGTATTAAAAGATTGAACATAGGTGAGTATGCTTTTACTGTCCTCTTTTTTATTTTATTTTAAACTTTTACTTTGAGACCAAGTTGCCTGGAAGGCCTTGAACTTTCAATGCTTCTCTCTTAGTCTCTGAGTAGCTGGGATTACAGGCTTGAACCACCAGGCTTAGCTAGTAACATCATGTTAAAAATACCCCTTCTAAACAGGAATAAAGGAGGAAATCATTCATTTTGTAGCCTTCAACTGTTGAGTACCCTGTGCATAACAGCCACCCAACAGACCTTTGTTAGATGTAATAAATGGGGAATGTGGGATCCATAACCTATCAGCTGTTTAAAACAATCAAATCCAAAATCTATGCAGAAGAACCACATTTGCCCCCAAAATATTTTATTCATAATTTTCACTTACAATTAGGAAATGTTATTCTTTTAACAAACAAAAAAATAGAAGACTCTTAATGTGTATTGTATGAGCTGAAAACAGGTAAGACGGGATGGGATAGAGAAAATGAAATCCTGGTAAGTACTTTATTTTTCAAGTAACATAACAAATATGAAACCTTCCATGAATTCTCTCAGTTACAGCTGAGTTTTGCAATATTATTTATGCTTACTGAATATCTATAGTGGACATATGAGCAAAGCTTTGTATGAATAAAAGGGACACAAATATTTATGACTTTATAGATACATACTCATGTCATGACAAGCCCACTGACTATATTAAGCCATATCATGAAACTAGGTGATTACCCAAGCACAGAGGTATGCATGGAGCAAGAAATAAATCAATGAAACAATATTCTAAAAGTAAACCCATGTCTTATGGAAGTTTGTTATTTGACAAAGACAGTGTTCCAAAACAATGGGGGAGGAGTGGTCTAAGTAGTCAGTAAACAGTACTGGATAGCTGGCTTTCCAAACAGCTTATTCTCACCACACACTGTAAGCATAAGTACGTTTTAGGTAGCTAAAGGGTTAAGTACTGCAAATGAGAAAACGGGTCATTTGATTAATCTTAGGATAAGAGAGATCACCAGCACCTCTGTAAAGCCACAAACATTGTGTTATGATTCAACTGTCCCTCTCTACAGGTAAAGTATTTTTATGAGCTGAACCAGAGTATGAGGGAGATCTTCCTAAATAAGACAAAAATGCAAAAGCCAAATGGAAAGTATAAATACATTTTTAAAAATACTTAAAAAGAATTCCGTTCAACCAACAAAAAGGAGATAAGCCAGACACGGTGGCACAGGCCTGGAATCCCAGTTTCCAGGAGGCTGAGGAACAAAGATTACTAGTTCAAGACTTGCTGGGGCTACAGAATGAGTTCAAGGCCAGTCTGGGCAACTTCATGTGACTTTGTCTCTAAGTAAAAATTCCAAAAAAAATTTAGGGAGATACAGTGGGCTGTTGGGGAAGAAGTTACTGTTTTCAGTGATGGAGCCACTGATGAATTACTCACACACCAGTGGACCAGTGGAGGGCTCCACAACCACGCCCACTGGACGACCCTGGTTATACCCAGTGCGTCAGTCACAAAGCAACTTGATGAGACTTGATGGGAATGGGAGGAAGAAAAGAGAAGGTGGGGAGGAATGTGACTACTACGTATTCTATACACAGTATAAATAAATGAGCTGGGATATCCTTAAATGGCAGAGTGCTTGCCGAGCATGTGATTCAACCTTAGGTCTATCCCTAGTGTTGCAGAAACAAAAACCCAAAACCAAAATCACAGAAAAGGATTTGAACAGTATACTATTACAAAATACTTACAATAGATACATTAGGCAAAAGGCTAATATGAAAAAATATAAACAACATCAGAAAGTGGCAAGAAAACAAACCATAGTAAAATAGGTAAACTAACAAATAGTTCGGAGAAGAAAATTGAAAACGATTTGCAGCTTCATTGCTAAAAACACTGCCAGGACGTAAGGCTCAGTGTATATTAGGCACCTTTCCACAAGTTTAGCTATCAATTCATTTCACGTCACAACAGACCTGAAGACAGATACTGCTGTTAGTCCTACTTCCTACCTAAGAAGACTGGGGTGAAACTGCTCAGGAAACCAGGACTAGAATCCCAAGGCAGGCAGTGCAGCTCCTCAGTTCAGCTTCCTCTGCCTTTTTCTGAGATGGTGCCTAGAATTTGCTATATAAATCAGGTAAACTAAGCTGGCTTCAACTCAGAAATCTGCCTGCCTTCGCCTCCTAAGCACTGGGGTTAAAGGTATGTGCCACTACCACCTAGCTAGTATAGCACTTAACCACTATGGCACATTATTTTTCTAGAAAGCTGGAGATGCAAGAATACAAATTTTAAAAAGATACATTTTTCTTTTCAAATGAAACAAGATTTTCAATAAAAAACAAACAAACAAGTCAATGTGCAAAACTGAGTACTCTTGGTGGGAGAATATAATGTTTTTTTTTTTTGTTTTTTGTTTTTTGTTTTAAATAGTAATGTGGCATTTTGAATGAGAATAGCCTCCAGAAGCTAGCTCATATATTTGAATGTTTGGTCACTCACTAGTTTGTGAAACTGTTTGGGGAGGACTAGGAGGTGTGGTCTTGTTAGAGGTGTATTACTGGGAGTGGGCTTTGAGGTTTCAAAAACCTTCAACCTTCCCAGCTAGCGCTCTCTGCCTACTATTTGTGGATCAGATGTGAACCCCAGCACCATGCCTGACCACCTGCACTCTCTGACCCTCTGAAACTGCAAGCTCAACACCCTTTCTTCTCTAAGCTCCACTGGTCATAGTGTCTCATCACAGCAACAGAAAAGTAATAAGACAAGTAGTAAGCACAAAACCTTTTTCAGAAACAGTCTGAAAACAGTTCAGAAAAAAAATTCCAGCAAAAGGTGTCGAGTGATCAAGTTGTTTCTAACATAAATTATCTTTTAAAAAATGACAGCAGAGGCAGGCAGATCTGTGAGTCTGAGGCCAGCCTGGTCTACAGACAGAGTTCCAGGGCAGCGAGAGACACAGAGACTCTGTCTTGAAAACCAAAACCAAACCAAACCAAACAAACAAACAAACAAAAAAAGAGAGAGCAGGTAAACCATACAGTTCCTGTTTTCTTTCTCTCTCTTACAAAGACTTACTATTTATGTGTGTGTATGTGTGCCTACATGAATTTCTGTGTGCCACATGTGTGCAGGTGCCCCAGGAAGTAAGAGGATGTCAGATCCCCTGGAATTCAGTTACAGTCAGTTGCCAACAGCCTGGTGTGGGTGCTAGTAATCAAATCCAGGCCTTTAAAAGAACAATTAACATCCTTAAGTTCTTAACTGCTAGCTAATCTCCAGTCCCATTTTCCTTCTCTCCACTTCTAGATGTCAACAAGGAACACCAGAAGATGCCCACTTCATCCCTCCCATGCTGATTGTTTGGCTGGAACCTCCAGCTTGCTCCTGCCGAGTCTGAGAAGACCCATTCCCATCTCTCCAAACTCTGCCCACTCAGAGAGTCTCTGAACAAAGGGAAGGCACCAAAAAGCCCAGCTCTACATTCTCGGTGGCCACAGCAGCTCCTCTCCTGAAGTTGCCTGCAGCCTAAGTCCCCCACCTACACACTCAGTTTTTAACCATACTTGGGCACAAACCCAGCCTGTGGAGGACAAATCATCACCCCTCACCTACCGCTATATAATCTCCCTGCTTTAGTTCAGGCGTGTGGCTTCTCCGGCCTCCATCTCTGGGACTGGAGAACTCACCAGGAAGTTGCTTTGCTCAAATAAACCTGTTATACTTTTTCAGTTCGGCTTGATCTAGCTTACTGTGCTGGCAGAGAGATCTATTATCGTGCTACAGAAAACCTATTAGTAACTTCTATGTGGCTGCTTCCCTTTGTTTTATAATTTAATCAGCTCAGGTCAAGCTTCCTCTGAAAGCCTGTTTCCGAAGCACTAACATCACTACTTAGGTGGCCAATTCACTCCTCTTCTCTTCTCTTTTATTTTTGGTTTTTCAAGTCAAAGTTTCTCTGTGTAGCCTTGGCTGTCCTAGCTCTGTAGACCAGGCTGGCCTCGAACTCACAGAGATCTGCCTGTCTTTTCTCCTGAGTCCTGGGACTAGAGGGATGTGCCATCACACAAGGCTTTAAGTCTTTTCTGTATCTGCCCTTTAGCCTTTTTCTCAACAGGTCCATGTCAAGAGTAAAGGTGACAATGTGTAAGCTTTTCTGCTTTATTCATTTATTCCAAACATTTGTTTTTAGCAGTGCTAATTATAATCTGACAAAAGCGTTGCTTCTGGAATTTAATTCCCCACAGCCTATGGTTTATTATCCACAGCATACACATTAATAATATAAATTATTTAAAGGAAAAATAAAGGCCACGTTATAGCTTTTCTAACACTTTAGTCATCCATATCTGCTTAGGCGTTCCATTATAAAGACAAACAGAATCAAACATGAAGCTATAAAAAAGTCTGTTACTAAACCACTATGTAAAAACACTGAGCGTGTATCATGAATGGCAATATGTAAGGAGATGCAGCCTTCTGTTTTTAAAAAGCACAGCAGGGGCAACTCATTTTCCAATCCCCTCCCAGCTGCAGGGAGCTGTTTCTTTTCTTCTCAATACACACTGCTTGCTTGCCCTTAAAACCAAACCAACAAAACCTCAGTAGATTTGTTTTCACTCGAAGAGTTTTCATTTCTGCACCCAGAACTTCCTGTGTTGTTTTTTTCTCCCCGGTACTACAGAACCCTGAGGCCTTGTTTATACTTCCAGTCCACTCCTCCACCCCTTTTAAGACTGTGGTGGGTTTTGGTCCTTTTTCTTTTTTGGAGTTAGGGTTTCAATCTATAGCCTAGACTGGTCTTGAACTCAAGACAGTTTCCTGCCCCGGTCATCAAGTGCTGGGATTATAGGCATGGTCTATCATGCCTTGCTAAGCACTCTCAACTTTACTGTAACCCTTGGTTTCTTTTTCAGCGCCAACCCCCCTGCCCCTGGTTTTGGTTTTTCGAGACAGGGGTTCTCTGTGTAGCCCTGGCTGTCCTCCTGGAACTCTCTCTGTAGATCAGGCTGGCCTTGAACTCACAGAGATCCACCTGCCTCTGCTTCCTGAGTGCTGGGATCAAAGGTGTGCGCCACCATGCCTGGACACCCTTGGTTTCTGACTATGACAAAGCAATTAAATATTGGAAGAGGTGAAACGGGTCCTGTCTTCACAACCACAGGCTGCTCAGAGAACAGTGCTTTCCTAACCTCCAGGGGAGGAAGGAGCTCAGTAAGCCATGGCTACATTTCACTGAGGGAGGAACTTAGGAATCGTCCATACTGTATGGAAGGGGTGTAAGCAGAAATTAAGGCCAGCAGAATGTAAAACTGGAATACATTTCATCCGCGTTCTGAATCCTAGTACTTCCAGCACTTTGGAGACAAAGGCAGGTGGATCTCTATCTGAGGCGAGCCAGAGGTACACAGTGTGACACTGTCTCCAAAACAGAACAAACCCTGCAAACCTTCCTTACTATAGAGAGGTTACAAAGGTCACACCACAACAGGCCTGAGGCAACTGTTTCTTTCCTTTCCCTGCCTCCTCACTTTTTCCCTTTATGAAGGAGGGTCTCCCGCAACTCAGGCCGGCCTTGAACTCTCTATGAAGCTGAGGATGACCTGAATGTCTGATCCTCTTGCTTGTATCTACCAAGGACTGGGAGATACAATAGGCATTCAACACTATGTCCATGGAGGCAATTATTTCTTACATTGTACCGTGTCCTGAACACAAGGAATTGTGAACAGGCCCACCATAATACAGCATTAAACACAGCATGCCAAGGAACAAAGACAGTTTTGCCAGGAGTGAGTGCAAAACCAAGGTACCTCAAGGTATCTCTCACACATGCTCATGGTCCTCATCTTGCTGGAAAGAGAACTTGACTGGCTGAGGAGAAAAGTGACCCTCCAATGCTTCAAAGGCCAAGAAAGTGTTAAGGTGGGGTCGGGCTTGGATTTCTCCTTCCTCCACCGTCTCCACCACTCCAGCCCTAACTCCAGCCCTAGAAGAAGCCACAAGTGAGGAAGAGAAGTTGTGGAAACCAGACGGGGGTTGGTGGTGGTTAGGTGGGCGTGTGTGGAGTGAGATGGGGTACCCAGGAGCATGGACAGTTGTCTCACACAAGGTCACTTGCTCGGCGTCCCTTTCCCCTGCTCCCTTATGGGCTTCCCGCCAAAGATGCTCCGCGGCAGGCTCGGAGGCCAGCCCGCCGCACCCCCTCGGCCTCGGCATGCGGACCGCAGCCCCCTGCCAGCCTCCCGGCCCGGACGAGCCCCCAGGACACCGGTTTTCGGGGCGGACACCGCTGGCAGCCAGGTCCCAGGGCTCCTCCGCCTCCGTCCCCCGGGGCTCCGTCAACGTCCCCTTCCTCCCTCAGGGCGCCCCTGTGCCCGCCTCCCGTTCGCAGTCCCTCCCGGGGGGCCCGGCACGCCGTTCCTCTCCGGCCCCCTCTCGCAGGCGAGGTGGCCGCGGTGCCCACCGGGCGCCCCCGCCGCGGCCCGGTTCCCCGGAGCCACGGCCTCCTCCCCAGCCCGCCCGGCCCCGCCCCTGCTCCCGGGCGGATACAGTTTGAAGCCTCTCAGGATATCCCTGGCCCGCTCGTCCTTGGCTGACATGATGCGGCGCCTGCCGCCTGCGGCCCTCCCACGCTGGCTCGGCGGGGCCTCGCAGACGGTACCCAGGAACCGAGACGGAGCCGCTGCCCGGCCGGACACCTCAGGCAAGCAGCGGTGGCGGCCAGACCCGAACCGGCCTCTCCCTCCCCTCGGCTCCCGCTCCTGATCCCTTCTCCTTCCCTCTAGTCGCGGAGCTCCCGCCCTGAAACCAATGGCAAGCCAGCCTCGGCGATTGGCATTCCGAAGAGCCAATAGCAACGCTCAGCGGCTTCGCTCGGGGACGGAGAGCGTCAGTGGGAAAGGCCCTCCCGGAGGAGTCCCGGAGGGCAGAATTTTGTTCGTGTGGTTGCCTAGAGTTTGTCCCAGCGGAGCGGTGGCTTGAAACCCTCAGAAGCTTGAGGCACCTACTCCGGTCGCCGGGTGCACTGGCGGTCTGAGACTGTGGCAGGCTGCTCTGTGCAAGGTGGCAGAAACTACATTTCCCAGTCTCCCAGGGAGTAGGCTATCCCAGCTCGCCGCTAGAAGCCAGGGACTACAAATCCCAGTACAATCTGCGCTCGGTCTTTCTAACTTAGGCTCCAGTGTGCCGCGCAGTGTGCGCAAATTTGGAATCGTTCTGTAGGGTTGCTTTCTGAATCCGGTTGGTTTCTTGAAACCTGGCTGGAAGGTCCTCTTTCTCCCTGGAGACATGACAGCCCACCGACAGTTAACTTCTGTTTACAAGGAACTCAGAAGTCTGCAAACCATGGTAAGACTGCAAACAACTAACAAACCACAGATTGAGCCTTGGAAGATAATAGAACAAAATGACTTCCTCAAATAGTGCTAGTTTATTAGTCCGAGGTGCATTTTTACTTGTTTTGCAGGGTTTATGTTGTGTTTCTGCTTCGGACTGGGAGAGATAAGGATTGTATACTCAATGTCAGTATAGGAAGACTTAAAAGAGTTTGCCAACCCGATCACTTTGTAATCTTTAATTTTTTAAATATGAAGAAATTGAGGACCGGAGAGGCAGACTGGCCGCAGATCACAGCAAGTTGAGAAAGTTAGAATTTGGCTTTAAGTCTACTGACCTGTAGTCTAGTCTCTTTGCACTACACTGGGTAGGCGATATTTTTTTTTTGTTTTGTTTTGTTTTTGTTTTTTTTTTTCGAGACATGGTTTCTCTGTGTAGCTTTGCGCCTTTCCTGGAACTCACTCTGTAGCCCAGGCTGGCCTCGAACTCACAGAGATCCTCCTGACTCTGCCTCCCGAGTGCTGGGATTAAAGGCGTGCGCCACCACCGCCCGGCAGTAGGCGATATTTTTAGCAGCATGACAATGTGATTGTTTTTCCCCTTAATGAACAGTTTTCCCAACTAGTGTTGAAACACTCAGAATAGGTAAGTATTTATTTGGTGGATTTCCTGAAAGGAGCTATAGTGTGAGAGTGTGATATTCTCAGTCTAGATACGTCTTGCTATTTTGACTTGATTTTTTTGCCATTCAATTTGACATTTAATATAATTTTCTGAGAAAGTAGGGAAAGTTGTTTTAACCCTCTGTTTCTTTAAAGACGCCCATGTCCTTCTGTAGGCTTTCCCATTCCTATTCCTATTATACCCATTTGAACACCAACCCATTTTTTTTTTCCTTTTAAGTAATTCAGCAAACTTTCTTTTTCTTTTTCTTTCTTTTTTTTTTTTGGTTCAGGTACTGAGTTAAGGGAAAGGTATGTCACTGTCATTTGGAAGATACATAACTGTTTAGGGAGATAAGGAGATTCAAGATGGAGTTGATAAGTGGCACAAAAGAAAAGACATTAGAGCCTTACTTCTTGGCTGTTAGGTTAAGATAAAGTGGAGAACACCTTAGAGGTGCTGATGAAGTGGAAATGGCATTTTAACTTAAAGCAGTGGTTCTCAACCTGTGCATCTCAGCCCTTTGGCAAACCTCTATTTCCAACAGTGGCAAAATTACAGTTATGAACTAGCAATGAAAATAATTCTATGGTTAGGGGTCACTACAGCGTGAAGCACTCGGAAGATTGAGAACCACTGACTTAAAGGATGAGGGTTTTTCCCTCATGTTACATTTTTAAAATCCTGAGTTATCTTTGTTACAGAGCTGTGCCATACATTCTGTGAGAGAAGATATATATATATATATACCCATCAATATCACTCAAATCAAGATGTAGAACATTTCCAGCACTCATTATGGTCTTTCCCAATCAGTACTGAATCCTCATATCTGGAGGTAATCAACCACTCTCTTGGTTTTATGGCTCCTAGATATTTTGTCTGTATTTGAATTTGTATGTAGATTTCACTTAAATGTGATTATACTGTGTGTATAATATATGTCTGGCTTTCTTGTTAATCAGTATTTTTGTGTTTGTACCATTTTTTTTTCAGTTGGTAAGTTGTATGTATAAACCAGAGTTAATATCTTCTGAAATTGA
The DNA here is from genome assembly GCF_049852395.1 of Peromyscus maniculatus bairdii. Classification (NCBI taxonomy): domain Eukaryota; kingdom Metazoa; phylum Chordata; class Mammalia; order Rodentia; family Cricetidae; genus Peromyscus; species Peromyscus maniculatus. The sequence goes on from NC_134864.1 coordinate 4,390,087, forward strand.
TGAACATCTGAGTTTTATCATTGACAGGGAAACATTCTGAAGTGAGCATTCTTGTATGCTTCTTTTTGTGGACATGTTGCATAGATTTTAGGGGGAAAAGTTGTTAATCTTGTAGATTAACATATGGTCAGTGGTAGTAGATATCGCTAGTTTTCCAAAGTGATTGTAGAACTGAGGCTTTTGCCCACTCTGTAGGAATGCTCCTGTTGGTGTTTGTTCTTGTTAACACCGGGTGTTTGCCATAAGTCTTTTTAATTTTAGCCATTCTGGCTAAATGTGATATTTTGTTAAAGTATGCATTTCTATTTTTCGCATGCTGACCATCTTAATTGCCTATTCAAATGGTGTTTTTGTCAAATGCTTAAGGCTTTTGATCACTTTTTATAATTAGGCATTTGTCTTCCTACTGATTTGTAGGTTTTTTTTTTTTTTCTTCCAGAGACAGGGTTTCTCTGTGTAATAGTCCTGGCTGTCCTGGAACTTGCTTTGTAGACCAGGCTGGCCTCGAACTCACTGAGATCCGCCTGCCTCTGCCTCTCAAGTGCTGGGATCAAAGGCGTGCGCCACCACCGCCTGGCTGATTTGTAGTTCTTTATGTAGTCTTGTAGATTTCTTTTCCTGACATATACTTTGCAAATATCTTTTCCAAGAATGTGTCTTCATTCTCTTACTATAAAATAAAGAAATATAAATTATCTCTTTTTGTATTAGTGTTGGGGATTGAACCCATGATCTTTCCTGTGCGAGGCAAGAGCTTTACTACTCACTTACATCCCATCCTTAGTACAGATTTTAAAAAGTGTTTTGGATTTATTTATTTTTATTTTATGTGTGGGATGGAGAGGTAGATGGCTCAGCCATTAAAGTCTAGGCTTACAGCCAAAAATATTTATTTTATGTGTATGAGTGTTTTGCTTGCATGTGGGTATGTGCACCATATGTGTGGTTGTTCTCCTTGGAGGTCAGAAGAGGGTGTCAGGTCCCTTGGAACTGGAGTTATGGATGGCTGTAAACTGCCATGTGCGTGGTGGGAACTGAACCTGGGTGGAGCAATGAGGGCTCCTAACTACTGCACCATCTCTCCAGTCCCATTTTATTTTTTTAGAGAAAGAAAAAGTTATTAAGTACATTGTAAGGGAGCAGCAGGCCAGCAATAACGGAGTGCTGCCTATAGCCAGACGTGATTAATATAATAGAGTAGTTTAAGTTTGCTCTTTCCATTGAATTTAAGAAACATTGAGTATATGGTTAATAGAATGTTTACAGGAAAATAGGAGAGAAAGACATTGTAAAAATAAAAAAGTAAGACTGGGAGGAGGGGACTAGAGAGGCCGCCTGCTTCCTGAGTGCTGGGATTAAAGCCACGTGCCACCATGCCTGGTGCCTTCCATGTCTTAAAGGCAAAAAAGACAAACCAGCCAACCAGACAAACAAACTCAAATATCTAGTTTTTCTTCCCCAATCTATTCTTTTCTATGCTTCCAATCTTTCTCATGGCGCTTGATAGACTGGAGCTCTTTGTGGACAGTTTGTTTTTGGGATCATGTGATCATATAACCTTCTGTAATTCCTGCTAGAACACAATAGATAATTAAATTTATTTATTTTATGTGTGTGCATGCTTTGCCTGCATGTATGACTGTGCACCATGTACATGCCTGGTGTCCATAGAGACCCGAAGAGGGCACCAGATCCTCTGGAACTGGAGTTACAGATGGTTGTGAGCTGCTACGTGAGTGTTGGGAATTGAACCTGGGTCCTCTAGAAGAGCAGCCAGTGCTCTGACTACAGCACCTAGATGTTAATTTAAAAAAAGAATGAATTGGTTGGTGTTGGCCTCCTTCATTCCCCTCCTTTCTGATGTGTGTATTCTAATGTATAATAGGTAGAAAGGACTTTTCATATCTTCAGGATCTGAAAATCTGTGTCATACTCTGAAGAAATCTGTTGAACTATTTAATTTCATAGTAGCTCTTGGCTATCTTCTCAGGGTGCCAAATGTAATGCCATGAAAGACATTTTGCTTGTAGAACCATTCATTGTTGGCCCAACTCAACTGCTTAGAATTTATTTTTACTTTTTAATTTTTTTATGTGTATGGGTGTTTTGCCTGCATCCATGTCTGTGTACTACATGTGTACAGAGCCTGAAAGTCAGAGAGGGTGTTGGATCCCTTGGAACTGGAGTTACAGACAGTTGAAAACCACCATGTGGATGCTGGGAATTGAACTTGGGTCCTTTGGAAGAGCAGCCAATGCTCTTAACCTCTGAACCACCACTCTGGCACCCATCAACTGCTTAAAAATTTAAAGACTTATTTATTTTTAATGTGCATGTGTGTGCTTGAGTGTAGAATGCGCACCATGTGAACGCAGTGTACGAGGAAGCCAAAGAGGGCATTGGATTTCTCTGGAACTGGACTTCAGGTGGGTGTGAGCTGCCGTGTGGGTGTGAGCTGCCACGTGGGTGCTGAGAACCCAACCTGAGTCCTCCGCAGCAGCAAAGGCTCTTAACCGCTGAGCCATCTGCTTATTTGTAAACAGTTTCAGAATAGAGGTTAAGAACATCGTCCTTGCTTCCATGAGCCTGGATTCCAACATTGCCACTTACTGACTTGAACTGTTAGCCCTAGTTAGCATATCGGAAAATGAGAATATTTTATACAGATCATAGTTTTATGAGAACCTGGCAAGATAAATATGGACATCTGTCAAATAGAAAAATAGTTAAATAAATAGTGTGTCAGAACGCCAGGGTAGCCGCAGTTGCCTGAGGGCTCACCTGTAAAGAAAATTCAGCCAAAGGGATGCAAAATTTTTGGCCCAGGGTAGTGATGATGACAGCTACTGTAGAAGCCCTAGAATTACCGAGGCCACATTCCTCTCCTCGGGCGCTATGTTTTACCTGCCTTTCCTCCCAGTTCTGGGGCTGCAGCTGGGCAGGGACCCTCTTCTCCCTCTTCAGCCTCACGATAGGTGGGAGGTTGTGAAAGCCTAGCGGGAACATTGTGTAGGCGGAACTCGAGTGCAGCGGTGGGAGGCTTCCGGGGGAACAGCACCGGTGACGGGTCGGCGGAGACAGAAAAGCGCCGGACGCCCGGCCGATCATGGAAGCTTGACAACCTGCAGGCAGGCTCTGGGAGGCCGAGACATCGGCGAAGAGGACAGAGAGTCGGCGCAGACAGGTAGGGGACGGCAAGAGGGCAGGCCCCACTGGTCTTGGCTGGACCTCCAGCTTCGCTCCCGCAGGCTTTCCCAAGAAAGCCGATGGCCACGCCGCCCCGCCCCCGTTGCAGAACGCCGGGAGGTCTTCACTGTGTGCTGGTGGCTAGGAGCAAGCCCATCAGTCCTGACGTCCATTCTAGCTTGCGACTGTCATCTTCCACGCGGTAGCTGCCCTCGATGCGCTCCCTCCCACAGAGGCTGTTTCCTTTGGCCCTTTTGGCGCTTCAGAATAGCGTCTTCCTGAGACCGGCATTCATCTCCACTCCGTCCCTATCCGCCTCCTCGAGGAGCCTCCCACTTCAGAAGAAAAACGTCGATCATCATCTTATTCCATCTAGGGTATCCCCACAGACTTTGCTCTTGAGATTGAGATCTTCCAGAGGCACCTCAGTTTCTTCCCGTCTCCAACACCCCTCTCACCCTGCTCCTTCCACTTAGTCTCTTGGCTGAGAGGCCCACCTGTCTTTTCAGTTGTGTGTGTTTGCGGGGTGGGGAGGGACCAGGTTTTGTTCCTCATTTTCTTTTTCTTTTTGGCTTTTTCGAGACAGGGTTTCTCTGTGTGCTTTGTGCCTTTCCTGGAACTCCCTCTATAGTCCAGGCTGGCCTCGAACTCACAGAGATCCTCCTGCTTCTGCCTCCCGAGTGCTGGGATTAAAGGCATGCATCACTACTGCCCGGCTGTTCCTCATTTTCTAACTTAGTCTTCTCCTCACCTATCTTCCTCGCCTTCTCCTTTTCTTTCCTCAGCTTTCCTTTTTCCTCCCCAGGACTTTGTTTTCTAGTCTCAGTCTCTCTCTCTCTCTCTCTCTCTCTCTCTCTCTCTCTCTCTCTCTCTCTCTCTTCTCTCCTCTGTCTTCTCTCTCTCTCTCTCTCTCTCTCCCTCTCTCCTTTCTCTCTCTCTCCTCTCTCTCTCTCTCTCCTCTCTCTCTCTCTCCTCTCTCTCGATGGTTTCTCTGTGTAGTTTTGGTGCCTGTCCTGTATCTTGCTCTGTAGACCAGACTGGCCTTGAACTCACAGAGATCCGCCTGGCTCTGCCTCCCGAGTGCTGGGATTAAAGGCATGCGCCACCAACGCCAGGTCACTTTTTTGTTTGTGACAGGATCTTCTTAGGTAACCCTAAGTGAGACAACATACTTACTTTTCCTAATATCCTGAAAGGGCTGGTCTTTGACTTTTTTTTCTTCATTTGCACAGGCACACACAAACACACACACCTTTTTTTTCTTTGTCACACTCTTCAGTGTGTATTATTTCTGGAAGAAAATTTTATGTGGGATTTCTTTAGTGCCCATACACACTCATCATATCTTTATTACACAATTGTTGAACTCTTCTGTACCTAATATCTTGACTATGACAATACAATATCTGCATTGGGGGTAGTAGAGATGATTCAGCTGTTAAGAGCATTGGCTGGCTGGGCAGTTGTGGCATACACCTTTAATTCCAGCACTCAGGAAGCAGAGGAAGATGGATCTCTGTGAGTTTGAGGCCAGTCTGGTCTACAAAGCGAGTTCCAGGACAGCCAGGGCTACACAGAGAAACCCTGTCTCGAGACAGAAAAAAAGGAGTACTGGCTGCTCCTCCAAAGGACCTGTAACTCCAGCCTCTGGGGATTTGGTGCTCTCTTCTGGCTTCTGTGGACACCAGGCATGAACATGGTGTACATTCATACGTGCAGACAAAATGCTCTCATAGAAAAAAAATTAATTAAAAGGCAATATCTGCATTGTTCCTTCATATCCTATTAAGATTTTGTACAAGTTCTGGAGTCATGTTTGTTAAAATGTCTGTATCAGCAGGAGGCCAAATAGATACATTTTCTGACTTAAAGAGAATGTATTTTCTAGATTTGAATTGCCCTTTTCTCTCTGTCTGTCTCTGTCTGTCTGTCTCTGTCTCTGTCTCTCTCTCTTTCTCTTTCTCTGTCTCTTTGAGACAGGGTATCCCTGGCTGTCCTGGAAGTAGCTCTTTAGACCAGGCTCACCTCAAACTCACAGAGATCTGACTGCCAATGTCTCTCAAGTGCTGGGATTAAAGGCATGCACCACCACTGCCTGGTTAGATTTGAATTATCATTGCTTAATTTTGTAATTACTTTTCCCACTTTCCTATGCTAAAATGACTTTTTTTTTTTCTGTTGCTGGGCAACCCCATGCCTTGTATGGTATTCTAAGCATCGATTTATTGTGGAGCCCTTAAAATGGGGTTTTTGATTAAATGAAGTGTGGCTCTTGTCTTCTCTTTGTTTGTGATATGTGCCTGGCTGTAGGTGGAATTTTTAAAAAATAATTTATTTAACCTTATATGCAATGGTGTGAGGGTGTCAGATTCTCTGGAACCGAATTACAGACAGGTGTGAGCTGCCATGTGGGTGCTGGGAATTGAACCTGGGTCCTCTGGAAGGGCAACCACTGCTCTTAAATGCTAAGCCATCTCTCCAGCCCCTGTAGGTAGGATTCTAATGATACAAAAATTGCCTCTGTGCATAGGCAGTATTCTCTCTCTCTTAACCAGAGCCTAGAAATGAGGTAGATACAAAACTGTGCAGGCCCAAATTACTCAGGGTCAGAGAATCTGAGCTTGCTTTACCTAGCAGGGCTACATAAGGAGATGATTTGGCCATGGGTGTGGTTACCAGGTGTTTGGAAGGGTCTACACTTGGCTGTGCGGTGTGCTTTGATCTTGCAAGGGGGAGGTCTTTTGCCCCATCCCTTGGCTTTGTTATAAAAATCCCTTTTGATTAAACGGAAAAGGCCATTGGGTAGTGATCTAGACCCTCCTGTAACTATCTTGTGTTTCTGTCTTTCTTCTCGTTAGATAGGTCTCTCTTTCTATCTGATATTTTCTTATCCCTCTCTCATAAGAACCCTTCAAAAGGTGGGAGCTGACCTCCCACACAAAACGTATGTAAAGAAACTTCCCTGTGTCGTGGTCAGCTTTATGGACTTAGAAGATGATGCTTCTGAGGGTACAGATAGGAAAGTGTCTTTTAGAAGATGTGTTTCAGAACACCTTCAGAATTGAGGACAGAATATCTTGAACTCCAGAGTGAAGTTTGCCCAGCTCACAAAGTGGAATTGTATCTAGATTCAGGGACTGTTTTATGAAGAGCTGTGAAATTAAAGTGTTCTTGTAGCCAGGAGTGGTTGCGCACACCTTTGATCCCAGCACTCAGGAGGCAGAGGCAGGCGGATCTCTGTGAGTTCGAGGCTAGCCTGGTCTACAGAGCTAATTCCAGGACAGGCTCCAAAGCTACACAGAGAAACCCTGTCTCGAAAAAAAACAAAAACAAACCAAAAGTGTCCTTTTGTCTGATCCAGCCTTACCTCTACACTGTGGAGAGGAGAAGGTGGTAGAATGACCAGCCCACTTTCCTTTTGGACAGATCTCAAGACCGGAGAATGGCAGGTGAACAGAAGCCCTCCAGCAACCTCCTGGAGCAGTTTATTTTGTTAGCCAAAGGCACCAGTGGCTCAGCCCTCACCACTCTCATAAGCCAGGTTCTGGAGGCTCCTGGAGTATATGTGTTTGGAGAACTGCTGGAGTTGGCCAATGTTCAGGAGGTAAGAATGTTTTCAGACAGTTTCTGTCTTCTCTATGCTATAGTTTTCTGATTCTCCAGGTTTCCGGCAAATTTCAGCATTGACTGTGGACTTGTTTGGTACCCTGTTAATTGGAATTGGTGGGGAGGAGATCAAGGATAATGTTTTAGAGTCTTTATCCAGTGTTCCCTTAAACTTGGATAAAATCAGATTGTGTTGTTGGTTGTCTGAAAGACAGTAAGGAGGTCCAAATGATGTCGACACAAGCAGTGCTGTTTCATTGTTGTAGTTGGTTTTGGTCATTGTACATTAAAAATGAGGCTTGTTGAAGAATAAAGGGATGTAAATCAATTTATGCTTCCCAGCCTCTATTTCTTTCTTTAGACAGTTTTTGTTGTTGTTTTTATTTGTTCTTTTGAGAAAATTGCAGATATATTTGTGCATTGGAGGAGCTCTCAGGAGATGTCAGTGTGTTGGTGGGGCAGGCTTTGTGCCCTCTGCCATCACAGGCTTCTGCCTGTATAGGATGGCACTGACTGTGTGCATGACCACTGTCTGCTGACCTAGACCAAAGTACTTCCTGTAGTCATTTGCTGGATGCAGCTGAGGGTGGCCCTGGTGTTCTTGGTGGTAGTGGTCTGCATATAGGATGTGTTGGCATTAGTTAGGTAGCTTACCTTCATGGCCACCATGACACCATTGCTATCTATTGTCAGCTTTATCTTAGAGCCAATTGTAATCTGAGGTGTGAGCCTTCAGGTTATTGGGCTCAGTACTATATGTCTGCTTATTTTTCTTGATCAGGAAACTAGAGTTACTGTGACTACCTCACAGGTGGCTCTTCTTCCTATGATGGCCAGAGATGAAAATGGAGCCACTTTTTTTTGGTTTGTTTTGAGACAGGATCTTGTCTGTGTTGAGGCCTTAAACCTTAGCATGTAGCTTGAGATGAGTTGAAATTCTAGTACTTCTGTTCTGGGATTATAGGCATGTACTACCATATCTGGTTTTATTTGGTGCTGAGGATTGAACCTAAGGCTTCATGCATGCATGGTAGGCAAGCACTGTACCAATGAGCCACATTCCCAGCCAGCCTGACTTTTATTTTGTTAATTGTAAGGGTTTTTTGTTTGATTGGTTCGTTTTTTTGTTTTTTGTTTTTTGTTTTTTGTTTTTGTTTTTTAAAGACAGGATTTCTTATTGTAATCCTGGCTGTCCTGGGTATCGCTTTGTAGATCAGGCTGACGTTAAACTCATAGAGATCTGCCTGCTTCTGCCTCCTGTGTGCTGGGACTAAAGGCGTGCATCACCACTGCCCGGTCCAATTGTGAGTTTTTTTTTTTTAATGTCACTTGCTTGTTATACTAAGGTCTGTGAGGGTAAAGTCTTTTGTGCTTACCATTGCTTCCTTGGGCTGAGTACGTCGCCTGATACATAGTAGACTTTCAGTAAAGATTCAATCAATAATTCTTTGAGGAAGATTTGAGAATTAGGCTTTTTGTTTTGGTTTAGTTTGGTTTTTTGAGATTGACTCTCATGTTTCCTAGGCTGCCCTTGATCCTGTTCCTCCTGTTTCCATCTACCAGGTGCTGGGATTGCAGGAGAGTGCCACTGTGTTTGGATAAGCTCATTTTCCAATAGAAAAGCTGACCAGCTGTAATTGTTTCTTCAGATTCATGAAAAACCTGAATGAGACCTTACAGACTTAGCGAGTCAGAGAAGTTTTGGAGTACCTGCATTAGAGAAAATAGTCTATTCCAGCTAGCTTTGTAATTGTATGAAAAGTAGGGGCTAGATTCAGTCTTCTTTACTGACTTCTTCCACTCTGAAATGGCAGCTTGAAGTGTAAGGGTGCTAGCACTCTCACACTGGTGCTTGCTGGGCCTTAGCAGACCACCTTCTCTGCCTACTGTTTCTGTTGTCCCTGTTTTGAGCCAGGAAGAAGCTAGTTGCTTTTCAGCATTCTGAAATTATGGATGTGATTATTGGAACTCCTTTTTAGGTAGCTAAGATAGACTGGTGTTGTTCCTGTTTTGCTTTATGGAATTTGGTAAGTTGGAAGAGGTGGTGAGTGTGTGTGTTACTGAGGACTCAGCCTGCGACATTCTGCATGCTAAGCAGGTGCTCTGCCGCCTAACTATGTCCAAGCCCTCCTTTTACTTTTATTTTGAGCTGGGGTCTTGCTAAGTTTCCTAAGCCTGTAGCTCAGGCTGGCCTTGAGCTTCTGATCTTATTCCTTTAGCTTTACAAGTAGCAGAGGTTACAGGCCTGTGCAAGGTGACTCAGCTGCTCTCTGCATTTTTTCCCATGGATATCATTTTGCCACCAACATAAGTGAAATAAATTAATGAACATTTTTATTTGGCTCAGGGTAATAACTCTGTTTCAATATAGCCTTTCTGTCACATGCAACACTGTGCTAATGTTGCCAGGGTTCATAGTTCATATTTTGTGCTGAAACTTAGAACTAGCCATACAGTTTGTTCAGATTTGATTGATAGTGGGTGTCACTGTACTAAGTTGGGGGCTGGCAAGATGGCTTATTGAGTAAAAGTGCCACATAAGCCTGATGACCTGAGTTTGATCTCTGAGAACCTTCATCAATGGTTCCCAAAGAAAATGGACTCCATAAAGTTGTTCTGTGAGCTTATGCATGTGCACGGCATACATGACCACACATACATACAATACCCACATCATGCACAACAACAAAAGAAATACACAAGTTGGTATGTGGACAGGATTACCACACTCTTGTTTTTCATTTGAGACAGGTTCTCATTTGCAAGTAATCCAGGCTGGCTTTGAACTCAGTAAGTAGCTGAGGATGATGTTGAACTTTTGATCCTCCTGTGTCCACCTGCTGAGGAAGTGCAGGCCTGTGCCACCATGCCCAGTTTCTGCAGTGTGGATTGAACCTAGCTCTGTGTGCATATTAGGCCAGACTCTCCTAGCCTTCAGTATTTGTTTTAAGGCAGAGGAGATCCTGAGAAGACTTGAACTGCCGCTAGTGCACAAAGCTTTGTGGTGGAGTAGCTGGCAAGGGGGCAGGGAAAGGAGGAAGAAGAAGAAGCTACTTGAACATCTTATATGTTGTGCAAAATGTCTTCCTGAGGAAGGAAGAAGAGTCACTTTTGGACTTAAATAATCTTGTTTAGTTTTTCTCCAAGAATCAGAAGTGGAAAGGACCTTAGGAACCACCTAATCAAATAGTACAGAAGAAATGGCCATGACATCTTTGGCGTTTGGTCACATGTCCTGTATCAGAATATTGAAGTGATTAGTGGAGATTTATTGTGTGGTGAACTTTCCTGTCCTTCTTCAGCTTGCAGAAGGAGCCAGTGCTGCGTATTTGCGGCTGCTGAACCTGTTTGCCTACGGAACATACCCGGATTACATAGGTGAGTTGGAGAAGATCCTTCAGAAGATCTTAAGAAGACTGTCTGAACTTTGAGCTGTTCGCAGGGTGTGGGCAGGGTAGGCAGGTCTAATTATTGACTTGACTGTATCTCTGTCTTCTGTGCTCTGAAGGTAATTTAATTTCATGGAAGGATTTCCCTGATAACCTTTTAATGTCCTAGGCATAAAATGGGTTTTGTGTGTGTGTGCATCTGTGAACAGAGCCCTTGTTTATTTCCCAGATCAGCATCTTGAGAACTAGTGTTTGTAGGACACTCACCTAGCAAAATAATCCAGTGTTTTGTTTTTTTTGAGACAATCTTACTATGTAGCCCTGGCTGGCATGGAACTCACTGTGCAAAACAGGCTGGGCTTGAGCTCACAGAGATGTACCTACCTCTGCCTCCTGAGTGCTGAAACTAAAGGCGTGCTTCCTCACACCTGGCAGTTCAGTGTTTTAAATGTCATCAACATTTTTGAGGGGTGCTGGTGAGAGAGCTCGGCAGGTAAAGACAACTGCTACGAAGCCTGATGATGGCTTGAATTCAATCCCTGGGACTCTTAGTGAAAAGAGAACTGACCCCTGTACTCGCACACACTTTTTTTAATTCTTATTTTGCTTTATTTGTTTTTTGAGATAGGGTTATGTATAACATAGGCTGGTCTTGAACTCAGAATATTCCTGCTTCATTCTCTTGTGTGCTGAGATTATAAGGATGAACCACCTTGCCCAACCTGATTGTTACCAAAATAAGATTACTATATTGAGGAGAATTTGAAAAATAATAAAACATTATAGACCATGAAGTTACCATTAGCATTTTTTTCTAATACTAGGTGTTTTTTCCCCTTATGCTTGTTTTGTGTTATATGGGTATAATTAGCTGTGTATGCAGTCTCATACTTTGCCTTTCCCAGGGCTTTGCCCAATCCATATGTAAGATAATTTTTTTTTTTAAGTCAGAGTATTGCTGTGTTGCTCAGGCTGACTTCTAACTCTGGATCCTCCTGCCTCAACCTCCCAATTTCTTATATTACAGATATGTGCCATCATGTCTACTTTCATTTTTACTATTTCATAATAAACCACTGTACCACTGAGCTACATTTTTAGCCCATTTGAATGTTTTTATTTTCACTTTTTTTTTGGTAAATTTTTTCATACAATTTTTTTTTCAAGACAGGGTTTCTCTGTGTAGTTTTGGTGCCTGTCCTGGATTTTGCTCTGTAGACCAGGCTGGCCTTGAACTCACAGAGATCTGCCTGGCTCTGCCTCCCAAGTGCTGGGATTAAAGATGTACACCACAGCCTCCTGGCCATACAATATATTTAATCATATTTTTCCCTACTAACTCCTCCCAGATCCTTCCTACCTCCCTATCCACCCAACTTCATGATTTTTTTCTCTCTCTTGAAAATAAAAAAAATAAAAACCAAAGTAAAAACAATAAAACAAAAAATAAAAAGTAAAACAAAACAAAAACAAAGCCAAAGGCTCTCATCAAAACCATGGTGTTCATTCTGTGTTGCCTCACACTCCTGGGCACGGAACCTGCCCTGGAGTACCGGTGCTGTACTCAGTACACGCCATTGGAGAAAACTGATTTCCCCTTCCCCAGCAGGTGTCAGTCACAAATAGCTTCTTGGTTAGGGGTGGGACCTTGTGTCTGTCTTCCCTCTCAGTGTTGGGATTGTGTCTGGTTTGAACCTGTGCATGTTTTGTGTCTACTCTCACAGTCTCTGTAAGTTCATGTGTACATCCGTCCTGTTGTGTCTGGATGAGACCATTCCATGGTCCACCACGTCTGACTCTTACGGTCTTTCCACCTCCTCTTCTGCAATGATCTCGGAGCCTTGAGGGGAGGAATGATGAAGACAACCTCTCTGGGACAAGTGCTCCAAAGTCTCTCACTGTTTGTCCAGCTGTGGGTCTCTGTGTTAATTATCATCTATTGCAAGAAGCAGCTTCTCTGATAAGGGCATTTTTTGAATGGCCTTAAATTATAATCTTAAATCAGGAGTGGGCTGGCAAGATGGTTCAGTAGGTAGAACACTTGCTGAGCAGGGCTGACAACTTCTATCCAATCCCTGGAAGCCAGAGTCAGAGGAGAGAACTGACTCTGGAAAGTTGTTCTCTGACCTCCACACACACACTGTAGCATGGCTATGATCACACTCACACATTATACACACACCCACACAATAATAGTACATAAAATATTAAGAAACATTACATAATCAGGAGTGAGGTACTGACATTTATCTCCTCTCTCTCTCTCTCTCTCTCTCTCTGTTTTCAGTGTGTATAAGTCAGTGGTTTTTACTGTATCCACAGAGATATACAACCATTGTCATGGTATGATTTGAAACATTCCTGTCAAGGCCAAAATATGTCCTTCATCCCTTAGCAATCAGTCCCTATTCCTACTGTGGTCCCAGGTAGCTGCCACTCACTCATTCTAGGTCTGGCTTCTGTCCCCAAACGTGATGTCTGGAGGGTCAGCAAACCTCAACCCTTGGCGCCGTAGTCTTGTTCCACTTGCACCATGTGATGCTCTTCACCAGCCAGTGGATCTTTGGGTGTTCTCATAGTGCTTAAAGGTTTAAATAAAGGGATGGGTGCGTGGCTCAGTGGTGGAGCTCTTGCCTATCATGCACAAGGTCCTGAGTTCGGTTCCTCGAGTTGAGGAAGCCAATGAAAGGGTTAAATATGATACAAAGCGAAAGTGGTAAGATTAGTGAGTATCAGATCATCTTCTTTTAAATTTATTTTATGTGTGTGGTGGTTTGAATGAGAAGAACATCGGGTTTTCTGCTCTCCTGCTCCACCTTCCTTCCTTGATACAGGTGTGTGTTGGATAGTTTCATATAACTTGACCCAAGCTATATATAGTCATCTGAGATGAGGGACCCTCAACTGAGAGAATGCCTCCTGAAGATCCAGCTGGAGGGAAGCCTGCAGGACATTTCCTTCCTTCCTTCCTTCCTTCCTTCCTTCCTTCCTTCCTTCCTTCCTTCCTTCCTTCCTTCCTTCCTTCCTTCCTTCTCCCCCCCCCTCTCTCTCTCTCTCCTCCCTCTCTCCCTCTCTCCCTCCCTCCTTTCCTTCTTTCTTTTTTTTTTTTTTAAATTAAAAACAGGTTATAATTCAAGATTCCAGAATTATTTGAAACTGGAAAATATTTTCTCTGTAGAAAATAGTAAAAATGATAACATTTCCCAATAAGCCCTTTTAAGCCAAATAATACCTGAATTATACACACACACACACACACACACACACACACACACACACACACACACACACACACACTAGATTCTGGGATACAGAAGAAACTTATCTTCATCTGTTCAGAGAGCTACGTTTTACTTAAGTTGTGTGAGATTCCTATTCATCTTCCTCTTCACTGTTTGATTTATGGCAGACATTTTTCTATAGGCTAATTTATAATCTAAAAAGATTTTAGCCTCCCGTCCTGAAAGTACAGTCAGTGTTTTCTTTCATCAGCTTGATACAGGATAAATTCTTATCCTAATAGTGAAATGTTCACTAAAGCTTGCCCAGTGATTGGAGAAAACCAAAACTTATTATAAACCACAGTCATCCTAGGGTCCCCCCTGCTAGGTAGCCTCCTTGGATCTTTGGGTTGCAGTCTGATTGTCCTTTGCTTTATATCTAGTATCCACTTATGAGTGAGTATATACCATGTTTGTCCTTCTGAGTCTGGGTTACCTCACTCAGGATGATATTTTCTAGTTCCATCCATTTGCCTGCAAATTTCATGCTGTCATTGTTTTTCTCTGCTGAGTAGTACTCCATTGTGTATATGTACCACATTTTCTTGATCCATTCTTCAGTTGATGGGCATCTAGGTTGTTTCTAGGTTCTGGCTATTACAAATAATGCTGCTATGAACATAGCTGAGCATATATCTTTATGGTATGATTGAGCATTCCTTGGGTATATGCCCAAGAGTGGTATGGCTGGGTCTTGAGGTAAATCGATTCCTAATTTTCTGAGAAACCGCCATACTGATTTCCAGAGTGGTTGTACAAGTTTGCATTCCCACCAACAATGGAGGAGAGTACCCCTTGCTCTACATCTTCTCCAACACTGACTGTCATCAGTGTTTTTGATCATAGCCATTCTGACAGGTGTAAGGTGGTATCTCAGATTCTTTTGACTTGTATTTCTTTGATGGCTAAGGATGTTGAGCATGTTCTTAAATGTCTTTCAGCCATTTGAGATTCTTTTTTTGAGAATTCTCTGTTTAGCTCTTTAGCCCATTTTTTAATTGGATTGTTTAGTATTTTGATGTCTAGTTTCTTGAGTTCTTTATATACTGTGGAGATCAATCCTCTGTCAGATGTAGGGTTGGTGAAGATCTTTTCCCATTCTGTAGGCTGTCTTTTTGTCTTATTGACCATGTCTTTTGTCCTACAAAAGCTTCTCAGTTTCAGGAGGTCCCATTTATTAATCGTTACTCTCAGGGTCTGTGCTGCTGGTGTTATATTTAAGAAGTGATCTCCTGTGCCAATGCGTTCAAGACTACTTCCTACTTTCTCTTCTATCAAGTTCAGTGTAAATGGATTTATGTTAATGTCTTTGATCCACTTGGACTTGAGTTTTGTGCATGGTGACAGATATGGATCTATTTGCAATCTTTTACATGTTGACATCCAGTTATGCCAGCACCATTTGTTGAAGATACTTTCTTTTTTCCATTTTATGGTTTTGGCTTCTTTGTCAAAAATCAGGTGTTCATATATGTGCAGATTAATGTCAGGGTTTTTAATTTGATTCCGTTGGTCTATGTCGGTTTTTATTCCAGTACCAAGCTGTTTTTATTACTATAGCTCTATAGTAGAGCTTGAGGTCAGGGATGGTGATGCCTCCAGAGGTTGCTTTATCGTATAGGATACTTTTAGCTATCCTGGGTTTTTTATTTTTCCATATGAAGTTGAGTATTGTTCTTTCTAAGTCTGTGAAGAATTGTGTTGGGATTTTGATGGAGATTGCATTGAATCTGTAGATTGCTTTTGGTAAGATTGCCATTTTTACTATGTTAATCCTACCTATCCACGAGCATGGGAGATCTTTCCATTTTCTGATATCTTCTTCAATTTTTTTCTTCAGAGACTTAAAGTTCTTATCATACAGGTCCTTCACTTGTTTAGTTAGTGTTATCCCAAGGTATTTTATATTATTTGTGGCTATTGTAAAGGGAGATGTTTCTCTGACTTCTTTCTCAGCCCTTTTATCATTTGTGTATAGGAGGGCTACTGATTTTTTTGAGTTGATCTTGTATCCTGCCACTTTACTGAAGGAGTTTATCAGCTGTAGGAGTTCCCTGGTAGAGTTTTCGGGGTCACTTATGTATACTATCATATCGTCTGCAAATAGTGAAAATTTGACTTCTTCCTTTCCAATTTGTATCCCTTTGATCTCCTTTTGTTGTCTTATTGCTCTAGCTAGAACTTCTAGTACTATATTGAATAAGTATGGGGAGAGTGGACAGCCTTGGCTTGTTCCTGATTTTAGTGGAATCGCTTTGAGTTTCTCTTTTCTTGATGCTATAAAAGTAGCCTGGTACCCAAGACTCCCTCTCCTGTTTCCTTGGCATTCCTTCCTACCTCACTGGCCACTTGGACTCACTGTGTGGCTGTCAGATTGAACAGTTCACTGCTTCTGCATACATGGCATGCTCTGCCCTGCTCTTGGTTCTGATGAGCATCTTTGCCACTGTCTAAGAGGGCAGCATTGCACAGACTCTGGCTCCAGACTGCCTGCACTGGAGTCTAGAGCCACCGGGACTAGCGGTGTGTCCTTTAGCAAGTTAAATGATCACATGTGTACCCTAGTTTCCCTGTCTGTAAAATGAGAGCAATTATACAAGTCTTTTTTGTTTGTGTGTTTTATTTTTAAGACAGGGTTTCTCTGTGTAGTCTTGGTAGTCCTGTGTAGCTAGAATTTTCTGGCTTTGCCCACAGTCAGGACAAATCTTTGTCACCCGCCAGTCCCACAGCCGCTCAGACCCAACCAAATAAACACAGAGACTTATATTGCATACAACTGTATGGCCGTGACAGGCTTCTTGCTAACTGTTCTTACAGCTTAAATTAGTCCATTTCCATAAATCTATACCTTGCCACATGGCTGGTGGCTTACCGGCGTCTTCACATGCTGCTGGTCATGGCGGCGGCTGCAGTGTCTCTCTGCCTCAGCCTTCCGCTTCCCAGAATTCTCCTCTCCTTGTCCCACCTACTTCCTGCCTGGCCACTGGCCAATCAGTGTTTTATTTATTGACCAATCAGAGCAATTTGACATACAGACCATCCCACAGCACTTCCCCTTTCTTTTTTTTAAAAGGAAGGTTTTAACTTTTACACATCTCCAAAGTCAGCTTGGTATATTTGGGAATTTGGGCGTAGCTTCTCTTACTACTTCCTGCTGGAGGGGGGCGCTGTATCTTATGGGGACACAAAGAAAATTTTAGGATCATGGAGTAGTCCATGAGACCGTATCGTCTGAGCCAGTTGCCTTGAAACGATTCTGGATGTTGGATCATCTGGGCCATGGTGTCATCAGAGACCTTTCAGGTGGTCTTGGCTGGTCAAACCTGATGTATCTTAATCTGGAACAAATCCATAGCCTCTGGCTTTCTGTGGAAACAAAAGCAGAGCCTCCTTTCCAAAGCAACATATCCTTACATCCAAATTTTGAAGTTAAGGTACCTTTAAAATACACATTTTGGCATAACTCAACAGCTTTTGCAATCAAATGTTTTTCTTCAGTTACGAATATGAAAGAGAACATAATCCAGATTCTCTGTGTGGTAGCCATCTTTATGTGGCTTATGTTTTATATTACCTTGAGCCTATTGCTTTAAACTGCAGCCTTCTAAGCCTGAAACGGCGCTGCGGCTGCTAGCTCCGCCCACTTCAGCTTCCCAACATGGCGGTGGTACCTTTTCCACCAGCTTTGGGAGCCATCCTGGGTCTATGCTTTTATCCAAGCAGTGTGTAGCCCAGAAACCTCTTTTTGTTTTGTACTAGCAAAGGCTAAATCCACCATGCAGCTTAATGTGCCACTTGCAGAGGCCTCATTCCCGCCATACTGCAGATCAAGCTCACACGCTAGGAACCCGCCAGTAGCTCAAACTGGCAGCTGCTGCTCATTTGAGAGAGACAATTAGGAAGCTGTTTTTAGCTCCGTTTTAGAATCTTTTCTCAGGTTTTAGGTGGAAACTCTTGCCCCACGTTGGGCGCCATTTGTAGCTAGAGTTTTCTGGCTTTGCCCACAGTCAGGACAAATCTTTGTCACCCGCCAGTCCCACAGCCGCTCAGACCCAACCAAATAAACACAGAGACTTATATTGCATACAACTGTATGGCCGTGACAGGCTTCTTGCTAACTGTTCTTACAGCTTAAATTAGTCCATTTCCATAAATCTATACCTTGCCACATGGCTGGTGGCTTACCGGCGTCTTCACATGCTGCTGGTCATGGCGGCGGCTGCAGTGTCTCTCTGCCTCAGCCTTCCGCTTCCCAGAATTCTCCTCTCCTTGTCCCACCTACTTCCTGCCTGGCCACTGGCCAATCAGTGTTTTATTTATTGACCAATCAGAGCAATTTGACATACAGACCGTCCCACAGCAGTCCTGGAACTCACTCTGTAGACCAGGCTGGCCTTGAACTCACAGAGATCCACCTGCCTCTGCCTCCTGGCAGTTTTTTAAGTCTTTAGGCTAAATATTTTCAGGATTTAGAGTTTTGGGAATTTAAAAAGGTAGCATGGGGCTGGAGAGATAGCAGTGAAGAGCACGTGTTGCTTTTGCAGAGGCTGGAGGTCAGTTCCCAGCGCCAGGCAGCTCAGTACCACCCATACCTCCAGTTCCAGGGATCTAAGCTCTGGCCTCTAGAGGTGCCTGTACACATGTGCAGATACCCACACAAGTAAATATAATGAAAATATTTTTTAGAGAAAGGTAATTTGTTATATGTGCCTTGTTCTGTAATCTCATGGGATGTAGGCAAAGCTGAAGTCAAACATATTCATAATTTTTCCACAAAACAGGTGAGTATTCACAAGTAGAAAAAAACTAGCCTCAGTTCAAGGTAGGAATTGCTGCTTGATAAATTTCAACATTCTGCTTAAGAAAAAAAAAATTCCCCTCGGGCGGTGCTGGTGCACTCCTTTAATCTCAGCACTCAGGAGGCAGAGGTAGGTGGTTCTCTGAGTTCCGGTCTAGCCTGGTCTGCAGAGCAAGTTATAGGATAGTCAGGGCTACACGGAGAAAACCAAACCAAACAGACTTCAGTGTCTTGGAATCCAGAATCATGGTTGAGGACGTTGAAGTCCTGTCTCGTGGAGTGCCTGTGAGGGTGGGCTGCGTGTGCGTGAATAGCTCTGCGCTGTGTCATGGGCAGCTGCTGCTGTGACCATTCATGTCAGCACTAAAAGTCTGCTCGTCCCTCAAGGTTTGTCTCAAACTCTGCTTCCATGAAACCTTTGTTTAGATTTTTTGTGCCTCCCAGACGGGATTGTGTTTGTGTTTTCTTTCTCTGTCCCTTTTCTTCTTTTCTTCCTCTAACCTCTTCTCTTGTCTCCCTCGCCCTCCACCTGTCTCTCCGGACAGTCTGAATTTCTCCCTAAGTTTTGCCTTTGCACGTGTAGCTGTTGCACCTGTGCTTGGGAGACTGAGGCTGGGTGGCCAGGTGCCTGACACCTGTAATCCCAGCACTTGGAGGCAGAGGCAACGGCAGGCGGATCGGGAATTCAGGGTCATCCTCAACTACATAACGAGCGTCAGGTCAGCCTGTGTTACAGAAAACCCTGTCTCAACCCCTTCCCCTCAGAAATCAACAATGAAACAGAACAAGCTTGAGGACACGTCCAGGGTTATTGAGCACCGCATGGCCGGCACTCCTGGATTGTGTGGTGCGGCCCGACAAAGCCTGGAGTCGCATTCATCCTCGACTCCCTGTAAGCCATGTGTGCACTGCACACAACTCGCTCAATGAAGGATTGTTGAACTTAATTGAGCTTCACAAGGGGCACCAACAGTATCCCAGTGGCGCACGCCTTTAATCCCAGCACTAGTGAGGCAGAACCAGGCGGATCTCTGTGAGTTCGAGGCCAGCCTGGTCTACAGAGCGAGATCCAGGACAGGCAGCAAAACAGGAACCAAAACTACACGTGAAACCCTGTCTTGAAAAACCAAAAAAAAAAAAAAAAGATAGCTGGTCATGTAATTTTGTTTGTTCACCTCTGGCTTCCAAACTGAACTCCTGTGTAGAGACTGAGTCTTTGCTCTCTGGAAGCACCTGGTCTTCCAGAGAAGGAGGGGCTCTTGATGGAGTGTTTGCTGAGTGAGTTAGAGCACAGCCATGACAGCGATCTAGTAGTAGATTTGGTGGGGGAGTTGATGAGCGTATCATAAAAATAAATCCTAATTTTATTTTGTGTCTTGATTTTTGTGGTGGGTGGGACTGAGCAGCCAACAAGGAGAGCCTGCCAGAACTGAGCGCAGCTCAGCGGAACAAGCTGAGGCATCTTACCATCGTGAGTTTGGCATCAAGGATGAAGGTACTGTCCCAAACCTTTCTTGTCTTCATCTGAACCCCAGCTCAGGTGTCTTATTGCCATCAATGAAAAAATATGCAGCTCCTCATATCCTACATACATGAAGTGTGTTTGGCAGATGAAAAGATAGCAACTAAAGTGTGTGGACAGTCACTCCCCGCTCTGTTCTGGAAAAGTGAGCCCAGCAGTGATTGCTTGATTAATCAGGTCTCTGTTCTGGCATGCTATGGGGCTTCATGCAGGGGAAGCAATTTGCCAGATTAAGAGGAGCCTGCTACTTAAATGCTCTTTAAAAAATACACCTTGATACAGCAAGGTATCTTTCTTTGACTGGTTTTGTTATGGTGATACCGACTCTCACTATGTGGTCCAGGCTATCCTCAAACTCACTATTTAGCACAGGTTGATCTCACAATCATGGCAATCCTCCTGCCTCAGCCTCCCACATGCTGGGTTACAGGTGTGTCACACCATAGTGGCCTTAGTAAGGCTCCTTGCGGCAAGTTAACAACTTCCTGAATTTCCTAGAGTACCAAATTTATTGCCGTCATGCTGGGGGGAAAGACTTGCTGTGTTGGGCTAAGTGGATTTTTACTTATTTTGTAATACTGGGGATTAAATTCGAGGCTCGTACTGTTGGGCAAATACTCTTTTTTTTTTTTTTTTTCCGAGACAGGGTTTCTCTGTGTAGCTTTGCGCCTTTCCTGGAACTCACTTGGTAGCCCAGGCTGGCCTCGAACTCACAGAAATCCGCCTGGCTCTGCCTCCTGAGTGCTGGGATTGAAGGCGTGCGCCACCACTGCCCGGCGGCAAATACTCTTATCATTGAGCCACAACCACCAGTCCAGAGAAGTATATCTTTCTCTTTCTTTTCTTTTCTTTTTTTTTTTTTTTTTTTTTTTTTTTTTGAGACAGGGGTTCTCTGTGTAGCCCTGGCTGTCCTGGAACTTGCTCTGTAGACCAGGCTGGCCTCGAATTTACAGAGATCCACCTGCCTCTGCCTCCTGAGTGTTGGGAATAAAGGCGTGCCCCTTTCCCTGGCAAGGTAGATATCTATTTTGTTTTTCTTTGGGATTCTCAGGGTTAACTGCATTAATTGTTCTTTTTTCCTCATCTGCTAACTTTGTTTTTATTTATTTAATTTTCATATGCCAGTGTTAGGCCCTATCCTGTCCAATTGCTCCACATCATAGCTGCAGGTTCTCTGCCTCAGCCAATTTAGAAGAAGCCTTACAGCCAGTAGCTTACAGCTTTTAGCAAAGAAAGGCCAGACGCCATGAATTCCTAGCTGGTCTTGGCTCACCTCTTCCTTAACTGTGTCTGTTTCTGTGAGAATGTGCCTGTGACAAGTTTGCTCTCCTCCTCTGGGATTAAGAGGTGTGGATTTCTTCCTTGGTTGTCTTTTCATTTGTTCAAACAATTGTATCTGATCTAATCACGGCTTTCTGGTGGTCAGCCTCGGATTTCAGGTGGAGGCTCCTCCTCTTTTTGTTCTTCCCCCCTCTCTCTTGTTCTGGAGACTAAACTGAGGGATTGGAACTCAGTGCCGTGTGCATGTTTGTCTGGTGCTCCGCCACTGTGCTTCCCTGGTGGCCTAGTCAGCCCTGCTTTCTTGGGGGATGGGGTACCAGGACCTTCTCTTTTCCTAATCGTGGACTCCTCACACATGGTAAGGAGTAGGAAGACTGTTTTCTTCTTTCCAGGCCTATCATTTTACACCCATCCACCACCCCTAGAGAGCATGCTTTAATCCATAGAAAAGCCTAGAAAGGTATGCTTGCTCTGTTCTCTTCTGTGTTCACCTTCCTCTAATCTGTTGCTGTTTACTTAACTGCTATTTCTAAACTAGTTCTGATACCTCAGGATTTGTAGAATCCATGAATTTAGAGACTCTGTTTTTTTAGTATGAAGGGCTGTTATTGGAGATTTGATATTGGCTGAGGAGTTTGAGAAACAAACACAAACTTGAGGATAACCTGGGAGTTGCCCAGCCCTACTGGCCACTGTAGGTAGTAGATATGCTGGCCTGCAGGGTGACTGGGTTGTTGTTGGTGGTGTGTGTGTGTGTATGTGTGTGTGCGCGCGTGCATGAGTGTATTTTTTGTTGTTTTGTTTTGCTATGCCTCTACTGGGTAAGCCATCTATTTAGTGTCTGGCTTCAGTTTGAGGCTTGCAACCATTCAGCATTTTATGTCAAGTCTTCAAGCCTCCATAAGGTGGCAGTGTAGCACATACTGAGTGTCTCTTTCCTGTGGAAGGAGTGTTTAGCATCTGTCAGAGTATGGATGTGGAAGCTGAGAGCTGGGTGAAGACCAGGATATAGAGAACTAGGAAGGTGCTTTCTTGAGTGCTGTAGGATCTTGTTGGGTGTCACAGGTTCCATAGTTTATTTATCCATCTCCTGTTATCTTAGATATTGATGATTACCACTGGCCTGCATTGCCTAAGCACAGAGAGACAGCTATTGCCTATGTGGGTAATACTTGAATTTTTTTTGTTCTTTTGCAATGCTTGCCAAGTGGTTTTTATAACTGTCATATGACCTGTCCACAGTGCATTCCCTACTCTGTGCTGCTGAAGGACCTGGAGATGAGGAATCTCCGGGAACTCGAAGACCTTATCATTGAGGCTGTCTACACTGACATCATCCAGGGCAAGCTGG